>NW_022196895.1:19114748-19156763 GCF_008632895.1 Mastomys coucha | reverse complement strand
TTTTTCAGCTTTCTATTGTGATTTTAGTCAAGTTGGTTTATAAAATCAACCAACAGTTGACCCCTTGTCAACAAAGTGTTCATCTGCATCTACTTTGCTGAAAGCAAAAGTAAGGACAATAAATAAGTCATCATTCTGCATAATAAAAGAGTGTTCTAGATGTAATAGTAAACAGACTCATTCAAAACCCTTTATTCAAAAGAGGAACTAAAATGTTCAAGTATTATGTTTTGTTTTCTAGTAAATTAAATGCTATGGTACAACATCAATAATATCAGATTACTGACAATATGTTATAAAATACAGAAATAGAAATCCAAATAAAGATATTTTAATGCATGACTATGTAGACAAAAGATATTTATAATCAAAGAAAGTAAAACACTCATGACAGTTATAGATCTCATTTCCATAACTGGCCTATGGTCAGAGCTAGTATTTATAACTGCTAACTTCTACTACTTATTCTTAACCCCCTCCACTGCCTTCATGGTATACCCCTAGTATGCAAGGTCCTTTGGTTGGCAGAGTGATCAAAATCTTTATTCTTGCTTCTCTCTCTCTCTCTCTCTCTCTCTCCCTCTCTCTCTCTCTCTCTCTGTGTGTGTGTGTGTGTGTGTGTGTGTGTGTGAGAGAGAGAGAGAGAGAGAGAGAGAGAGAGAGAGAGAAAGAAAGAATGTGTGGCATGTATAGCCACATGTTGGTATGAGTGAAGGAACACACGTGTGTGCACAGATATCTGATTGTAGTCATGCTGTAAAGCCCAGAGGACAACTTCAGATGCTGCTTCTGGGATATTATCTATTTTACGTTTTGCAAAATTACATTTTCTCATTGAAACTGGGAACTTCATGATTAGTTCAAGATGCATAGCCTGCAATTCCCAGTGCTTTTGCATGAGCACGCCTAGCTGTTCATTGTTTAACATCAGTTCTCAGACTGAGCTGAGTTCTCATGCTTGCATGACAAGAACTTGAGTGGCTAGGCTAACTTCCCAGAATCCAAGCCTTTGTTATGGGATTACAGGGGAACCAAGGGAAGTAGAGAGATATTAAACATAGTCTATGCCTTGTAGAGTAATGAAATAACAGGAAATCTATAATGTGGCTCAGTGCAAGAAAGTGACTTATTTTCGGAGACTTATGGATGTGAATCTATAATTGTTAGGAAATAGTTTGTTAAAATTTATTATCTTATTTGGGTTAAAAATTTTTCAATGATAAAACAGGAAAAGAAAGTTACTTAGTTTCCTTCAGCTCATTAAGCTGTCACTAAACTGAATAAATCTGGTTTTAACTTGAATTGCTCTTAAAATAAGAGGCTAATCTGTATTGTGCAATATATATTTGTGAAAAATCCTTAAGTTAAATGCTAGAGAGATAGTGAAAGAACTCAAAAAGAAGAAAAGAAAAGAAAAGAAAAGAAAAGAAGAGAAAAATATGGTGTCTAGCCTGGCTTCGTAAGAACATTTAAAGCACTATTTAGGTTATAGCTCTCAGTAAACAGCACAGCATGTCATGCATAACCTGAATGAGAGAGAATCTGGAGGTGTATGAGTGATGGGAACTGGCTAATGCTCAGGACCAGAATAAGACAGGAGAGGTGTACGTTTTAGGAATGCTTGTGGATTGAAATAAATAGAAGCCCAGTGAAGAGCGGATTCCTCTGAGTGTTCAAGGTCTATTCTTTTTCTCGAAGAAAAAGGGAAATGACTTCAAGCATCTAGGAAGACACAGTTCCTACTCAGTAGTAAGTGTTAAATATCGTCAAAATGCTAAACTTGCAGAAGTGATAAGGAAAATATTATTTTTCCCATTAAAGAAACACTTAAAGAAAATCTAAGCCATTATGCTGTATAATGAGGTTGCAGAGATAAAAAAAAAAATTGACACACAATTTCTACTTTTGAAGCAAAAAAATCCAGAGTGACAGTCAAATGAGTGATAGTGTAACAAAACAAGGAAACTGTAAAGATGCTGTGTCCTTAAGGAGCTCTAAAGCTCTAAAGCAGTGGAAAGCAGCAGAAGATGCAAAGAATGACCACATACAGCACATGTCCTCAGGAAGGTCAAAGAAGGGATGGCTTTCAGAACTCAATCCATTGAGTAAATACCATAAAAGCAAAACTAATCTAAAATTAACTCTTCTACCTGAAGACAGAGAATGAGGGCAATGAGTTTCCTGACACACCTCGTCCTGAAGACTGGTGATGTCTGTTCTCAAAGCAGTCTCAAAGCAGAATCCCAGTCCTAGGGAATCCTAATATAGGGAATCCCAATATTAGGAAGGATGAGCTGAAAAGTTTTAGCTGTCAGTATAAGTCATGATTAGTGTGTGCATAGATTTTATTGTAACATATTATAGTGATTTTTGTTTCTAAGTCAGCTAAGAATTTCATATTTTTTGCTGTTTCAAACTTTATTCCAGGCTTCTTCAGCTTAATTAGATGCAAAGAATGAATTGTGTATAAGCAAAATTCAAGAGAGCTGCAGTGCCCAAGGGACTTGGTCTTAAAAATACTAAAGACCTGGATTTTTCTTAAATCAGATCCAGTAGCATAAAAAGGAAAAGTTTTAAAAGTTAAAGTTGTCAGTTCTCCAATAATTTCTTTAAAAGTTGGCTCAATTCAGTTTGCTTCCTTTGTAAAAGTCTTATCCAAATTGTCTGCAAATCTTAAATCCCTCCTCCTGATGTTCATTCCTTCTTCTCTCCACCTCCTCCCCGTCCTTCCTCTGTTTCTCTGTCTCTGGAACAGCATCTGGTGATCTTCCATCCACAGACTGTAGAAAGCTTCAGCCAGTCTCCTTAAACTAGTCAGACTATCTGTGCTGACCCAGCTCCAGAGGCTGGGAAGTATGTCTGCCTGCTGCTTTGTCTCTGCATGGCCTGCATGGTCAAAGTGTTCACTGCCAGAGGTGCCTGGACTTCAGGGCTGGTAGAGTGGACCACTGGGTGACTGAATGGCTGGTAGCATAAACCTCTGGAAGCGGTTCCAGGTAGATGTCACTCCTTGCAGGACTTTCTGACTCCAAGTCTGGCAGTCACTGCTTCTCATGCTCTTTGCTTCAACAGCACTCTCCGCTTTCACGCCAGGGAGAACTAAGTGTTGCCCTTAGTTCTAGGTTTAGCACTTTTTTGTTCTCCATGAAGAAACCCGTGTCTTCAAGTAATACGTCGAACCTTCTATTTAACTTTCATCAAGATTGCTCTTTGCTTCATCCAACCCCAGTATTTATCTGGCTCCACCACACACACACACACACACACACACACACACACACACACCTCATTACCCTGGTGTGCCTTTATTTATTTTGATTTACCAGGTCCTGTAGTGTCATTAAGTCCATTGTATCAGGTTGCTGAATGGTTAAGGTGATGACTGCTTTAATATTTATTTAGAAATGTTTGTTTCTACCTTCATTTCCTGTATTGGTCAAAAACTATCAATTTCTGAGAAATGAGTACAGAGCATTATTTTAGGAAGTAATTTTTAAATCAGTTAATTATCTGAACAAGATAAAATAAAAATTGCTATCATTAAAAACAAACTACAAAATCTCTTTTCTGATGTTGGAACTTGATAAACTCTCAGCCAAGCTGAAATTAAATTCATGACTTTTAGAAGTTAAAGTTAACATTTTACAATGTATCTGATCTGAAATAGTGATGCTGAGAAAATCGGGCTTTACATATAGGGATAAATTTGTAGGGACTTTATAGTGTGTACTGTGGTACCGTAGAATAAAGTGACAATCCAAAACATTTTAAGGTTATATTTTTTTCTGTATAGTTATATAATTTCTTTTAAGATTTTCAGAATCAGTGTTTTAGAGACGATGTTGCACCTGAAAGTCTAAGCCCGCATCTTTTATCTTCAGCTCTTTCCTATATTCACTGTTAAATGCTTTCCCTTATTGAGAAAACTCTCAGCTTCTGATCTGCAATTATCTTAAAGTCTTGTTGAATTGTGAGAACTTCATTATCATTATTCCTGAAGGATGTTTGACTCTGTGCCACCTCATGTCATTTTTGCCCATAGCAAATTATATACACGTTGTTCTTCTAAGAGAGATCACATGTCAAGCTTTCAAACCTAAATCCCCTTGGAACTCGGATTTTGGAAATCTCCCATCAGATCTCCAGAGCATGATGGGACATCGAGATCTTGATCTATTTGCAGTATTCAATAACTCGATGTTTATTTTTCTTATCAAAGACAGATTTGGACTACATTTCCAACAAGAATTTTGCCAACTGAAGAGCTGGTTCAGTGGTAATGTGCTTGGTATAGAAGTACTAAGAAACAGACTTGGACCCCCAGCACCCAAGGAAAAGCTGAGCATTGCAGTACAGGCTTGTAACTCCAGTTCTGGGTCCCCAGAGACAGGAGGATCCTAAGGACGGACTGGCCAGTCAATCTCTCTGAAACCGGAAGCTGTACAGTGACCTTGGCTCACAAACAAAGAAAAGATGTAGTGAGCTATGGAGCACAATAATCAGTTAACACCAAATCTCTGAGACAACTAAATTCACATGGAAATGTACTGCATATACACATATGTGAACATGCATGCACACAAGTGATTACAGATACACCTGGGCAAACTCATACACACACACACACACACACACACACACACACACACACACACATACACACACACACATACTCTTTGGCACAAACCTACATATGGGTTTGTTCAATTTTGGTAGAAAATAATGAAATAATTATGTAAAGAAAATAGCCTAATATATACTTAAATACTACTGCTTGACAATTCCAATAATGCACACATCTAAAGGGCAAGTAAAAGAGTTTGTCATAGTTGGAATCATAATCCTAAGCCAGTACAAAGTCTGTAATGAAAAAACATACTTCAATAAATTCTGATATCAGCCTGCTGTAACTGTTACAGACCTGGTTGTTTTTTATAGGCCCTTCCTGTTATTTGAGCCTCAGGCCAGTTTCAGGAAAGTTTGATTATAGGGGTCATATTTTCTGAAGTTGTGTTAGTTATGAAACTAGCACAAGTGACAGGTGACAAGACAAGTTTGTTGCCTATATAACCCATCTGTCTTGTGGGGGTGGTTCTTTGTCAAAGTGACAGCTAATAAACTCTCTGCTGTGATTGGTGAAGACTCTAATTTTTGGTTCAGTGGCATGTACTTGGCGATGGCTTCCCATGTTGTACACTGCAAATTTTGAAGATGAAGATTTAAAAATTGTGTCATGAGGATAGGCAAGGGAACTGAATCACTCCCGCAGTTCCTCAGCTAACCTTGTCCTGACCAAAATGTTCATCACAATATCCCCCTCAATTTTTTAGGTCTAACTTGCACAGGTACAAGACACTCATACCTGCAAGGAAAATTTAAAAAAAAAAATGTTTACCCGTCAGTCCATATTAGTGCAGGCCTATATAGAAGAGTACACTCACATTCAGAGCTGCCTCGATGAATGTGTTGCATTCAAGATACAGCTGTTAAATCTAGTCTGACTTATGAGTGTAATAGAGAATGGGTTAACATTAAAGTCAGAGAAAGAGCATGTAGTTAAATGCTCTGTGTTTGGATGTGATAAAGCCATAGCATTATACCAGGTAGCGTCAACACGAAAGTTCAGAGCATAAAATCCATGTCAGTTTCTGAAACCATGTGGTCAAGACTAATGTGTTCTCTCCATATGCCTTTTACTTTGCACTCTGATAAGACATGCAGGGGAGGACTGAGGAGGAAAATACATACTCATCATGAACCAACTTGAGCAAGCCTCCACGCTATTTGCGCCACAGGAAATTTGAGGAAGCATCCAGTCCTTGCATCCTCTGCAGCCATTGCTCATTCATGCAGTCAGCACATTTGCTAAACACTTGGCATGTGCAGACACCAAACCCAAATGCATTTTTATTTGTGCCCATGAATAAAACATCATTTTTAAAAAATTTAATGTTTGGAAGTAATATATAAAATTGCCAACCGCATCCTTGGCTCTGCTTCTGACACAATATTCTGTTTCATTTCAATTCATTCAAGATTTATTTTAAATTCAAGACAATCATTTTCTCTGCAAGTTATGTAATGCATGTCATCTACACAAGAAAAACAGGGGCCTTTTCTTTACTTGTAGTCTCTGCTATTTTGCTATTTTGTCACTATTTATGTCTTACTCCCAGGCATTCCTAATATTCAGAGGTGCACAATTCCTGGAGCACACCTGGTAAAAGTCTCCATGTATGCGGGCTCAATGAGGTTGGCTGATCTTCACTCATATAGAAAGGGATCCACTAGCCTATCCCATAATCTCTCTTCTATAAAATTACTATAATAGAATTCTTAAGCTATATAATATATCAAATTAAATTATATGATTTGATGGTTTTAGTAGATCCACACTTATTGCAACTGTTTCCATTGTCAATTTCAGAATACTTTTATCACATCGAAAAGTCTCTGTGAGGCTAAAGCCAGCCTAGCCTACAGTTCTAGGAGAGCCAGTTTCATAGTGAGACCTTGTCTCAAGCAAATAAAAGGAAAGAAAATTCTCTACCCTTAATATGAACCCTGTCCTCCTCCTTCCTTGGCTTTAAGCAACCAAGGGACTACATCTCTGTTGCTCTCCCCAGAATATTGTGTTGTCTCTGCAGAGCAGCCTCCTTTTCTAGCATGTTGCTAAGGTTTAGCTGTTTCCTACTATGAATCGGTACTTGATACTGTCCCACGAGCAAGTAGCATTCTGTGCTCTGAATATGCAGGATCATATTTTATATTCCCCTAATCACAAGAAATATGAAAAAGGTACTGTATCAAAGTGGGAAATGTTGCACTTGAAAGTGTTATAAATGTTTTTGCTATAAACATTTGTGTACAAGGCTATGCTGAGATATACCTTTCCATATTTTTGGATGCATATTTGGATGTAACTCAGTTCACATAGGCGCTCTGTCCAACCATTCTAAATGAGGCCAGCAGGTTTTCTTGCTGGTGGCATTTAGTGAATGTCAGCTCTGACTTCCTTATATTCTCACAACGATTGCCATCTACTTTCTTATTTTAGCCATCTTTCTGAGCATAAAATGGAACTGCCCCGTGACTTTCACTGCATCCCTTTGATGATATCAGCTGCCAAGTGTCTCCCTCTTCCCAGAGTTGTGTGAGCATGTCCTGGGGAGTTTTCTCCTCAGAGTCTTTGCCAGTTTTTCTCATTGTATTACTGTTCCTATCAGTAGGGAGTTGTATAATTTGCTTATATATCTCACATAACCCATTAATGGGATTGTAGCCCGCGTGGTCCTCTCGCCGGGAAGAAGACACGCGGACACTCTAGGTTCCTTCTGCAGCAACTGTTTTATTGTCTCCATCCATAGTGAAAAAAGGGTCGAACCCAAAATCCGCACTGCTTATATACACCACAGTGCGTGTATCTGCCCACAGCGTGGTGTGTCTGCTCATGATTTGCTGTTCTCTCATTACCCTACGTAACGCCCCGGGATGGGCTGTGACATGGCGTCTTTTCACTCTACACACATGCGCCAATAGTTGTCTACGCACATGCGCAAACAGTTGTCCACTAGGAGTTAACAGCGGAAGTAGGCACCATCTTGCCATGGCGAATGCCTCTCAAGATTCACGGCTCCCAACATGGGATACATGATGTTCCAACCTCATCTTTCATTCTATTTCTAGTCCTTTCTCAATTTTGATAGTCACTCTTGATTAACCAATGCTTTTAATTTTGGTGAAACCATGTTATATAGCTCCTTACACACTGTGGTGTATGTTACATACATGAATCCATTACTACACCTGCAGTCATGGTCACCATCACCAACTCTTCTTGTTCGCATTAAAGGATGCCTCCTTTGCTGTTGACAGCCCTTGGTTGTCTCTAGTTGGTCAGTAGATGAGATGTTTTCTGCCATTTCTGCTCTTCTTATTTCCTCATACGCATGCTGTCTAGTTAACTAGAGCTTTGCAGACAGTTTTGAAATCTGGAAGAAAGCATCCTTCTATTTCATTCTTTAAAATTGGGTTTGGCGGTTCTGAGTTGTAATTTCACATAAACGTTGGTATGTTTCATTAATTTTTATAAAATCTAAAAGCTAGCTAAGAGTTTCACAAGAGATTGGATGTAGAAATCTTTTGTAGATAGTGCCATGTTACCAGTGTTAAATCTTCCAATCCATTCTTTTCAAGTTTCTAATATGTGTTAAAATTACCTCTGCAGGTTTCACGAGAATATATTTATGTAGACTATATTCTCAAACTGAATTTTCATTTTTGATTTCCATGTGTCTTAGGCTGTTGACTTCTTCTCTTTGTTCACACACACACACACACACACACACACACACACACAAACACACACACACACGTAACCTCTGAGTCTACTTAGTTTTGCTCACATCTACATGTATCTATGGTTGGATACTTGGGATTGACAACTTTTATGGGAGTTCATTCTTGGTGAAAACTCTATCTCTCAGCATCCAGTGACCACTGGTACATAGCTCTTCATCTGTGGGAAGAACCATGTAGTATTGCCCCTATTTACATTGGTATGGCAATTGGTACTATCATTATGCCACGCTTGTTTACGTAACCATATTGATAAAAGAACTCTTGACATAGGTACATTTTCCCCTGTCATGTCTAGGGAACACTAATAGGTAACTGGGCTCTTGCAATTCTCTACCCCCTTTCCACACTGTCCTCTGAGTGTTAGACACGTGGTTGTGTTGGGTTCAGGTGAAAGCTGAGAAAACTCACTTCAGATATTCAAGCTTAAAAATGACAGCTTTATTTTCTCAGGGCTCAGGGAGGTGGCTAGTTTGGGACCTGAACCACACCCTGAAGGGAGATTATACATTTCTAAAGACTGGGAACATGAAGAGAGGGGGGTAGTTGTGGTGAACTGCAGTGGTACTTTCAAGGTCCTTAATTCATTCTCTTAGACACTAAGTGTGGAGTGATAAGTGTTGACAAAGGAGTGGGTTTGCTGCATCTGACATGTTTAACCAGCAAGATAGCGAAGTCCCCAGATCTCCTAGGGCTTAGGACCTTGAATTTAGTTTCTCTGTATGATTAAATGTAGTCCAAAAATGAAATGATAGTACTTAGAATAAGTTTCTTTTGCTTGTTCAGAGCAGTTGCATTTCAGATGTATCAGCTGTGCTTAGAAACCCCATTGTCACTTAATTTCTGTATTTGCAACCAGTTATGTATCCATGTAATAGTCTCTATATGTTGCAAAAAAAAAAAAAGTTTCTTTGATGAGGCATAAAAGTCTCTGCTCTCTGTGGACATAAAGATACTAAGTACTTAGAATGCAGTTAGAAATTATATTCATTTAGAAATATCACAGCAGTAGGTTCTTCACTAGGATCCCTGACCTCATTAGCCCTGGGTGGTGGTTGGCCAGCCTTACAACATCAGGCAAGAATTTCCTCCTGTTGAGTGAGCCTTAAAGTCTAATTAGACAGCTGTTCAATTCCCCCAGAGGCATTGTGCATATTTTTGTGTCCTGGCTTCACAGTCTAACTGTTGGTTGTTAGAATGAGGGGGAAAAGGGGGATTAGATTGTTTTTCTAATTTAGTGGTTTAACACCTTCCAATACAAGCCTACCTCAGTAGGGAGGCTCTTAGGTCAGCTCAGTTTAAGTCCCTCAAGTCCTGTGTCTGAAGTGCATGGTATCTTCAGCAGTAAGATCTTATCTTCACGCTCAGAGCACTTGATTTTGAGACAGTCGCTGCCTATAAGATTATTAGTGAATAGTTCTTTTTGTCAGAAATTTAAGTAAAATGTAGCACTTCCCAGGAGCTCTTCTTTCCGGTGAGAACTCAGTTGAGAAACTCATTGAGGAACTTCGAACAATGACTCACTTTTTTCTTATTTCGTCTGTATTTTCTTTCCTTGTCTTCCCAGCATAGTATTTATGCTGTTGATGCTTTTTGAGCTTCCTAAATATTAAGGTAATGCTTTCTCAAGAATAAAACTTTTTATCCTTATTATTTGAATACGGTTTTGCTTCTTTTCCAGGTTTCTCTCCTGTTTTCACATGTTCCATTTATTGTCATACTTATGGCCCACAACTGTCTGAGACTATTCAATTCTTGTCATCCAAATGCCTCTGTCTTTGCATCATAAATTCTATTCATCCATCTTCACATTCGAAAATGCTCTCCTTTTCCAGGGTCATATTAAAGTGGAGCTTTTGCGGTAAATATTTCCTTTCAGCTATTGTATTTTTGTCCAGAATGTCTACATTTTACAATTTGGACTTAAATATCATCTTTGTTTGATATGAATACTTACCACATTCTCTTTGTCTTTTTTATGCATATCTTCATTTTCAATAATAACTTATATATGTATACATATATGTGTATGTATTCTCTCTCTTTTTCTCCCTCTCTCTCTCTCTCCCTCTCTCTCTCTGTGTGTAACATCAACTGTCTTCCTCAGTCACTCTCTACCTTATTTTTTGAGACAAAGTCTCTTATTTAACATGGAACAAAAATAAAAATAGATGTGAGGTCCAAATATTTTAAAATCATAGTTTTAAATTTTGTAGACTACAACTTGAACTACACAAATATTAAGCACAGATTCAGGATTAGTAATTGAAAATGTTGAGAAAATAGATTTAACAGTACAGAAACTTCTCTCTCAAGTTGGTCTCAGTATGTCTGTCATTAACATTCACCATTAACATTTAAAGAAGGCTCATGCATACGCTGATGAGGTGCTAACCTCTGAATCAGGAATGTCAAATATTTTCCATAAAAAGCTTACAGATACATGCTTGAAGAACTTGGTTGTTTGCAATTCGAATTTGCTCTACTGATTTTACAAAAATAATTATTGTATTAAATTTTACTTGCAGATGTATCAAAAATGAAAAAGTAGGACTCGATATCTCATGTGATGTCTCCATAGAAACCTGTGTGTGTATATGTGTATTGAGTTGTATTTATAAAGAGCAATATTTGTTGTGTGTATATGTTTATGTATATGATCATGATCATTAAAGAAATTTTGAAAGGGATCAAGGGATGGGAGTGTCAAGGGAGAGACTGAAAGAAGGAGAGCCAAATGATGTAATACTGTGAAAAGGTATGAAAGTTTAAAAATAAATTAAAAAATGAAATAGATTAAAAAACAAGAATGTCGACAAGTGAAAGATATATTCCATTTATCCAGTGCTTCAACCCCTTTGTCATGAAGCTGTGAGATTTTAGTGAGTGTGAAGTGTGAAGCCATGCATATTGGCATATGCTTAATCTCAGCACTGAGGAAGGAGACACAAGAGGATCAGAAGTTCATTTTCTGTGACAGAGTTTTTGAGGCCAGCCTGGGCTACAAAAGTGATAGTCAGTTACCTACTCCTTTTAGCTACCCCAAACTTAATACTCTGGCTGCCATTCAGGACCTTTCATAGGTGTATTTTAAATTGTTCTGTTATGGATTCTCTTTAACAACATCAGGTGGAATCAGTCATTGTCCTCAAGAAAAACTAAGTACACGTGACAATTTAATGTCTAGCAAAAATCTGTTGCATGGCTTACTGAATATTTGTTATTTCCACCATCCTCTTTTGGACCTAAGAGTTACCTTTGAGGCAAATGTGAGGCAGTTTATAGGGTAAGCTTTTCCCAGGTATAGTTTGCTGACTTCCTCAGGCTGTGTGGCAGGCTCAACAGGTGGTAGCGTTAGACTGGAGAAGGGAGTGTGTTCTAGACTGAATAATTTTCAAAATTCTGTATGGTTGTTTGGGCCTTTTGTTTACTGTTTTGTGAGTTAGGATATTGCTGTGTATCATGGGCTGATCTGGTACTTGCTATGCAGCATAGGTTGGCATGGCATTCATATTAATCCCCCAATCATTATCCAAAGTACTGGGGTTACGTATCTGTGTCACCAAAGACAATTTTGCTCTTTATCCTTTTGCACAATTTCATTAGGTAACATATATGTGCTCTGTATCATGACTGTCTAATTTTCCTTCCCCATACCATGTGGTTGGGAGAGGTATGTAAATCCAGGTTACTAACTTAAACTGGCACATCATACTCCTTCATTGTCCTCAAATTCTGTGACTATCAATGAATGCTTGCTTCTTGCGTTTCGCTAGTTGACAGTAAATCTGATGTGAGACCATAATGGTTAACAAGGGGGTCTGAATGTGCTCAAGGATCTACTCCACACAGACTGTCTTCTGTGAAGTCCATCAGACTTCTTGGTATATTTGGATCTTTGTCTCTAATGAGTTGGCTTTTCATAGTGATCAAGAAGTGATCAGATCTCAAGGGTCAATTTCACTTGAATGTTTGTTTCATGCCTCAGACATCTGCTGAAACTCTGGTGCTCTGAATTCTAGAGTAGTTGAAAGGAAAGGTATAGCAATGATAATGATTGCCGTTTCAACTTTCATAAGGCCTAAACACATGTATTTTCATGTGTTTACATAGAATTGTTGGGCTTACCCTCCAGGAACAGAAGCAAGGAATTACTTAAAGAGCTTGGGAGACTGAGGGGAGCCATATGATCAAAAAGCCCTCCCTGGCATACTTGTCAGCTAACGAAAGATGCATCCCGGGAGTTCCCTCACCATATAGCTTAGATATAGTCCCACTGCTTCCTCTCTTCTCCTGGTCACTTATTAAGTCACATATAACCTTGGGAAAGAGTCCCATGACTCCTAAGTTTCAGAGCTTCCTGAGCTTCCTAAGTTGAGTTCACTTCTTGACCCTTTTCAGGGTTATCTTTTCCTGGGTCTTGCAAGCTTCTGTTCTGCCTCTAGGAGAACATATTTTAATTTGGAGGAAATTGCTACCTTACAGAGATGCATCCATTACACTTATGAATAGTTTATTCTTTTGCATTGATTAGGGTTCCAAGTATGATTGTAGTGTGACTGGTTTTCGGAGCCATCTGTAGCATAGTTATGTTTTCTATAGTTTTGAGCATTTGTAAGTTAAATCACTAAAAGCATTCAGGTTTTTGTATACTTAAATTTCACTTTCTTTTGAATAAAAGCATGTGTTGCATTTGCAACAAGTTACCAAGATGAATATGAAAGAAATTATATCATTTTGCATTCTTATTAGAAATGTGTTCTAGTTTTAGTGGGTTTGTAACCTAAGCTCCAAGTAACATCAGTTTTGCATGTTCATTTTGGCCATACTTATAAATGCATGGTGGTGTCTTACAAGTTTAATTTGATATTCCTAATAAGAATTTTTAAAGTTATTGTAGCTTCCTTTGGTAATGAAGCTTAAAATATCTGCTGACAAATTTTATTAAGTTCGGTCTTGCTATTGTTCAGGTTCTCTCTCCTTTCTCTCTCTCTAAAAAACAAAAAATAAAAACAAACAGACAAAAACCAAAACATAATGAAAAGCCCAGAAAACATGGAATCTATGTTATTTTGGTCAATTTTTTAGGTGGGAGCTTCCTTGATATGTGATTGATGTACCCAGTAACACTCTACTGGAAAAAATATGTAAACTAGAATTATTATGTAGTTAACCTTTATTGTCTTTTTTCCCATGACTTCTCTTAGAAATCTACTATAAACTTCTTTTACAATACAGAATTTTAAAATGTTAACAAAATCTAATTTATCATGATTTTTTTCTTTTATGCTGTAGACCTAAGTTATTGTATTTTACCTAAGAAATCTTTACCTAACCTAGATCATAAATGTTTTTTAAATATTTAATCCATGATTTATTATTTTAATTTTATGTTATAGTCTCTTTATAGTCTAATATAATTGATAGATAAATTTATACATTTTTTATTAGGCAGCTTGTGCTACTAAACATTTTATTATATACTGTCTAAATTTATATTTAACTTTGGGTTTTTAACTCCCTCAAAAATATAGTAATACCTATTAAAAGTATATACATATTTAAGTATATTTTCTTAAAGCAAATTTCCAATATGCTTTTTCAACATATTTTTTTCAACCTTTTTTCAAAAGCAGCTATGTTATAGCTCATTATCTTTGTTTTAATTAAAACAAGGAAAATGAAAAAGTGAAATTGGGAGAGTAATTCCCCACTCTTTAAGATAGTCAAGTAATTAGATTTTAAAATTTGTTAAAATATTTCAACTGGACCAGGATACCAGTATAAAGGGAAAATATAAACTAAAGCAGTTAGATAATTTAAAGAAGTATACAGGTTTTTTTATAAACCAGGAATAAACTATGGACTGTCACAATCAACAAGTGTATACATTGTAGTCCCTATTATAGTCCCTTATTTAAGTGTGAAGATCAATGTCCTTAATTGAACAACAGAATTAAAACTAATTTAGCCTTTGGGTCTTAAATAGAAGTGATCAATAACTGTTTTTTGCTGATTTAACAAAAACATGAACTGAGCTTATAAACAAGCATCATTTATCCCTGTTTTAGAGGGAAGGAGGTTCATGAATGTAAATAGATCCTGTGTTTCATGAGGAATCTGGCCAAGAGGCCCTGTGTTCTTGCTGCATCCTCTTATGGGAAATGGAAAAGAGAAGTCTTATAGTGCCATTTCTTTATGTATTTTTAAAATAAAGGCATGGAACCCATTCACAAACCCTGACTCCCACGGTGCAGTTGTACACCCACTCCACCCTCTCTCTCAGTTCTATCATTTGATACCATTACACCAGAGGACAGGTAAGATTCTTAATGTGAACTCTGGTAGAATCAAAATAGGATCCCTAGCAATTCATGAGTCATGGTTAAAGTTGTAGTATATGTGACTGAGGAACTCGGTGGAGAAAGTTTATTTCAGAGAAATAGGATTCATTGTAGTTGTGAACTATCATAGGATTGCAATTATACAAAAATAGGTTTCCTTTGAAATTTTTCCTATTAGAAGGTTATCAAACTAGAGAAAAGAAAATGATTTTATTTAAACACTTAACCACTAAAATATTTTTATTTAAATAATAAATTAAAAAAATTTTAAATAATAAATAGTGCTTGATTATAAGCTGAGTTATTTTAGTAAATGCTGTTTGTAAGTCCTGATTTATGTTCCTTTACATTGTGCAGGAACATTTAAAATGTACTCATACTTAAAAGTAAAATAATGCTGTTGGACTTTTCCCCATAATGTTAAATACTTTAAACCAATATGTTAAATATCTATAGTTCATTTTAATTCAGCCCATTAAATATTAAAGAAAAATATCACTAAACAAATTAGATAAATTTTTTTATCTCAGGCACATTTATTGTTCTGTATGACTTACTTATTTTTATTATGGCTTAAGGACAAGGGAGTGGAGCTGGCTCTGACTCTTTTGTCTTATTTTGGGACCCTTTTCCTTCTACTGGGTTGCCTTCTTTAGGCTTAATATCAGGGGATAAGCCTAGTCTTACTGTATCTTTTTATGTTATGTTTGGTTGATATTCCTAGGAAATCTACTCTTTTTCTGAAGGAAAATGGAAGAGAAGTAGATCTGAGGAAGAGGGGAGATGGGGGGAGGCTGTGAGGAGAGTAGGTAAGGCAAACTTCAGTGGGGATATAATAGATGAGAGATCAATGAAAAAGGGAGAAGGAAGAGAAGAACAAGAACAAGAATGAAGAAGGAGAAGAAAAGAAGGAAGTGAAGGAAAAGAACAAGAAGAAGAAGAAAGAAGAAAAGGATGAGAAAAAATGAAAAAGAAGTAGGAACAGAGTGAAGAAAAAGAAAGAAAAAAACACAGTTTATTCTTATATTTGTCTTATTCTATAAAGACAAGTGGCTTATTTGATCAAATGTTTATAGCCAATTCCAATGCATATTTCTTCAATATATCAACATCTTTATTCCTTTATCTATATGGAAGTACCCACTAACTGTTTTATGCTTAAGATGAAGGATGTGTTCATCTCTTTAGAGAGATGAAAGAGGACATAAACCCATCATAATAATATCTTTGTGTACTTCATGTCTCCTCTAACATACACAAAGGCATATTATGACAAGAATTTCATCTTCAATCTATGCACACATAAATTCCTTTCTACAAAACAAATATTTGTATATTCTTTCACTTAATGTTATACTGCCCAGTGTGCATCCCTAAAATTAAAATTTTGACAAATGTTCATGCCAGAGAGCCTGGTGGGGAAAGATGCCCAGAAATGTGCTTGACACCACAGGACATAGGCTATAGACACACAGAGCACCACTTGACAACACAGCAGTGTTTCAGGAGATGAAAGACTTTCAGAGACCCACCTTCCTCCATGCCACACAGGTGGACTGTGGACACTTGGAGGACCACTTGCACCACACAACACAGTAAGGGAAAGGAGGTCAGCCATATAGCAGGAGCCCTACAACGTGCAAGTATGTGGTATACAAAGAGGTGAGAACGAGAAGCAGATTACTTTGAGCATTATGAAGAGAGGTGGAACTGGAGACCTTAGGGTGGAGAAGAATAGCCTGTTGTGAATAGCCAACCCTGCTGCCTGAGACTGTGGTGAAGTCCCAGCCCCTGCTGCCACTGAGGGCCATGCCTGGCTCCACTGGTCATGGACTTCAGTACTTTGGAGAATGACCCTGGGTGTGGGCAAGTTGGCCCCAGGACAAGAGAGCAGGAGAGCCGAACCTGTCTCTTGCAGATGGTAGCACTGGGTGGCCTAGCCAGAGTAATGCTGGAGAGCTAGCCCTGGTTGATGGTATGAATACCTAATTGTTAATACGCTATGCTGAAGACCTTAAAAGATGCCTCTTGACAGCCAATGGCATAAAATAAGTCTTAGAGCATCTTGAAATAAACATAAGCAAAAAGTGAACTGTATGATGTCACTTTATGCAGTCCAAAGCTAGCAGTTAAGGCATCAATGCACTCAAAGCTATTTTTGCCTCTCAGGCAAAAATTGCTTCCTGAAAGATTGTGGGTTATGAATGGTTCCATGTGACACCTTCACGTACCTGATTTCTGAATTTTCTATAATATCCTTCAAAGTGGCTTCAACTGAGCTTCTGAAACAATGCTGACTGGCTTGGATTGTTTTTTCAAATTGCTTGTGAAGTTTTAAGCTAACTTTTAATTATTAAATATATTAATATATTCATATGTTATATTAATATAAATTAAACATTTATAACCCTCTTGCTAGTAATTAGTTCAACCTTTGGTAGTATTGCTCACTCTAGGAAACAATTTTATAATTGTTTTTGTCCACGAACAGTCAATTATATCTCATTATAATCCTGGCAGGTACATGTTAATATTAGCCTACATTATTTTAACTGGAAGGTAAAATGGTATGTATTTATCATGTCCAATGTAATGGTTTGATTGTTTTTGGTTTTTAATATGAAGCCTGAGAAGTTGAAAGAGTTATGCAAGGTCACACAGGTCTCAAGAGAGGGTAGGAGAATTGAATTGTTTATGTTAAAGTGAGTCTTGGAACAAATGCTGGCAGTATGTAAAACCTTGAAGCCCTACTATCCGTAATTTAAAAAAGTAAAGTGATGGGAATCTACCTTATATTGTGCAAATTCTTTTTAACAATGTGCTTCACGTGTTAAACATACTTGTTAGCTCTGTCCAGGACCTGTTTGGTAGATACTGTTCCAGTCATTTGAGCAGTGGGAGGCATGAGAGCAAATGCAGAGTGGTGATTTGAGTTATGTATCTTGCCTCAGTGCCCAAGTACTCATTGCAATATGATGCCTGGATTTGGCACCTGTTATTTTAATTGTGGAAAGCTAATGGGATCTGCTTCCATTTGCTTTTATTCCTGTGATCAAAATATTTCACACAACTCTAAGGAAAGGAAGTTTTATTTCAGTGCATTTTCAGAGAAATCTGGCCATAGAGTTCAGTACATCTGGCTTCAAGTCCTTGAACAGAACATCTCAGGAGAGGATCACATGATGGAGAAACTTCTTTACGTTATGATAGGAAGCAGAGAAAAGGACAGGAAAAGAGGCAAGGCTGAGACCCATTCCCAATGACCTACTTCCTCCTCTATGTACCACCTCCTAGAGTTTCCTAAGCCTACCAACACATCACTAGCTAGTAGGTAAACACTTAACATATACGTCTCTGAAGGATAGCTCATACCCAACATAGAAAATATTAGAAGCAACTTAGCCATTCATTCTAGGAAATCTACATCAGTGTGATAACTTAAAAACATTACTCTGTTTAAAACCATGAAAAGATAGTTAAGTTAAATATTGTGTCTTCATTTACTAGGTATAAATCTTCTATGATAAAGTATGAAAGTATGTTCTGCTGGTAATATCAGCATCATTGATAATAACTATTACTTGAAGCTTCAAAAATATATATTTTGATACATTCATTCCCTTATTAATATTGTAATTGAGGCTGGAGAAGTGAATCAGCAGTTAATAATTATTATTCTTCTCATATTGTTATCAGTAGATTCATACCTACCTGTATGTCCAGTTCCAGGGCATTTGACACCCTCTTCTGGTCTCTACAGGCACCATCAGAGTGTGATTTACACATAAATGAAAATAAAATAAAAGTAGTTATATTAAATTAATAATTTAAGTATTAATTTAAATAATTAAATGATTTATATTAAAATTATATTAAAGATTAAAATTAAAAAACAAAAAATTTATGGGTCTGGTTGAAGGCACAGTGGTGAAGAACACAAGGTACTCTTTCAGAAGACATGGAGTCAATTCTGTCACTCACATATTGGCTTATAAGCATCTATAACTTCAGTTCTAGGAAATTCAACAAACTCTTCCAGGATCTGTCTATACCAGACAAGCACATGATGCAAAGATATACATGTAGGCAAAACACCATTATTTTTTAGATTTATTTATTTTGTGCATGAGTACTCCGTAGCTATTTTCAGACACACCAGAAGAGGGTATAAGATGCCATTATAGATGATTGTGAGCCACCATGTGGTTTTGGGGAATTGAACTCAGGACATTTGGAAGAGCCGCCAGTGCTCTTAACCACTGAGTCATTTCTCCAGTCCCCAAACACCCATATATAAAATAATAAGATTTTAAAATTTAAAGTGTATTGAAATCATAGATATTTGGAATTGAAATAAAATTTAAATGTCATTTCCAGCATGTATTTTTTTCTATTTTATATAATAAAAGTAAAATCTTTGACGAGCTGGATATGTCAAATTCTTCCAGTGATATATCTTTCATTATACAAGCATTCAATGACCAAATCAGGACAATTATTCAAATAATTTTAAAATTTTTACTACCATTCAATTACTGGTTATAGGGTACAGTGTGATATTTCAGTACTGTGTGAAATAAAGATCAGCCTAATCTCTTCTTAGACAAATGTGGTTTTCATAAAATCTCTTTGTGATGTGGCTTTGTGACCAGACAAAACAAAAAACAAAACACCTCCTCCCCATTTACAATTCTAGCATTGTAAAGTACATCATTAAGGACATTCACATTGCTATATCAAATATCAAACATTGTTATTTCACATTTGTTATCTCAATCCTGACATCTTTTAGAATTGTATGTTTATTTCTATAAAATCTCTTTGTCCTCTTGCCCCTGTCCTTAGCATCCAACATTCCACATCCATGAATGTGTTTCCTTTGGATTCCTCATGTATGCGGAACCATCATATCATGAACCATTTGTTTTGAGTTGACTTACTGGCCACTGAGGGCACTGCTCTTATGGACGTGAGGCTTTGATCATGACTTTCGGTCCTCGATTTTAACTCCTCTGCAGTAGAGATCTTGGAATAGTATTTGTGAACCACCGCACAGTCCTACTGTTAACTTCTGAAGGAGCTACCTCCATGGTTTCCATAGCTGCTGTGTTGCCTTACCTTCTGGCCAGTGGTTCTCCAAGGTTCTGACTTCTCTGTTCACGCTGACATTTACCCTTGTAAACCTTTGCGCCTTTGCTGTGTTCATAGTATCCTTTCTGGGGAGTTTGAGGTGAAATCTCATTGCGACTTTTGTGTTTGCCTTTAATATAGTCACTAGCCATCTGTATGTTTTCTTTGAAGACTGTATATTCAAGTCCACATTTTAATCAAGTTATTTAATTTTGGTCAAAGAGCTTTAGGAGTGGTTCCTATAGTTATGCTGTGTTTTTATAACTCAGAACTGCTTAAATGGTTTTACACTTTTCTGCTCAATTTCTCATAGGTTAATGTTTGTAAGTACTCAGGCTCATTAGTTATAGATGACAAACAACTTTTAGCAGAAAGAACACATTCAGATTTATTAAAATATAAGAAGGATGGAGTACAATATTTGAGATTCTAAGACAGAACAATGCCTCAATTTGCACTGACATACTGTGTATTCAAAGGGGTCCAAGGGATCCAATGTCACTCACAAGTCTAGAAATAGTTATATTTCATTATTTTATAAAGGGAAACTAATTCATAAACAGAAAATATTCCCTTCCTAAAATAATATTACTGTAAAGTTGAATTGTTACTATTATCAGTTTAAACGTGGTGTTCTGTTATTCTTACGTAATCACGGTCTAACTGTGTAACAAAAGAATTGTCAGACTGCTGTACTCAGGAAGAAAAGGTACCTTACTGTTTTGGGTACACATTTTAGCTTCTCTTAACCATGCCAGTACAAGAAGATTTTCCAGGGTTTCCATACACTGAATATGCATGGTGTTGCGACCCAAAGATGTTCATCTTCATAGCTTCTAATGTGAACATATGTTGCTCTTTCTGGCTCCACAATGTGTAGGAAATGTGGATAGGAGACACAGAGATTGAAATGTTTACAGCTTTGGTTTAGTATAGAATATTCTTCAAATTAACGTGTATGTTAAAATGAAAGATTGATTTTTTTTTTTTTTTTATTATTTGGCAGAGTCCTGCTATTGTAAAAGAAAAAAAAAACTAAGAGAAAATATAGAATTGATGTTGTAGGGATTTCATGGTGTGTCATAACAACAGGTGGAGGGGCAAAAATACTTCCCCATTAGAGCAAAGAAGCCACAGAAGGGAATCAGTAGTGCAATGTCGTCTCTACATGCTCTTCAAGGGCAGGCACTTTGTGAACAAATGTTCTCCCATGAGTCTCTGTTCCTTAAAGATTCCATAGTCTTTTAGCAGTGCCAAGCTCTGTGAACCAAGTCTTTCTTTCTTTCTTTCTTTCTTTCTTTCTTTCTTTCTTTCTTTCTTTCTTTCTTTCTTTCTTTCTTTTTCTTTCTTTTTCTCTCTACCTGTGTCTATGTATGTATCTGTCTATCTATCTATCTATCTATCTATCTATCTATCTATCTATCTATCTATCTTGTTTGAAATCCCTTAAAGACTACTTTATCTTAATGTTTGTGTTTACAGGACACAGACACATAACTGGACTGAAAGCCGCTAAGGCATCTGTCTGCTATTTTTTGTCTATATCACTTTGTTAGAAAACTACATTAAACAGAGAATCTTCCCATCTGATGCCTGGAAATTCCCAAACAAATGGCAAACAAAATTGCCACTTATTCAATGATGTAACTTTGCAACATTGACCCTCTAAGAAAAAAAGTTGTAAAGATTCATCAATAATTCTGTATAAAATAGGATGATAGATTGTATAGTTCAAATTCAAAATAATTCACATGTAATTTTAAAATAGTCAGTAACTTCAAAATAATTGAATATTTCTCCAGAGTTGCAGGTTATTTTATTCTCATAGTTAAGGAAGGAAATAGATTTCAGGAAACCAAGACAGTACCAGAAAGTACAGAAAGCACAAACTGAATAAGGTTCAAATTTTCAATCTTAAAACTTTTAAATTTGAACAGACAAATTATGAAAAGTTAAAAAAAATAAAGAAAATTATGAGATTCAAGGCTCTAATAGTAAAGAAGAAATCAGGAGGAAATAAA
The DNA here is from genome assembly GCF_008632895.1 of Mastomys coucha. Classification (NCBI taxonomy): domain Eukaryota; kingdom Metazoa; phylum Chordata; class Mammalia; order Rodentia; family Muridae; genus Mastomys; species Mastomys coucha. The sequence continues at coordinate 19,134,910 of NW_022196895.1, read as the reverse complement.
ATCAACAATAAATAAAAGATTACATATTGAGTTGGTGGACCAACTGTAAATATCAGAGTTGTGTTGTATTTTTGTTCTGATAATTGTTTATTGTGCTCTCTTTATTGAGAATAGATTCTTCTCTCATATAATACTCATTAACCAGAGTTTCCTTTCCCTCCACTCCTCCCAGATTCTCCAACTTCCTCCCTCTTGCAGATCTACTCCCTCTCCATATCCTCTTCAGGAAAAAGCAGTCCTCCAAGAAACATCAAAACAATACATAGCAAAACCAGATACAAATAAAATTGCATTGTTATTGTGATCAGTTTAAAAATGGCCTGCACAAGGCAAAAGCCCTCATATAGAAGCTGGATAAAGTAACTCAATAAGAGGAAAAGAGTCCCAAGAAAATATGGTATCTCTTTCTGTAGGATGGACTAATTTCATTCAACCATCCTGTCTTATGAAAAACTAGAAATTTTGTTTTCAGAATTTTGATGGAGTACTGCCTGTAGAGTTTCACCAAAATTATAATGCAAAATTATTTCCAAGTATGGAAAAATAAGGAAAAATTGTCAAATTTTTATCACTTTTTGACCAGTTAATTTTAATTTTTCTGTGTTATTATTTTATTAATGCTTTAAAGAAGGTCAACATGATGTATCTGGATTTTTGTAGTTTAAAACTCTAGCTTTGACCATCTGTAAAACAACAACAGATTTCTAATTTAGAAATTGTGCTTTCTATCTATGATGTGTTTCTTTTTACAATACAGGGATGAGAGAATATTACAATGGTAATGGTATTTTTATAATCAGTAATGATAGGAAAACTGAAATCAGGGATCACCATTCAGATATAGAAGTATCTAGTTGTAAAAGCCATGGATCAAACAAAAGAGTGTTTCCTTAGGGGTTGAAATCAGAATTAATGAAGGTTTGATTGTAACATCGCACTAGGATATGCTTTAAAATACATTTTAAGGCAGAAAATAGATATCAAAAAAGAAATAAAGCTCATAAAATCTATGAATTTATAAGTACTCATTTAGACTTTTTCAATTATTCCAGGTATATTTTAAATGTCAATTGCACTCCTAAGCTTTTAAATGTTGTCTTGAATTGTGGTTTTTATCATTTAAAATAAATATTAATATCTTGTCTAGAAAAAAAATCCTGTCCAAACACTTAATGGCTAAGATATGAAGATTCCCTAAGCTGGCAGCCAAAAAAATTTACCTAATCTTGCAATAAAACACTGAAAAAATCAAAACAATACTCAGTGAATGACATTTTTACCACACAGAAGTGAGCCTGAATCATCTTCTATTTCTCCATAGACTACAATAAAAATATGCCCCATGAAGGAGCAAAGAGCACATGACTAACAAATGTGGAAGCCAAACACATTAGCAGAGCAGGGTCAGGGGGCAAGAGGATTTGTAAACTATTCCAGGTGTATTTTTAATGTTAATTGCACTCATAATGTTGTCTAATTGCATGCTTAAGCATTTTAAATGTCATGAGTTGTTGGGTTTTTTTTTTTTTTTGTAATTTTGAATTTAGTGTTTCGAAACCTCCCTTTCTAAGCTGTAAAACTTCCTCCCAGCCCTAGTCTCAGAGCCATCCATTCCATCCTGTGAAGTCAGATGAGCATGCCTCCTCACAAAGGTGGAATGATGGATTGACATGATTAGTAACCCAAGAGATGGTACAATTCACAAAATAAAAAAACATATTTTTCAAATCTTAAATGGAGACAGTAACACAAGGAACCCCAAGTTCAAAAATGGCGATTATAACACCCCATATTTGTTTACTTCATCTTTTTCCAAGTGTTTTCCTGGTATCTTAAAACCAAAATTCAGGATCCCATTTCATCTCACCCTCAACACTTCTACCCGAACCTCCAACAAATGCAGACATTTATACATGGTTTCCTAGGCAACTATTAAGGCTTTACAGCTACAAAAACTAATGATTTGCTTTTGATCTAGTACCTCATCCATAATAAAATACTCTCATTTTTTCAAAAAATTGATTTCATTTCTGGATTGAATTTATTTGATTCATGATACAAGCCTGAGCATCAGGCTCTGCTTTTTCTACTTTTATCTTTGATTTCATTCTCTAACATCTCTCATTTCTAGGTTTTTAGAACAGTACTACACAGCCTCTTATCTTGGATTTCTCTCTGCATGCTTTCTCTTGTTTCATTTAACTCATTCCACCAGCAGCCATGATTTCTGTGAGGAGAAAGTAGCTCTGGATGTGTTGTTCTGGAACTGGCATCACATCAGACTCCTATAGCAGTCATGTTTAAAGACACACTGCAGAGCTCAGCTGCATCTTATCTAGTTCAGTCATTTCCTGGGATGGGAGCTGAGCAATTGTGTATCTCATAGTCTTCCTATGGTGCTGCAGCTAGTCTAACAGGCCCACTTTGAAATGATTTGCTTTCTCAATTGAGGTATCTGTGTACTCAATTGAATAGTTAGTTACTTGGTAAACCTAGTTTTTTCAGTGTTGTTGGGTGTTTTGTTGTGTGTTTTATCCGATGGTACACATCTTTCAGTGATATTTGAGTGACTTTCAGCGGATTTGAGACTTCAAGGTGATTATATAATTGCTTACCTTTTAGATCAATGCTGATAGCTTTTAAAACATGTTGAAACATGAGTGTAAATTATCTGTACAAGTCCAAAGTAAAAGCAATTACTGACTGGGTTGGCATTTTCCATACTTGTACTGTGTGCTGGGTGTTGTTCAAAGATGCAAAGGTGGAAGAGTCATGGGGGCGGGGAGGTACATGACTACTCTGTGTGGAAAAGGGCCACTGTGCTGGGACTCAGCCTCAGCTGTTGTTCGTTCTTGTTGGTCCTTCTTAAGGTTCGTCTTTAATAATAAAACGGTTACCTCTCTTAAGTCTAAGTCACTTTGCTACTGTCTCTGACCTGCCTAAGTCCCTTTCAGGCAAGAACTGTTTAGAGCCTCATCATAAACCAGTGGGGGCTTCAGTAAAGTAACCTCCTCAGGAACTACAGAGCTCTATAGCTCTCCCGGACAATTAGTTGAAGTGACAGAAAGAAAAACGAGACACACTGAAAAGTGATTTTAGCCTTTATTTCTAAGTCCTTCAGTTCTCCAAAAAGTTTCTACAAAAGTTCTCCTCCAAAAATTTCTCTCTTAAAAAGTTATCACTAGTCTCTTCCTCTAATGTCCTTCTTTCCTTCTGTTGTGACATCACAATAATACCCTTACTCTCAATTGTCGGAAATATTAAAAGAGACCACCCCTCAATCTCTCCTGCCCCACCGGACCACCGCTCTAGCGCCGGCACTGACCAGCCTCATCACTATGTCCTGACCGGGTCTGCTATTCTTTCCCAGCTAGCAAGATCACCTCGCTTACATGAATGCCCCACACAGCACACAATCAGTCATCTAGCACCTAGTTACCCAGTAGAAAGATGACTCTCCTGGAACTCACTCTGTAGACCAGGCTGGCCTCGAACTCAGAAATCCACCTGTCTCTGCCTCCCAAGTGCTGGGATTAAGGGCCTGCGCCACCACTGCCCAGCGAAACATGACTCTTAAGGCTTAATTATCCAATCAGGTTTATCTATCAATAAGATCACAATTGACAAGATGCCAATACAATAATTTCAGTGCGAAATGATAACCCAATTATTCTAACCTTGAGAAAACCTTAGCTACTTGTGGCTGTTTAAAATCATGTGCAGTCGGGATCATCTTCCTGTTTGTCTGCTTCTGCTTCTCCCTTCCCAAACATTTAGCTCCACCTCCCTATTCCTGTCCAATCACAGGCCTGTTACTGCCTTTTTTTTTTTTTTTTTTTTTCGAGACAGGGTTTCTCTGTATAGCCCTGGCTGTCCTGGAACTCACTCTGGAGACCAGGCTGGCCTCGAACTCAGAAATCCGCCTGCCTCTGCCTCCCAAGTGCTGGGATTAAAGGCGTGCGCCACCACCGCCCGGCTTAATGTGATTGGACAAAAAAAAAAAATGCTACAACACTCATTAGCTTTACTCTCAATGCTGCGCCTTTACTTCTAAGTTTTTCTTGAGTTCAGCTCTGCTTTAAAAAGTTTTCCTTTTTAAAAAGTTTCCCTTTTGGGATCCGATGTCCTCTTTTGGTGTGTCTGAAGCCAGTGTACTCCTATGCATAAAATAAATAAATATTAAAAAAAAAAAGACTAAACCACTAACCAAAGAATACACATGGTGGGATACATGGCTCCAGCAGCATATGTAGCAGAGGATGACCTAGTTGGTCATCAGTGGGAGGAGGGGCCCTTGGTCCTGTGAAGGCTCTGTGCCCCAGTGTAGGCGAATACCAGGGCCAGGAAGCAGGAGAGGGTGGCTTAGTGAGCAGGCGGAGAGGGGGAGGGAATACGGCTTTTATTCAGAGGGGAAACAGGGAAAGGGAATAACATTTGAAGTGTAAATAAAGAAAATATCTCATTAAAAAAAAGAAAATATCTAAGAAAAATTTTTTTTGAAAAAAAATGTTTTCCTTCTCTCTTTTTCCTCAGCACTTATGCAGCATTCAGACTACATGATCACATGGTAAAAAGTTCACCACAAGTTTACACATAGTGGGTTCGTAGTTGCAGATGCCTGCTCACTATCTCAGAAGCAATTGATAGGTGACACTTGAAGACTGGAAGACTACAGTTTTGATTATCAGAAAGGACTTGATAGCTCTATTATAAAATAGCCTAATATTACTAATATAATTTTAGGAAATCTTGTAGCATCATCATTAAGAGTTAATGAGCCATCTATTTGTCTATATAGCATCACTACAAGACAGTACATCTTCATTGTTCTGCAGAAATCTACTCGAAAGGGTGGGCTAATACCTATTGATTATTATATATTAATAGTAGGAACCTTTCCTAAATGAAATTCTTCTTGGCCTTGCTTAAAGGAATCTGCCATAGATTTTTAATTCATGACAGAGCTATCTAGGAAGATCACCTGCTAGTTTTTAGCTTCTCCATCATGACTCCTGGCACTGCTGTCATAGCTAGTACTTATTGTCCCTTGATACACCTGGAAGACAGAACCTTAACTAATGATTTGTCTCCATCTGATTAACCCTTGGGAATGTCTTGAGGCATTTTGTTGTTGTTGTTGTTATTGTTGTTGTTGTTGTTTAGTCATTGATGTAGCAGTGCCCACTGCAGACTACGATATCCCAAGACAGGGGGCTCTGTGCTGTGTAGGAACGTAGATTGAGCAAGCCAGTAAGTGGTGTCCTCTATAGTCTGAATTTTATTTCTGTGTCCAGATTGTTACCTTAAGCCTCCTGTCCTGGCTTCCCTGGAGATAGACTTTAACCTGAAGGCCACACAGCAACATAGAGCAAACCACAGCAGTCACATTGTTGAATTGCATAATGATCAAAGCTCTATCAGAGTTATGCATGGCACAACATGGAACTGTTGGCATCTGGCACTTAATCCTAATATTCTTCTTTATGTAGACATTTCTCAATTTCTTAGTTTTCCATTGTTTGTGTATCTCATAAAATACAGATCTAGTCGTGTCTCATCCCAAGCACAAGGGTGTTGTTGTCCTACTTATTCTGGGCTTTTGCTATAGTGGGAACAGAGAGAATAACACAATGAGGTTGTTTCAGAGTCCAGCCCTGACACTATGAGAGCAAGATATCTTGACAAAGCGAAGTTCAAATGTGTGCTTGGAAAGTCTTTCTGACTGGAGCCAAGCACATGGCAAAAGCAGCAGACTGCACTTAAAGCTCTGATCTTCTCTTATCTACTTAAACTTTCATCTTTATTTTGAGAAAACCAGGTATGCCTATTTTCTTGAATTGTATTTCTTAATAGATTTTGATTTTTATACCTTCATTTAAACTTTTTATTTTTATCACTGAAGTAATAACACAGATTTTGAAATTGAAGTTTTATGAAGCAAACAGCTGTCATTTTTTTTTTTAGTTATTTGGGGACCTGTAGTGATTTTTTTACTATATCAGTCCATGAGGGCAGTCCAGGTATTCATGTCCTCATTGTGCAAAATGGAACAGCTTGGTAGAAGGAAGGAAAGTACCGGTAAATTTAAATACCAATATAAGGGAAATATATCTTAGGTGCTATGAAGAAAAAAAGGATCATGTTTGTCTTGTACCATATGTAGAAAACCTTAATTTGCTGAATGATTTGATTCAGGTAAACACATAACATTTTTCAAATCTTGCACAGTGCCACCTAAAACATATTATCCTTAATATATTTAAGGAGAAACCTTTCAAACTTATTGAGCCTATCTTTTATTATATTAGGTAATGTAATATTGCTAATAATTCAAACTGCAAAAAGTGCCCATTTTTAGAGCTTAATGCCACCATTAAAGTGAGTGATTTGGCTTCAGTGTGTCTCTGCTAATGGCTCAGTTATATTCTAGTGTAATCTTTGTCCTACCCTCCATACAAGTCATTGTTGTGGAGAGATTAAAGAGACATTGACCCTTTAAGATCCCCTATTGTAGAGATCATTTATTTTTTTTTCCTTGCACAAAATTGGAGAATAGTTGTTTTCTGTCTTCTATGATGCTGTTATCTGCTTAGTAGGGTCCATCTGTGTGTTTACATGATTATGGGCCCAATCTATACTGTTAACTGTCTTACACTGACTTCGGTACCACTCTAGATTTCTGTTAATAAAACCAAATTTTAAATAAGATTATATCTTAGTTAAAAGGGACTTTGAGTGGGTGGGGCATGCGAAATGTCACACGGTGGAAAGGTCTAGAGCAGTGGTTCTAAACCTTCCTAATGCTGTGACCCTTTAATACAGTTCTTTACATTGTGGTGACCCCCAACCATAAAATTATTTTGTTGCTACTTCATAACTAAATTTGCTACCATTATCAATGAATTGTAATATGAATATTTGATATTCAGGATATCTGATATGCAACCACTGTGAAAAAGTCGTTCAACCCTCAGAGGGATCACAGCACTGAAATTGAGAACTAGTGTTCTAGGGCTTAATTTGAGGTACAGTTGAACTTGATACACAAGCGTTACAAAGATTTCTTCTGGCCATGTAGCTCTGCTGGATTCTGCCTACTGCTAAGCTCAGCTCTATTAATGTAAACACTAAGATGAAAATATATGCCTTTGAAAGTAAGGTTTGGATCTGAAGTGTTTCCTCTATTGGAATAGAGACTCTTGCAAAATGGCAATGTTATGAGATAAGAAATAAATAAGAGCTACAGCAGAGCCTATGACAGTCTCAGACACCAGGGCATGCATTTGTGAAATTGCCTTGATTGCTTATTTACATATATCTCTTTTGCTGCTTGTGCAACTCATTTTGATTCTAGAACCAAGCATTCTCTTCACTCTCCAACTCCCATGATTCCTGGCTCTGAAATCTCTTTAGTTAGTTCTACCCTACCAGGTAGAACCCGAATGACCTGGACTTTTCTATTACTTTTGACAATTTGCACAGCCAAAACTGAACCATTAATAATGTAGATAATAGATTTTATTAGAGTTCTCAAGAGAAACAAAATCAGTAAAATTAAGAAAATGGAAAGGGAGTAGATGATAGATAGATGATAGATATAGAGATAGATAGATTTATAGAGAGTGAGAGAGAGATAGGAGAGAGAGACAGAGAGACAGAGAGAGAAAGAGAGGTGGGATGATAAGCAGATGCATGAGTCAATGAATTTTGGGAACCAAGAAGTTCCATATTCAGTACTCTGAAAGCCATGCAACTAGAAAAGCCATTTGTAGTGTTAAGTGTAAGTGTAAAGGTAGGTAAACTCATGGAATAAATCTCATTTTGCCTCCACTCAATCTGTCAGATACAATGGGTAGAATTATCTTTGCTTCTCTTCCTGTTTGTCCATTGTGTCTCCTAATGCATTGGATGCTGCCCACCAACTCTGGGGAGGAAAATCTACACTGTTGAGAACATCAATTTGAATATTACTCTCATACATAAACCTCTTACATGTGCATCATGCTTAATCAAATACTCAACCAATTTGTAATGCACATGACACATGAAATTAACCTTCAGCATATTGGAATTATGCAGTATTCTCATGACCATCCTTATGTATTCAGTTATTTATATAGATTTTAGTTTTAATTTTTTTAATTTACCTTCACTGTGTTTCTATGTGTATGTATACAAGTGGGTATGTGTATGCATGTATGTGCCATTGTGTGCATATGGACATTAGAAGGAACATGAAGAGTCTTGCTTTATTCTGCCAACATGTAGGCTTTGGAACTCAAACTCAGGTTATCAGGCCTGGCAACAGGAACCCTCACTTGCCAAACCAGACATATATAAATGTGCTAATGCTAGTTCTCCTGTACAATTCTGTCATATTGATACTAGAGCCTCCATGAGAAGTCTCGTGCATCACTTGAATGTAGACCATTAAACACCTCCAACCTACACAAAGCATGTCACATATGCCATGGCTCAGATTTTCTGAGGATATGTTCACTTTAATATCTTAAACTGAATTTATAATTACATATTAAAAGAGGGAGTGGGCTTCTTGTCACATCTGAGAGGTAGTTTCTTTATAAGTTGGCAATGAGAAATGCATTGCCTCATTACTTGATTCCCCCCAACATTGTAACAATAAGTACTCATTCCATAGACGACAACACACACACACACACACACACACACACATACACACACACACACTCACACCTTATAGTTAGAATATACTTAAGATAATCAATTCAAATTGATACTGCTTGGATTCAAATCCTTACTTCATCTACTATTTATGAACGTTGAGAATGTTGCTTAATTATTTCACTCAGGCTTCATTTAAGTCATACGTGTAAGGGTTAGAATGAAACCTGAGACAATAATCAAAGCTCATTATTATTAAACAGATGTTTGACAGATGTTTGATAAAGGTTTATTGAGGGAAGAAATTATTCACACAGGTATTTAGGCAATTAAAACAAAATTTGTGGGTTTTTTTTCTATTGCACTCATCTTATTTAAAAATGTGTTCAGTAATTGTTTATTCTCTTAAATGTATTTTATTCTTAAAATGTATTTCACTCAAAAATATAATCATCCAAAAGTTGAAAAATAGACTTTTTGCAAACCTCTTTAATACCAGTATCTTAGGAACAAAACATAGTTGGTTTTGAATCATGATAATGCCATTACTTTTCGGTATTCAATTAGAACAAAGAAGTGGATTCAGCAACAAAATATTATTTAATAACTTAAATACACCTTATATGTGGGAATTGTATAACAGGTAACGGCTTCTTACTAAGGATTTCTAAACCACAGACTACTATTGTAGAAGAAAATAGAAATAATATGCTGAGATTTTTTTAGGAAGAGGATTGCTGAATGAACTTATTTTTATTGTTTTGTTTTAATAGTAACATGTATGATAGATAAAATAAAAGTACTTTTTGTTACTCCTTAAGAGAAAGGGAGAAGGAGAAAGAGAGGGGAGAGCGTGTGTATTTAGGAGTAACTCTTTTATAGCTTTTTGCTTCAGGCATATCTGAGTTTAAACAAACATTGTCGTGATGATAAAAGTTTGTTTAGCTGTTTGAAAGTTGTTTCTTTGTGTGATGTATTGGGATGATGGCAAATCCTCATTGGATAACTATAAGCACAAAGACCACCAGTAGACTGGAAACACTAATTTTTTCTCTTTGTTGTGTATTGAAAATTTTAACTATTTGTTTTATGATATCTCTAAAATTCTCTGTGCCAATAATAAAAGCAACTACAGAAAGGTCATATTTAAATTCTCCTGCATCTTTGCTTAGTAATTCAATAGCCTTAGGTAACTGCTGGTATTAGTGGGATCAGAAAACATCATCTGTTGCTGAGCTATTTAGTGTCCAATTAAGCTTTTTATCACAACATACACTTAGATTTTCATTCAGGCCAGTTCTTCTAAACTAACTCTCAAATTAGTAGATTCTAAAACAAAATTTGTGATTACACATAAAAATTAAATATCTCCAATTACAAATAATCTAAATCAGTTAACTTGGTATAAAGAAATATCATTTATATATGGATACATGTGTGCTCTAACCAACCCATAGTTCTCTACAGAGGTCATCAATTGTTAATATGGGAGAATGAATTTTAAATATTTAATTTTTCAGATTATTAATTATTTATGTTGAAATATGCAGTGCATCTAGATAATCATCTGACTTTAAATTTACCCTGTCCTTAATACATGCTAAGGTAATGACACAAGAAGTGTATCAGGAAGAATCTTCACATTTTTATTATGTAGAAATCAGATACTACTTTAAGATGATCACATAGATAGGTAACTTATAAATCTAATTTAAAGTATCAAATGGTTAATACCAATATTCTCAGTAATATTTTTATAATCTTTCCTGGGCAAATTAATTAAATATCCTTATTCTTCAGTTTCCAGTGTGTTCAAAGAAAATTAATAGAGGCAGGCTAGCTACATATTGAAGTCATATCTACCTCCAAGAGTATGAGCAATACTTCCTTTGTCAATTAACCACAGACTGCTCCTTTTATTAATGTAAATATTGAATAGAAACAGTAATTACTATTGAAGTGCTAAGTTCAATAAAACTTTTCTGCACGAATGGAACTGTTCTATATAGCTATATATACTCTTGAAATGTTTTTGGTGTGATAGAGGCAATGAATTCTAATTCTGTTAGGATTAACTTTGATCAAACATTTAAAATGCCACTGATCTCGAGTTACCAAGTAACAACCATGATTTTTGAGAAACCATTGGAATGAAAACTAAAGTATAAAAATGACGGTTTGGGCAGAGGCTTAAAAAGGGACAATCAATGTCACCCTGTCTTTTCAGTCTCCAGCACACAGCTACTCCAGCTATGACTCTGGCAAAAATGAGAGTGTTGATCGAGGCGCAGAGGATCTGTCGCTCAACAGGGGAGATGAAGATGAAGATGAACATGATGAGCATGAGGATTCGGAGAAGGTGAACGAGACAGATGGTGTGGAAGCTGAGAGGCTGAAGGCTTTCAATGTGAGTCCCCTCCACTTCGTGTGGCTATGTTTTGACCACTTCACACTCATGCTGTTGCTTGTCGGTCGGTGTGAATATTTTAGAACCATGTTTGTTTAATTTTCAGAAGGATTTTAAAAGTACATGAAACACCCTTTGCCAAGCAGACCCCAGAACTGCTGTGTTTTGTTTAGAATTTTAAAGCCAAATGGGTGCTGAGGACTGGAGTTGTACTGTGTGAGTATGCATGTCTGCTTAGGTTGCCGGGGGCTCAGCTTAGTCCTCTGACGCTTATGCCTGTCTGTCATCAGTGATTTCCTTTGCTTTCTTAATTGTGCATGACAAAATAGTCAACTGTTTGTTCTCAGAGATGAGTCCACTGTGCAACGTGGCTATGTCACAGTCCCATTTATCATTAAAAGTGAATGTAATGAGTGCTCAGCTGTCCTGGTTCTACTGTTATTTTCTGACTTTTCCATTCTTTTCTGTCTGTTTGTCTGTCTGCTTTCCTCTCTTCCTATCCTTCTCCTTCTCTTTTCCTTTCTCTCTTTTTCTATCTCTCTCTCTCTATATACTTAATTCAACCATTTAGAAAATCATTAAAAAAGTGTTTGCTTAAATTTTCTGGCTTTCCATTTGCAAAATTCTCCAGTGCATAAACCAGAAAAAAAGAATTATTGTCCTCTCGGTAATCAAGAAAGGAAGCTAGGAACAGAAGAGAGCAGCCCTCCAAACCCTTCTCCTCTGTCTCCCTCTTGCCAACAGATGTTTGTCAGGCTGTTTGTAGATGAAAACTTGGACCGAATGGTCCCAATCTCTAAGCAGCCCAAAGAAAAGATCCAGGCTATCATTGACTCATGCAGGCGACAATTCCCTGAGTATCAAGAGCGTGCCAGAAAACGTATCCGTACTTACCTCAAGTCCTGCAGGCGGATGAAAAGAAGTGGTTTTGAGATGGTGAGTTATAAATTGAACACAGCCCTAGATTCCATCCAAACCCCACATGTAAACCATGACACTACTTTGTTTCCATCTTAGTGTCTGTTTATTTTTCCATAACGTCAGGTCAAAGGGGGTTTCATTTGCTTGTGTTTATCCCCCCCCCCTTTCTTTTCCATCTTCCCCAAGCATTTATTCCCTTTGTTTATATGATAAGGACCCTCTTGGGGGACCAGTGCTCACAGAACCATGTGATAACATTTCATAGACAATGAGGATACTATGAGAGAAAATCAGGGAGAAGCCAACTGTCCCGTGTCGTCTGTGTTCGTTTTCTTTCTGTCACTCCTGATGTGGATGTGAGGCTAATGAATCTTGAATTAAAGGTGCAGCTGCTGCTATTGGCATGTGAGAATGGCTATCTTACGAATGTAAGGCAATGGGCTTATCTGCTGTTTAACAACTAGTAAGCCTTGAAAGTTAAGATGGGGAATGAAAGGCCCTAGGTGGAAACTAAGCCCCTGTTGCCATAGGTATATTAACTTTATGTAGGCTGTGTACTTTTCTATTCTGTTGTGCTTTATAGAAGATAAGTTTGCCTGGCATTGACTACTTCGGGGTAGACACTGGAAATCAAAATATTGTGAATTTCTACTGCTGTTTTATCTACATAACTCCAACAAACATTGACAATGCATGCTTGATGTTTTTCACATTCCAAACGATGTGTGTGCTTACACATGTGCTAGATGTTTTATTTTTCCAGCAGTTACTGAAGCTCTAATCCAGGGCTCTGCACACTACTAGGCAAATGAATGTTTTACCACTGTGTTACAACTTATGCTTGAGAAATATTTAACAAACTTTCTGACCATTTTATTTTCTCTCCTCATACCTAAAAAGGCTAAATAAAAGTCTAGATCACTAGTGTTTGTGATCCGTCCTGGCTGCTTTAGTGTGATATGTAGAAGTTGCTTAAAGATGAGAGTGGTTTCAACATAGGACTTTATACTGTGAATTTCATGGAGATAAAATTCTATAAAATGAATGTTTGTATAGGAAATTCCACCTCTTGTCAATTTTCATATTGTTCTCCAAAGTGGAGATGGTCTTTCTGTATTGTAGAGCATATGTTGAGAGCATGTTTGGGTCCTCCTGCAGAATCTGTGGCCTTCAGGTATCTGATTTATGTATGTTGCCTCTTGTGCCTGGGCTCAGTTCACCCTCTGCAAAACACAATCACTTCATTTCATAGCTCTGGGAGAACTCCCATCTGCTAGCACAGATAGTGTTTTCTAGAAACCTTTGCAAGTCATTTCAAGCACAAAATAAGCTTTCAAAGGACCCATAATAAGAAAATGTTATCATATATTATGAATTTGTCATCTGAAGAAGAGTTTCCTGTGCTGCATTCATTCAGCAAGTACATAGCCTTTCAAATACTTATGTGGTTCCTAGGATATCTATGTTGAATTTAACTAGAAAAATGGTAGAACTGAGTGACCAGATTTAGATAATAGAGGTAATGTGGTGCAAGAGAGAGCAAGAGAAATGCTGGAAGAACATGAAGTAGTTTCCCTGTTGTAGGATATCTAATCATTATAATCTACACAATAGGAGACACATAAGGGATGACAGCTGATTTTATCTCAAAGACCTGATGTTGACATCAGATTTAAGGCCACTTAACAATTGGTATGAAATTTTAGTGGCTGGGCTGGAAAGATGGCTCAGTCCCAACAGGCTAGGCTCACAAACAAAATTTCCTTTTGCAATAAAGCATAATTTAGGCTATACTGCATATATTTTCATCTTTTGGTGAAAATGAAGATAGTATCATATATCAATATTACTTTTGCAATTATCTGATACTACTCATCTTTCAATGAAATTTAAGATTTCATCCATCAGTAAGATTTATCTTATTTTTCATGATATGTAGTTTACATGAATCCTTTTTAAAAGAAATCATCACTCAATTATTTTCTGAAATTTATCTCAGACATTACATCATTTAAAGTATCATTGTCATTTTATTAATTGTATGTATTCCCTTGGGTATAGGTGTCTATTCACTAGACATTTCTGTGATGTATAGAAGAAAAAGGTAGATTAATACAAAATAAGTTTTACAAACTAAATTTAAAACTGTTACAAAGAAATGATACTTAACTTTTAATATTTTCCATTTATTCATGTGTTCATTTATTCGGTGTGTATCATATAAATAGCACTTCAAAAATAACAGAGAGAGATATAAGACACATGTGATTCGTTGTTACTGAGGCAACAGTACGGTGTTCTGGTCATTATGCTTTATTGAGATATGACCCCTGGTCTGACCTGAAGTGCTCAAATGGAAATGGGATTGTCCTTTGTAGCTATGTTAAAAATGTAGATAAAAATGATATTGTAACACAAGCAATTCTGCCCTCCCTGTTGCTACATTCTCACTAATATGGATGCCCCCTTGGAAATGAAAAGTAGATTCTTCTCATGGGTAGGCTTGAAGGGTCCTTTCACTTTTACACATAACTTTCTTTAATATGGAATTGTTAATAGGATTTTGTTCCTTTTTAAAGCCATCCCTATATGACAAAATGAAAGAAATAAGTTAGAAGAGAGGAAGAGGAGGCAGTACGGCTAGTAATTAAAACTAAACTAAATATGCCCTCTTAAGTTTTAAATATAGAAGATAGCCACCAGGCTTTTAAAATTCAAAACACTGAAGGAAAATACTTGCCTCATATTTTCTGATGATACAAAGAAACTTAGTAATTTTCAGAACAAGTATGTTTTTACATGCATCTTATTCTCTAAGATGTATCAAATCAATGAGGAAATCAAGACATTTTAAATATATTTGTAAAAGACAACTGTAAAGTTCAGGCTTATTTTGTAGGAGATTCTGTACCAATCAGCAAGCTAAGTTCTACTTACTCAGGGCCCCTGATACCAGAAAACCCCACAAGTAGACAGAAACCAAAAACTGCTGGATTATGTGTTTCCTTTGCTTTTATGAAATTCAAAGTGAAATTCTTGCTTTGTTCTTTACCACAACACATATAATTGAGGATCTTGGTGCTCATGTCCCTTTTCTACTACTGTCTAGACAAAATCTCTTCCTGTTTAACATCCACGTTATTTTTGTTGTCTCTGAACTTGATAAGAGTTACCTGTGTACCTGTGGCTGGCTGAACAAATACATACTTAAGCAATGGAAACTTACCAGTGCCTACACCATTCAAGAGTGTGACTTCTATCCCGGCAAGCATTATGTGACTATAAGTCCTCAGTGAGGGGCAGAGTCTAACGAATAACTTCCCTGCCCAGGACAGAATGTTGAACCTAATCTGGTGTGGATCTCTTGCTGGTACCAATTGAGGCTTTGAGTTCAACAGTCATGTCACATCCAGAAGATCTCTCTCACAGGATCCTTTTCCATCCTCTGTCCCTTATTACACGGTTTCTATTGTCCTTCTAACCTTGGAGAGGATAATATTGATGTCGCATCTAGGGCACTTGACAGTTGCCTATTCTCAGTACCTTCACCAACTATGAGTCTATGCACCAATTGTCACACAGTGCAAAAGGAAGTGTCTGGCCAACCTCTGGATGTAAAGTGAATATTAGAAGACTGAAATATGTTTAATTGATTCCATTGAACACATTCAACAAACATTAGAATACATACACACATATACAAAGACACACATATATACATTTATTTATTTATTTTTGGTTTTTCGATTTTTTGAGACAGGGTTTCTCTGTATAGCTCTGGCTGGCTGTCCTGGAACTTACTCTGTAGACCAGCCTGCTCTTGAACTCAGAAATCCGCCTTCTCTGCCCACCAAGTGCTGGGATTAAAGGCGTATGCCACCACTGCCCAGCACATTTTTATTTTATTAGAATTATCCAGAGTCAGCGAGTTTTGATTGCTTTAGTAGAAAAAATTATGACATGCTCTGTATAATGTTTCTAACACATGAATTAGAATCTCTGCATAAAGATTTTTTCTACATATTTTTCACCAAGTCCTTATCACTAAACTCAAACCAGAGCATTTTAAGAATTAGAAATAGAAGCATTAAAAACAGAAATAGAATGTTTATTGAAAAACGAATCTAATAATTTTGATCCAGTGTACTATCATTATTCTCAGAGGACTATAAAAACTTGTTGAGTTATGCAGCCATTAAATTAAACCTTGGAAAAATATTGTGTGTTAAATTGTTATTGATTCTCCTGTGTGGCTTTGACCCTTAAGTTACTTCAGCAACTGCTTTTAAGAACAAGTGTTGGTTGTTCCAGTAAATGAATCAGTTTCTCTGAAAGGGTTATGGCCTTAAATTCAATAAGAACAATAACAGAAACTGATGAAAGCAATCCTTTCTAAATAAGACAGGGTTGGTTCTTATGAGGGTCCCCCTGTTTACTATATAGTACAGAACCTCTCTTTTGTTTCCTAGATTTGCACAGAGACCTTTGTCACATGCCTGTTCATTGTGGCCTGAGACTGACCATCAGAAAACACAGATTTTACATCACAATTCATGACAGTAATAGAATTACAGTTATGAAGTAGCAAAACAATAACCTTATGGTTAGGGGTCAGCCCAACATGAGCAACTGCAGTAAAGAGTCGCAGCATTCGGAACGTTGAGAACCGGAGTCTTAGAGTGTAAAGCGAGAGGAATCATTTCTGAAGAAAGGGGTTCTGCCTTAGTCCTCGCTACTCAGGATCTCAGCTTTATTGCCTTTATTTTCCTGTCACACTGTCAAGAAGTCTGAGCCAGAATCTCAATAGGGCCTCTACTGTCCTTGAGTCTGACTCTTTACACATGTTCATAGTAGTTATCATACCTACTTTAGGTGGAAAGTGAGGTAGAAACTTTTGAAAGGTAAGAAAAATGTGACTCTAGAACCACCAGAAAATAATCCCTGCATGTTAAAAAAAAAAAAAGAAAAAGTGGATTTTTAGCCGTGACTTGTATACTTGTCTGCTGTTTGTCATATGCCACATAAAGTAAAAACCTTTGTTTCAGTTACCTGGTTCCATGTCAAAGGGTACAGCAGCATCTCCTATTTACTATTTATTCACATGACAAACGCTGTCCCCTGTGCACCCCTCACCGCATGGAGTCCCTTGCCACTCCCCTCCCCTTCTCCTCTGAAAGGGTGCTCCCTCCAGGTATCCCCCCCCACCCCACCCCCCGCGCATCAAGTCTCTGCAGGATTAGGCACATCCTCTCCACTGAGGCTAGACAGGGCAACCCTATGCAGAGTTTATAGAGATGTGTCAAAAGATTGGGGAGATGGCTGAGTAGGAAAAGGCCTACTCTCACAAGCCTAGTGACATGAAAGTGATCCCTAGAACACATGCAACAAGTCAGATATGGAGATATACATCTAATCCCAACACTTGGACGGCCCGATGACTGGTGAGGATAGGAGAAGCAGCTGGAAGTGCTTGACCCATATGGCCTAGAGTGTGCCAGCACAGCGGACTTAATGAGAGCCTGCACCTCAACAAGCAGGAAGCAGAGACCTTACTCCTGTGAACTGCCCTCTGACATGTACATTATAGAGTGTGCACCTGCTCACTCGCTCTCATTCTCTCTCTCACACACAATTAATGTATTAATTAAAATGTCGGATTGTGCTTCTTAAGCTGAAATTTTTATCAACAGCATCCTTACCTATCACATGGGTTCTACTAACACTTCTGCAGTATCTCTGTACCTCTTACTATTTACGTTGCTTTTCATGTCACATGAACGCTGATGCATGTCTTTCTTAGTGACAAATTAGCTTAAAGGGAGCTAATTCTTAAGCATGTTTGGTTTGAATTTGAGGCTGTTATTTGTACTCTTTCCCCCTTTGTAGGTTTCAACCTCTTTGCTGCAGTCTTAGAACAGAACACACTGTAAGCTACGTTCACTCGATCCGAGTGGTTTACTCATAACATTTCATCTTAATTGCATACTACAATATGCTTCTGAGTCATTCTCCTATCTTACCTTCTGATGTCACAGCTCTCACATGTTCAACTTCAACAGGCTGAGTTTCTGTCATTGAAGCCTTTATTAGTGCAGAGACATAAAATCTTAGTCATCACCCAACCAGCCTACACAGGAAGTATTACAAGCTTTAGAAATAGGTTAAGGAGACAGCTCAGACAGTTTAACGTTCCTGCTTCACAGTCACAAGGACTTGAGTTCAATCCAGAAAACAAAACAAAACAACTAAACTAAACTAAACAAAACAAAAGAACCCAACCGGCTCAGGGTATGTGCTTGTAATTCTAACTCTGGGGAGGCAAAGAGACATGCAGATCTCTCAGGTTCTCTTGTCAAACTTAGAGCTGTGAGAGTCTTTGTCTTAAGAGAAAGGTAAGTGGTTCCTCTGGTATGTGTGTGTGCACGCACGTGCGCACACACACACACTCACACACACACACACCTTGGAATTGTCTAAAAGGTCTTGCATTCTCCCACTGTTTTTGCAGACTCAATATCTAGTCTGATTTGCCCTGAATAAAATAATCCTGCTGCACCTGACCCCTGCTCACCCACCTCCTTAGAACATTGCCCTACCAGCCATGCCCACACTTTACATGTTCTGTCTGACCCTTTGAAAAGGAGGACGTCTGTCCCCAGACCCCAATTAAGTTTTAACCATTTACTCACACAGCTGGTCCATCTTGCCTCTTCAGCTTCCTCAGAAGAATGCTCACAGGTTTCGCCATGCTCACCTATTCCTGCTAGAGCCTCAGATTCAGACCATCCATACTCTGGCTTCCTCCACCCCACACTGCAATAATGCTTAGGGAGAACATGTGATGCCTTCACACCAAATCTCATGTGCTGCATTCCCAATGTCAACTCCAAGTTCTTCAGACTCCTGTTCCCGTCTCCCTTTTACCTATATTGTGTACTTGGTCATGGAATGAATGCCACCTTAACTACGATTATAATTTCTTCTTGGTGCGCATTTCTGTATTTTATAGTAGAGTACTGGTCACCAGCAAAGGGTTAGTATTTCATCCAGGTGTTGGTCAGTTGCTGCTCTAGCACACCAGCATCCATAAATTCCAAAACACATGTGGGATGTGGGAACAGAAGGCTTTAGGAGTTCAAGGCAATCCTCTTTGTGACCATTTAAGGCTAGTCTGGTATCCATCAGATACTTTCTCACAATAAAACAAAATAAAGCAAAATCCAAAGTACAAGCAATCAATCTAAAGGGAAATGGGAATGTGTCACAGTTATTAAATATACTTCATAAGCATTTGAAGCTTGGAATCCATCTCTCTCAGTGTCCCTGTAGACACTTTCAGATTCACTCTCAAATCAATGCTGCTCCTCCGGCTGATTTTTCCTGCTCACCCTGAGGACTTCCAGGAACTCATCACTCAGGAGACCATTTCTAGGATCCCTGGTGTCTTTGGTGACAGAATATATTACTCAGTTTTGGCTTCCATGGTGTCTAACTTTACCATCTCAAAACAATCTAAACCCTATATCTTAAAATATGACTTTTTGAAGCTATGATACCTAAGTTTTAAAACTGTGTTAGTTCAGCTCCTAATCAGATCATATGGTATTTCAGAGATTTAGTCTTCTAAATGAAATGGGTGTTGAGTCATTCACTACGTGTGACAATGTACGTAAATGTTTGATTGACAGTCTGGCAACTTTCAATCTTTTATCTGACCCCTTCAATTATTTCCTTTCATAGCATTGTCCATTACAAAGAATTACTGCTGAGTCCCTTAATATTTAGTCTTTCTGTCCATGGATTTTCTCAAGGATTATGGTTACCCTCTGACCATTATTGTTGGTGTGCTTTCTTTGCTTCATTGGGTTTTTATATCTATCATCCCTTGCTCTACTTTAATCCCTTCCAATACCCAAAACAGCCTCAGAATGAACCTCCAGCCCCTCGTAGGCCTCTGGCATTTATACCATCTCAAAAGTTCCCAGAATTCCAATGTAAACTATCTGTAGCTGGGCAAAAACCACACCCCTTGCTAGTGCCCAAGGTGATCGTAATCACCTGCTGTGAAGCAGCCTCTTCTCCCACACCTGGGTTTAAAACAAAAACATATTCATAGAACATAACTGAAGGAAACCGGCCTGCAGCTTCACTTCATTCCGTGGGTGATTTACGAACGGGAACTTGAGGTCCT
>NW_022196895.1:19109346-19112763 GCF_008632895.1 Mastomys coucha | reverse complement strand
GCTAAGGTATCGGGTGAATACCTGAGTCTGCCTAGCTTCCCCGTAGCCTTACACGGTATCCTGGTCAGTGCTAACCGATTTTTTACCGTGAGGATGACCACGAAAATCCGGATCCGCCTTTTCTTTAAAAATCAGAGCTCTGTGTCCTGCGGTAGGGTCCCTCAAATTCTCCCGTGTTCGCAGTCCACGTGGGCGCCATCTGAAGGAAACTGGCCTGCAGCTTCACTTCATTCCGTGGGTGATTTACGAACGGGAACTTGAGGTCCTGCAAATAAGCGGGTGGTAGGGGAGACAAAGAGACATGACACCAGGAAAGGATTCTTATCGAGGTGTAATCTTTACTTAGTGAAACGGAATATTTATACTTAGAGGCAACACAGGTATGTATATTAGCAACTAGGTGAGAACGGAAAAGCGGGCAAATCAAAGCTAGGAATCCCAGGCATAGGATTCCAAGACAGGAAGGGAGATCAAAGTCCCAGCTTCTTTGAATGCTGTGTTTCTGGTTCTGGTTAATCTCTGGGCTGGCTCCAAACCCCTGGTGAGTCGAGTCGAGTAGCTGTTTCTGGTGTCGGTTAAGACTCCTCCGTGAAATCAGCAGGGCCACCACACATAACTGGGTATTTTAAGAAATAAAAATTCTCAAATACATTTGCCTAAATGTATTTGAACTGAATAATCACTATACGGTATAATATTATACCCAATCTACTTGTCAAAGTTGCTTATCATGTAATTATTTAGTTTAAACTTGATGTTGAACTAAGTATCACAGAATACCCCTACATATGCCCCCACCTTCCCACTGTAGACACAAATCCTTAATAAAACATGAATTTAAAAAGATCTAGCCAAAAAGGAAAACATGTAAATTTCTAAATAGTTAAAGGAGCCAAAAAACTTATGGCCACAGGTATAAATACAGTCTGGGAGAAAAGAGAATATAGATTAAAAAATATTAGATCTGGAGGCTGAATGATCTTCCAACTCCATGTTGAATGTGGGAATTTTAATTGTCATCAGGCTGGAATCTAAGCTGAGAATTCTGTGCTAACAAGAAAACCCCAAATTAGCTACTGTTTCATTAAAGGGAAAGAAGTCTGCATTTCCAATTTCCAGAAGTAAAAGTATCAGGCATTATATGCATTGAAATTAAAATCCTACCAGGTGGGTCAAGTAGACTATAAAAGTTAGCCAAAGAGAAAAGTTGATTGCTAGAATGTGTCAGTAAGAAAATTACCTCTGTAAGAAAGGAGTGGTAGGGGAAATTAATCTCACTATTTTAAAGATAGATCTTTTTTTTATCAAATCAGAGGAGAAAGTAGAAAAAGGCAGAGGTGATATTCTAAGATAAAATGATGGCAAATTTTCTAATTTACTCAAACCATGAAGCCTATGGGAGGGTGGGAAAGGAGAGTAGTAAGCAGAAGAGATAAACCAACGTCGTACCTAGTATCCCAAGAGTGGAACAGAGCAGTGTCTACATTTCCCAGGAAGAGCTCCTTGAAGGAGAAAGTCCATTAGACAGAACATCCATCCCCACAATGTTGGAGGAGGCTCTTAAAGTACTAAGAAAAATCTGCGCCAGCGTTTTCTTAGCAAAACTTCTTCTATCTCACAAATTAATGTTTAGTAAACTTGGATGTTCACTGTGAGGAGGGGGAATATAAGACAAAAGCAAACTGCTTCCTGAAACTAAAGTTTCTCCTCACAGTTGAAGGAGAAAAACGAACCCAAGAAGCAGTGGGTAGCACTGGTGATAAATAATTAACTGAAGATCAGTGGATTTCCAAGTCGTGGGTCGTGCTTCCTAAAACCTCAGCGTCCTCACTTGACAAAGTGAAATGATAGTGCTGATATAATGTTAACAACTGGATGGCTTGAAATAACAGATGTCACAGCTCCTGCCTGGTGCCTATGTGTGGTGCCATGCCTTAGAATCTCAGGTTGAACTCTTCCCTTGTAAATCTACTAGGTGTCTCCACCCAGTGAACTACTAGGATTGGACCAGATGTGTGGTTCCCTATTTAAATTACCCTTCTAAGTCAAAGTCTCTCTTTCCCCTGTGTACAAATTTCACTTTGTGGTGCTTCTTTTGTAGTTATATTGTATCCTGTTGTGTTGTATTGTTGTTACATATATACAGTCCTTAGCTATTGTATCTTCCCCACTGTTTTATGGTGCAAGTACTTGCTCATGAAAGCTAGCTAATTCCCATTCAACTGAGTAAAAATATTGAGCGAATGACTGAGTGAAATAAAACTTTTAATGCTGTGCTACTTTACAGTGAGAAACCAATGAGGGTCAAGTGGTTCTTATTGCCTGGCATGCTTTAGTGCCTTGTGAGGGAATTTCTAAAACCTACTGCTTACTAAAAACCAAGACTTGTATATTTAAATAGTCAGATTATTTTTCTTGAAAGACATTTACATGATATTTAATTTTAACTTTTCTTTGACTTTTGGCACATTGATTTTTATTTTTCTGTACTTTATAATTATTAAGAATAAGTAGTTAACAGTAGTGACTGTCTGTGAGTAGAAATACTATGTAATAAATGATGATGGGAAGAGATGCCATGATCTACAATTATGTGTTATTATATGTAGTAATAGATAACCATATGTTTGCAGAAGTAGGTGACAAAGGGTCAACTGGTTAGAAAGGACAGCATATTTTTGTTATTTTGTATTTCAACCAGCTTTATTCTCAATTAGCATTAGCCAGACTATGCTGCCAAGGATGTTGCTGCAAGACATTCATTTCCAATTTATTTGTGAAATACCATTATTCATGAACCATACTAGTCAAAAAGCAAAGTTAAGAGATATTGAACATTACTTTATCAATGAAAGCTTTTCCTTGATGTACATGGAGTGGCTCAGACCTGTCAGCTGAGCACTTAGGACACAATGGGGGAAGTGTTACTGCAAACTCCAGGCCAGAATCCTCTGCAGTGAGACACTGTCTCAATACCTGAAAAACGAACAACAAAATTTAAACTTACATGAAAAGCCAAGATGCCAATTCTTTTCTATTCTACTCTTGTTTGAAATATAATTTTATATTCCTTCCAAATCAATCAAGGTAGTTGTCCCAGGATAATAAGGCCAGTTCTTCCCAAAGACCCAGCAGCCATGGTTCTTTGGCTCCTTTCCATTCTTCGCTCTGTTTCTCTGAAGTATCCCACAATTCCTTTCTATCTGTTGGAAATATTGTCCTTAGCAGTTCTGAAAACTTGCAATGTAAGAGCAATCCTCTAGCTGTTACTCTTAGTCTCCATGCAAGAATTTTAACCTCAGTTATTTAGGTCACATGGCCTCCCAGGCCAGACACTGAGAACTAATAAAGGAATTCTATAAATTCTTCACTCTGGAGGCCAAGTGAGAGCAATAAGGCTTTTTTTTTTCTTTCTTT
>NW_022196895.1:19033953-19109336 GCF_008632895.1 Mastomys coucha | reverse complement strand
TTTTTTGGCTTGCCATTTTTGTCAAAATTATATTAAGGGCACCAGTAATGACAGTTTACTACATTCATAAGCCTGTGGTCCAGAATTCAAATGATCCAGACCACAAGCTGTGGTGGAGAGCAATTCTCTGCTTATTACATGGCACTCACATTGTGTGTGTACCCTGAGAACATAAATACAACTCTTTTATTTTTTTATGTTCACAGAAATTGGAAATAAGAAAGACCAAATATTTATTTTGTCAAATAAGTTTACTACAATATTTTGAAAAGTATTTGTTTATATTCAGAATTTCTGGAAAAAAAAATAAATCTAATGGTAATGTTTTAAATCCTGTGTGCTGGACAATGTACTAACACAAGCTATCGCAGAAGTCACAGGGACTGAAATTGTGTATGTTCCTCTCTGTGAATTTGACACATTTCTGTGTCAAATTTATACTCATTAAATGCATTTGTTGAATAAATGAAGATGATATTGACTTTCCATACATAAACCCCTGTAATGCACTGTGTCTGTGTGTTCAACTATTTAATTACTGCATTAGTTATTTTTATCACTGTGACAAAATAACCTTAATAAGATCAACTAAACAAATGAAAGGGTTAATTTGGCTCAGAGTTCGAGGGGATACAGTCCTTTAAGGCATGGAAGGATAGTTTTAAGAGTCTGACTCTGTTCTCTTTCTTTGTAGTGTAGAAGCAACTTCACACACATGCTTAACATAGTGTGTATGTAAAAACACCTACAAAACGACAATCAAGATTGCTTATGTCATTGGCTGAACCTGTTTTGTGATTTATAAAGCCAGACAGAGTGGTTCTTAGTAAAAAGGGCTTAGATCAAGTCACAGAGCAGCAACATACAATGGCTAGGTGATCGCTGAAAAATACCCTGGTCAGTCCAGCACAGATGATGAACTGTCTCTGTTCATACTGATGTCTGTGAACAATAAAGTCTAGCAAATAAAAGGGATCTTTTATTAACTTAAGTTTTTGACATAGCTTTCATGACTATGCCTCTATGCATCGATATACCATTTGGGGAAACAGTGTTCATATCAAACAAACAGCATGATACTTCATTATTAATTTTTTTAAGCAACCAGAATGGAAGGGGAAATCTTAATTCACAGACACTACCTTTATTTCAACCACTGAATCATTTACTCTAAGTGTCTTCAAGGAGCGGATTCTACTTGCAACCTTGGTGGATGCCACGGTTTCTTCCACTGTGGTCTGGTCTAAGTCTTTACTGAGCACTATTTAAAAAGGAGAGCCTGGAGAACACTGTGACATTAATCTATAAGTAGATTTATAGTTTTAATTTTTAAAAACTTTTTATAATCATACAGTATCTTAAGTGTATGCTCCAACATCAGTTTGTCTTAATATTGTTTAATGTGTCATTTTACAGCGAAATATTGGCAACATTTGTTGGTACATTTCCCCTGGTTCTGAAAAGGAAGGTACATTTCTGTGGTGCCAATAGCAATCACATCTTAAGTTCCAATTAAAATGTGACTTTTTTCAACTCCGAAGCTCCGTGTGACCATTTAGCCATCTGTTGGATGACACAACCCCACTGATTTGAACCCAGATAATTATGACAGTAGGAGCAGCATTGAGGGAAGTTCAGCTTGGGTTCCAGTTGAGAATGACTGTTAATTATGAAGAGATAATTACTGAGAGCTTGTCTCACATGCAGCGGGGAGAAATCACAAATTTCTGTGGTAGGTGTAGATCTTTCTTTCTCTCTCTCTCTCTCTCTCTCTCTCTCTCTCTTTCTCTCTCTCTCTCTCTCTCTCTCTCTCACACACACACACACACACACAAACACACACACAAACACACACAAGTATTTGTCTACATTTTATCGTTTTTTGAAATCTTTTAGGATGCATATGCTACATAACATGTCTACTAAAGTCGCCTTCACCAGAAGCAAGGCTGTCCTTCATAAATTCTGCCTTGGATTTTTTGTGTTATTTTTTGTTCCTGTCGCATGTACTACATGAAAGCATTTGTGTTTATGGCCAGTCTTAGCAATGAAGGAGGGAATCTTTATCCCTGTTGGAATTTCCCTAGAGCCCTTAGCATCCTCTGAAGTTGTATCTCCAGCTATAGCAGCAAAACTGGAATCATCCCTCAGCTGTTAAGTTTGATGACAGAAAGGAGGGCTCAGCTTACCATTGTGTCCACACTTCTTACCACAGAATATTGTTTGATAAGAAGCCACATGGATCCATTTTCTTCTCACCTTCTTGATATGAATAACCGAGCTGGGCAGTAGATAGCACACAAATCATGGGTGAAATCAAGCACTGGTTTTCACTGTTGCTATATTATCATCAGTTCATCAGAGGAAGTATCCCTGAACTATGTACTAGACTCTGTGGCTTTCACAGCTGACATACCAGTGCTAGAAGCAAAGGGCTTTGCAGAATTATTAGCTCATGAAGAGTTTTCTGCACCTTCATTTCAGGCATGAAACTGAGCTCATGTGTGGGGTCCACGTGAAGTAATTGATTGGCACATTTGGCTACTCCAATATTTAAAATTTGTGACTCTAGATTGTAGCAGAACTTCATCTTCAAGAATTAATAGAGAAACATAAGGGATGGATTTAAATCACTTGAAAGTAAAGATATTAAGGAAAACCTAATATAATCCTTGTCTAAAAAAATGGGGTTAGTTGTAATGATCTTTTTTTTTCCAGTTGGCTTAAGCTTACTGTAATTCTAAAATGAAAATAATTCTTTACTATGTTATTTAAAGTTTGACATTATACAATGCATGAATGCTGGTGAAGCTGCACCCTTAGTGGTCCTGGGAAAGTCATGTGATCGCTCCAAACTTCAGTTTGGTTTTCTATAAGGAATGAGCAATATAAGTATTTTCTCAAAGATTGTTTAGAAAATTAGATGATGAATCTAAGTCTTTTGTATTGTTATGGATATCTTAAGCTCCCAATATGAATTAACTATTATTGAGTAGATTCATCTCAATGTTGTGTTCACATGGCATCAGATTCTGGTTAGAAATAAACACAGATTATATTCATGAGACTTAAGGATTTTTTTAATCTTACACTGCAGATTTTACTAATTCACTTTGCCTTTCTGTCTAAAAAACTTGAATAAACTAGAATTTTGTCAGCTTGCTTTGGGATCAGCACCTCTCTTTGCATAAGGGATTTTACAACATTTTATTTCATTAGCTGTTAATCACTTAGAAGTTTTAATTAAGCAATATAATGTAAATGAAAGAATGGAGATCTGGAAGCCAGGAAGCATAAATTCTACACAAGATCCTTTTGTCCTAAAACAAATTAATCTACCTGGCTTTAAGTTTCTTCAAACTTCTGCAGAAAACAAATTGTGCCTGTGATTTCATCTGAAGGTTTGAAGGATAGTTTATAGTCACATTATGGTTATACAAGAAACTCAGAACACTTCAATTTTCAAAACTCCATCTTGCATCTGTGGGCAACACTGAATCCTATGTCTGTAGTTCTGCTTACCTTCCCACTCAGTAAAAGAGTACATGATTCTTTTTATCTTGAAGTTAATTTTCTCCCAAGTCTGAGACCATCAGTTGTCAGATGTTCTTAAAAGGAAAATTTGTTCCCTTCCAGCAGAACTCATTTCTTGTGCCTAAGGAGACACTACTGGTGAAAAAACTCTAAAGTCTCCATTATTTTCCCTAAGGGAAGTTATATAATCTCTTATGAAAACTACCACATGTCTTCTTAAAAAAAAAAAAAAAAAGAACAAGAAAGATAATTCTATGAAATAATTTTAATTACATTTGTTTTGCCTTCTGTTCTTCTTATTTAACAATATCTTCCCCCAACAAACCTTTACAAAAATAAATAAACCATTCCCAACATATATTTAAGAAGCTTGAATGGTCATTACTGAAATTCAGTCAGTATACTAAATTTTATAACATTTTATATCTAATTTGGAATAGAGATACCCAAGAAGGATAAATATAAAGGTGACAAGAAACAATAATATGTAACCCTGTGCTCTATGTGACTATTATTGATTGGATTATGAAAGAGGATTGTTGGTATATAACTGAGGTGGTCAGTTGCATTCCTGGATCCACATGAAAATCTAATAACACAGGGTAGACCTTTATGAACTTCTAATTCCCATTTGAAGAATAACAGCTACAAATCAAGTTATTTTTTTTTTTCATAATGAATTGTTCTTATTTATACTGCAATTGTAACCTTATCTCAAGGAAGTTTGGAAGAAAGTAACAGGGATGATGTTTCCATATGGTTTAGATTATAATTTGTTGTCCAGGAAGTGGTCATTATTAAGTGGTGGAATGATTTTATGGTTTAATGTCCATTTGACTCTGTTCTAGAGTTTGTTACCCTTACTTTTAAATAGACACTGAAATGAAGCAACATAAGTTTTGAGACAAAATTCTCTTCTGGGTTTGCCTCATTTGACACTTATCTCTGTTCCCAAGGCCAAGGCCCAGCATAATTTTCCTCAGAAATGCTACTGACATGTGCTCCCTTTCTAGGGGCTTGTTTTTCTCTTTCCTTTAAAAAAATATTTTTCTGAACACTGAGGTGCTTTATAGTCAGATATCTGACCATCATTCCAGACAACTCACAGGGGCAGAAGAAAAGAACTGCCGTCACGCCTTCCTCTGACCCATGGAAGCTGATTACAGGGTTACATATTATTGTTTCTTGTCATCTTTATATTTATCCTTCTTGGGTATCTTTATTCCAAATTAGATATAAAAAGTTATAAAATTTAGTATACTGACTGAATTTCAGTAATGACCATTCAAGCTTCTTAAATTTATGTTGGGAATGGTTTATGTATTTCTGTAAAGGTTTGTTGGGGGAAGACCCATGGAAGCTGATTTGGAAGTGGAACCATGAGGAAGCAGTTGAGAAAACGCCAAACATTCCCTGTTAGGTCATACAATACCAGAGAGCTGGCTATTTCGACATCACAGTAATTCTTTCCTCTATGTGCTAAAACACTGTAGACTGAATTTAGCTGTTACAGAGTCTTGTTTCAGACATAGCTTTGTCTTTCAATTTCCTAAGACACATTTTATATGACAAAAATCTACTAAGACATATACAATAAAGGCATGATCACATTTGCTAACAAAGTGAAAAGAGTCTGAATCATATCAGAGTCTTCTAATACATAATATACATTCAAGGCTGGCAAGATCATTGAACGGGTGTAGAATTCATGCACAAGCCCTATGACATGAGTTCAAAGCCCTGAACCCACAGCAGATGAGAGAACCCACTACTGAACCCACTGCATGTTTCTTGCCACTCACACACTTGTGCTTAAACATGCCCAATTATATTTTTAATTTAAAAATTAGTAAATAGTTACACAGATTTTATCTGAGGCTTTGAAATCCCTGAAGTGGCATGCTAAAATACATACTAGGCCTCAAGAATACTAATGTTGAGCAATTTCACAGTATTTTATTATTATCTCTGTAATTTATTTTGAATGTAGTTTTGTTAATCTATCATTTTCTTATCTTAATTAAAAATATGCTATATCATTAAATATTTCATCTTTCAGCTAGATGGTTTTACATGTAATTATGTGAAAAATAATGGAAACTTTTCAATGATTATAGTAAATGATCTGGGGAGTTGCCCACATTTTATAGTTAATTAGCTTAGTTCGGAGATTAATTAATTTCTATGTAGCATATATAGAAGATAGATTTCCAACATGTGCCTAAAAAGTTATTACAATAACTCATATTTAAAAAAAAAAGGAAAATGTGGATTTAACCAAACAGGCAAATAACCTCACATATAAAACAAAACTGTGGGTATTCAGAAATTATGGTTTGGCTCTCTGAGTTGTCTTGTATTTAAATTAAAGTGAGAAATGATCTAAATACTTATAACCATATGTATCATTCACCAAATAGAACTGCAGTAAGCTTTTGCCCGACTCACACTAAGATTGGCCTATGGGAAAGGTAAAAGGCATCCATTATTACATTGGTCTGATAAGGAGATGGGATGAAGAGACAGGAGGTGGCATGAAAACTCCTGGACCTGCTAGTCTGCCATACAGTGGTGGCATAACATAACAACAGATCCTTCTCAGTCAAGGTGAAAGGTGAGGAACAATATCTGAGTTGTTCTTGTGGTCTCCATGTATGTGCTGAGTGCACATACATGCACACATACATGTGCACACACACACACACACACACACACACAAACACACACACACACAGAGTCTTTTCTTTTTAAAGCAGATTCTTTGCCATGGTGTGGTATCTGACAGTTTTTTGTTTGCTTGTTCATTTATTTTGTGACAGCCCTGTCTTTTGTTTTTGTTCTGTTCCTTTGTACATTGTCATGTTCATAAAAGAATTAAGAAGCATGTTCTATTTGCAAACTACAGTCAGCAATTTTGCCATTGCCTGTTCATGCTCCAAGTAAATGACCCTGAATACATAGTTATGACAATGGAGACACAGGAATGATTGGTGTATCTGTGTAGCACCTATAGCTCTAACCTCTAATTAGCTTTCATTTTTCATCTTTACAACTTCCATTTCCTCTATTGAAATAGATTCTCCTGCACATGTCGGTGGTCTTCTGAGCTCTTCTGACGTGTGGTCTGTTAATGATACTGTTAATAATTTTTCATATTCTTTCTCTCTTCTTTTTTAGTCTCGACCCATTCCTTCCCACCTTACTTCAGCAGTTGCAGAGAGTATCTTGGCTTCAGCCTGTGAAAGCGAGAGTAGAAATGCTGCCAAGAGGATGCGTCTGGATAAAGCACAGGTACTGAGGATTGTGGAGGAATACAGACTCTTGAATGGATCTAAAATACAGAGTTCTGTTCTTATAAACTTAGATTTTAAAAATGCTATGCTCTGATGATCATGAATATCACACAAGAAAGTCTATGGTGAAACAGGGATGATAGTAAAATGGAATTAAGCTTCCTGCTAGTATCTACTTAATGGCCAATTAAGAGGTGCTAACTAGTTAGCACATAATTAAAATTTATCTTGTCATTTATGATCATGACTCCATTGTATTCATTTGTAATGAAAGTGAATCTTTCTTTAATGTTGTTTGGCCTGCACTGCTTTATAGTACTAGTTTGCTTGAGAGGGCTACTATACTGCCAATGAAAATAGATTAGGCTGGCAGTAATCAAAGTAAAGATAATCTGTGAAAGATTAAAGAGTAATAAGTCTGGTCCTAATCTAATAGATATCCATGTTCTGGGCTTACTCTTCTTGTTAGTTAATTATCTATCTGAGAACCACATTTGCAAGGCTTTGCCTGTGTAGTGTGACATGTTCAGTTTTGGTGTACTTCCCTCTGTGGCTCTTTTAATTTTAAGCCATTTCTTCCTATCTACACAATAGACTTCTCTTTCTTCTCTGTTTCACTTTCTGAATTACCCATGGTGGAATGTGTTTTACTTTATATGCTAAGAATGCAGAGTAAATTGTTTATTTAAAAAAAAAAAAGCTATACTCAACAAAATTGGAAAACCTGGATGAAATGGACAATTTTCTAGACAGATACCAGGTACCAAAGTTAAATCAAGATCAAATCAGGTCCCATATCTGCTAATGAAATAGAAACAGTCATTAATAGTCTCCCAACCAAAAAGAGCCCAGGATCAGATGGGTTTAGTGCAGAGTTTTATCAGACCTTCAAAGAAGACCTAATACCAATACTCCTCAAACTGTCCCACAAAATAGAAACAGAAGGTACTCTACCCAATTTGTTCTATGAAGGCACAATTTCTCTTATACCTAAACCACAGAAAGACCTAACGAAGAAAGAAAACTTCAGATCAATTTTCCTTATGAATATCGATGTAAAAATACTAAATAAAATTCTTGCAAACCAAATCCAAGAACACATCAAACTGATCATCCATCATGATCAAGTAGGCTTCATCCCAGGGATGCAAGGATGGTTCAATATTCGGGAATCCATTAACGTGATTCACTAAATAAACAAATTCAAAGGAAAAAAAAAAAACCTATATGATCATCTCATCAGATGCTGAGAAAGCATTTGACAAAATCCAGCATCCCTGCATGATAAAAGTCTTAGAAAGATCAGGAATTCAAGGCCCATACTTAAACATAGTAAAAGCAATATACAGCAAACCAGTAGCCAACATCAAACTAAATGGAGAGAAACTTGAAGCAATCCCACTAAAATCAGGGACTAGACAAGGCTGCCCACTCTCTCCCTACCTATTCAATGCTGTACTTGAAGTCCTAGCCAGAGTATTGTTTTTCTTATGAAGCAGGCAAAAATCAAGTTTTCTATTTCAAGATTAGAATATCTTTTAAATGGTTCAAGATGTCATTATTGTGTGTTTATTATTTTTAAATATTCTGTACTTATAGTCCTGAGTATTGCAAAGGATGAAGCCTATAGTTAAGCAAAATGCAGTATTGACATGCTATTTAAAGCTATTCGAAAATTTCAATTTTGGGATAACCAATCAGATTCATTGATGCTGGGACATCAGTATTATTTGCATGTTCATGTCTTCTGTTCAAATGATTTATCAATATTATAATGATGTAAATTTTAAGAGGTGAGATATCACACTATACACATTGCCATCTGGCATCATGGTTAGCCTGTGAATTTTTAGAATAAATGTACCCCATTTTGATTCTCATTTCTACCATAACTAATTTAGACAACTTTCAGCAAGCTAGGCCAGGTCTGAGTGATTCAGTTTCTTCATTAAAAATAAGCAATAATAACAGCACTAGTCCTCGAGGTTGTACAAGAACTTTAAAAAGATGGTTCATGCTACACACTAAGCATTTTTCTGGAACAATATAAGCCAGTGGCAAGGTCCGCCTGGAGGAGTCTCCTATATAGATCTTTTGCCATTACCTCAGAAACACTGGAACTAGAAATAATCAGCAATATGTTGATATAGCATGGTATCTGACGTAGGAGTCTGTTTTCAAAAATCAGTCCACTTGAAGAAAGATCTTAATTCCAAAAACTAAAATTTAACATTCTAGAATTGAAAGGACCATCCTGCTTAATGTACATCCACATGTACCACCTACTGACTCTAGAATATATTTGCACAGTATCAGAAATGTACCTATTTGATAAAAAGTGACAGACTCAAGTCGTTATTACCCATAGAATTACTCTACAGTATCAATCATGGCGGGTTAGACACTAGTATGTGTTCAAATATAATAATTCTTCATGGCCTAAGCCATATAAAGGAAGAAGATGTCTAACTCATAAGTTATTGCAAAGGTTTGGTAAGTTCCTATGTATAAAAGAAGGTTATATTTTATATCTCACATATAGTTAAGTGTGTATGCACCATATGCTTCATTAGATTGAGCAGTAGATGTATCTCAAATACTCTACTGGTCATCTATCATTCATCCTAATACCAAAGAGCTGTCACTGTCAAAGGCCTTTAAAGCAGGTTAGTATTTATTTTTAAGAATGCCAGCATTTAAAGAAAAACTACCAGCTATATTCAGGAAGGAGATTGTTCCTCAGGACTGAGATGGTTGGGGACCTATGGTCCCAGGACTGTCCCCTCAACTTTGCTGTATTATTTTCTTTGTTTACTCAAACATGCTGGTTGTGCTATGAAAAGTACTTTGGGATAGGAGCATGTCTGATTTCACTCCATGTACGAACATTCTTTCCAAGCCCTAAATGGGTTCAGAAGTCTCAAGATGAATGTAATACATAATACACCAATGTTTAAAATTGCATTTTATGGACTAAGACAATGACTCAGACTTACTAGCCAATACTTGCTTTACAAGCACTAGTACCTGAGTTCAATTGCTATAACCTACAAGCAAAGCAATCAAAGCAAAGCAAGAGCAAGAGCATTGGGTATAGTGGGATGCACTGACAAGCCCAAAGCTGGACAGGCAGAGGTAGGCAGGTCCCTGGTGTTCTCTGGGCAGATAGCTTAGCCCTACTGACGGGTTCCACATCACTGAGAAACCGCCTCAACAGAAAATAAGAGTAGATAGCACTAAGAAATAATATCCAAGGTTGTCCTCTGATAGCCTCTTCATACATGCATACTAACATGAACTTAAATGAATATATTACATTTTTGAAATTTTTTGGTAATCAGTTAGACAATTTACAAATACAACAACCCTACAAAACTGGTAGTTATAATCTTATGAAAGTAAAATAGAGGTCCAGAGAAGTGTGGAGACCAATGTATGTTGGAAGTGCATGAAAAAAAAAATCACCTACGTGTTTAAACTCTCTGAAAGTACATTTAAAGTCAATCTGTGATCCTATATCGTTTTCTCATTGGTTATGTGCCCCAAGGAAAGACTGAGGCCTCATTATGCACCCTGAATGCTAGTTCAGCATACACAACTATTATTTCAAAAGTACCACAAGTTCTATAGATCTCATTTGAGATGCTCCACCCAGACTTCTACCTTGCCACTGAGAACAACACCGCCCTGTTGAATTCAAACTTTGCTCTTGGCATTGAGACTACCCTTTCTTGGTGTACCTATGACCAAATGTACAATTCTGAGAATTTACCCATGGTTTGAAGGTTAATTCTTGGATGAAGTAAAGGCATAAAATTTCAGAAGCTGCAAGGTTAAATTCTGTTTTGCTTTGGTTTTTTGTTAAGCCCACCCTTCCTCTTCGCTGCCACTGGCTGGCCACATGGTGAGCTATAATTGTGTCCTTCATAGTTTATGAAGCTTGATGAGTTAATTGGATTTTATGGAGCTGTTTGAGCTGTGAACATGAAAGGTGTGTGGATGTGCTAAATCCTTTCTTTCAAATGTCCATTTCATACAAATCTGGAGGAAGCTTATTATTATGCCACACAGGCCTGAAGCCAGCCAGGGGCAAGGACAGAAGCTGAGAGCTTCATCGGACATCAGAGTTCACAGAATTTAAGTGAATCACTATGCTCATCAGGATACATCCAGGTTCATGCACATAGAAATCTGGAATTTGTTTGTAATGTAAGAGAAAATATCCCTCAGTTTGGATACTTTAAAGAAAGAAAGAAATGCCTGACTTCACTTTTATTTGCCTCTGACAGGGAAAACTTTGAGTGAGAGTTCTCCTTTTCCCCCCTCCTTCCCCCCTCCCCCAACATTCTGGTTGTGGTGTTGTTTGCCTGTTTGTTAGTACAGTTTTCATGAGGATATCTTGTCTATTATTTCTAGAATAATTTCTGAATAGCAGCATTATTAAGTGCAAGAATCCCTCAAGGTTTTTATGACTCTCAATAAACAGAAGGTCTATACCCTCATATTTTCTTCTTTTAAAATCTGTTATAAAAATTAAATTTAGTATAAATTAACTGTCACCACAATGAAGGAATATTATCCTCTACTCCTTGTATGAATAATGCCTTAAAGGAAAGTAATAAAGTAGCACAGTAATAGTAGTGAGGTAGTATCTTAATGTGTAGACACACGCACTGTGGGACATGAGCAGGAATGATGGAGTTAGCAGGTACCTGTATGTCACATTCATGAGAATGCAGGAACAAAACTGTCTTCTAGGTTTGCACATGTGCAAACTTAGTGGGCCAATGACACACATTTTTTAAAAATATCATGGTAACATTTCAACTACAACAATTTAACAGAGTCTTGATTTACACACCAATGAGATCCCTAAGATAATCTAATATATATGTGAATCTAGACACTAAAACTTTGATTATTCTTATCTGCTTACATTTTTACCACCATGAGTTCAAAATATACTCTTTGGGCATATACATAGATCTCTAGCTGAACTTTTTAAATTATGTGGGAATAGAGATAATCACACAATATTGCACTGGGGTATGTCAGCCATAGTGAACCCATCCTTACCCTCTTTGATTCCAACAGCTCCCGGTCTACACTGTACCCACAGTTTAGGGATACTTTCTCCATTGCTGTAGAGGGAATGACCTAGGACTTGAATGTAGGACTGAATCATAAATCATCAAGTCTAGTGAGTCCCTCTTCAGTTAATTTCATTTTGAAGACACTTAACTTGAGTTCCAACCCCCACCCCCCCAGTTATCAGCCTGCTTTGTGCATAGGATGACAGATGAATTTTCCTTCTATCCTTTAATTTTAAATTTTCTAGGGTTTGCAAGCAAGAAATTCATATAATATAAGATAAAAAATGAAAGTCCTTTGGCTTTATTGTTTTCAGTCCTTGTTTTGCTGTGTTTGCTATGTTGCTAAGAATGAGGTCATTAGGTATCATCAGCCATACCTTTTAGACCTTAGTCAAGAAGCTAACTCACATGTGAATGTTAATTCCAGTTGAGAGCAGCTCAACAGATCGCATAGCATCCTTTTCAGGATGCTCAAGTAGCCTGAGACTCTGCCAGGCAGTATTTGTTTCTTCTAGACAATTCTGCTTCTGCCTTCCAGGAGAGACTCAGTAGTCTTTAAAGCTTGTATATCCTGAGGGAGGAGGGTCCTAGAGAATCTGGTCAGTTTCAGGGGCTTCTTGAAGCCATTAGAAGTTGTTACTTCCTGTCTTGATGAAGTTTCCTGCAGACTAATATTTCAGTTTTGGAGGAAGTTGCTACACAATACCCTAGTACCAGATCCTCTCAAATAGAGTAAATTATATAATATTATATGTATATGTATATATATATACACACATATATATCCAATTAAAGTATTTTATAGCATATAAAAATCGCACACAGACAACACAATATATTTGCCATTTGTGTTTTAAAAATTGGGTTCATTATGCATATTTCATGAGGGTTGAGCAACATCAAAATAGTCTCACAGTGTCAGGTATTTTGAAACAACTTTTCAGGGACAAACATTTCACTGAAACACTGCTGAAGTTATGTGAGGAAACTAGATGCATTACTCTCATTCTGTCAGTATTAGCTTGATAATGGGGCTAGACTCAAATATGAATGAATTTCAATTTGTGTTCTAAAATGGTATCTTTTAACTGACAAATTTTAAACTTTCTGATTTTCTGTTTATTTGAACTACTCTTTTTGTAAATATTAAATTTTCAGCCTCAGTAAGAAATTGTTGATGGGAAATTACTTCTAAATTCATCTTAAAATGATGTATTTACCTGATATGCATTTGACCAACAGATTTAGCCAGTATAGAAAAGAGGGAACCATTTCCTGAGAACCTGCCAGCTCTTCCTGAGCAGGCTCAGTGCTTTATTGTTGTAGTTTTTAATTCTGGCAAAATCATTAAACCGTCATTTTCATTCCCACTGGACAAGGCATCATTTCTCATCAATAAGATCTCATTCGATCAAAGATCAGTGAAGCACAGGTGCTACTTAGTGGGGTATAGAGGGATGGCTGTGTGCCACCCAGGTAGGATCCTCTGAAGCTCATCTGGGAACTTGAGAGGGCTTCAAGAGGAGAGACTGGTTCATTTAGACCGTGAGAAATAAGAGAGGTGTCGACAGGCAGGAAGGGTCCAGAAATACTCTTGATATGTGAAGCATTTCCAAATAAGAGATGTGCCTTAATATAAAAGCAACAGTCTCTATAGGGGAAACCTAGAATGCGTGTGTGTTCCTGTGTGTTACATGTGTTACATTCATCTGTGTTCATATGTGTGTGGAGGGACAGGGTTGACATAGGGTATCTTCCTCAACAATAGTTTTTGAGACAGGGTCTCAAACTAAACCTGGAGCTCACCAGTTGGCTAGACTGACTGGCCCGCAAGCCCCTGGGATCCAGCTATCCCTGACGCTTCAGCCCTGAGATTACATGAATGTGACTCCACATTTAGCTGTTTACACTGATGGTAGGGATTCAAGTCAGGTCTAGATGCTTTCACACAAACACTTTAGCAACAGAAGTATTATTTTTCTCCAATCCCAGCTTGGTATTTTTGATAAGAAAGGATAGGCCCTGGAGTTGGGTGCCAACGATTGAAGTGGATTGTCAAGATTCTGGCGTGCACTGGGGATTAATATGGCCATCTAGTGCCTGCCAGAGGAAAGTGGTAAAGTAGCATGACTTCTAGAAGTTTCAGAGGCAGGTGTATAAGAAAGTGTCCATCCATAGAGCTCTAGGAAAGCCGAGTTCCTCGCACAGTGAGGGGTTAGTTGCTTCATACCATGTAATTTTCTAGATTTTTCTGTATACATTAATTAAAATTTAGCATATATGCCTAAAGTAATAATAAAGTCCATTTGCTGCAAAATACTCATATAGTTGATGTTTCTTCAAACAACACAAATAATATTGATGTCATTTGTTTATTTCTACAATCTAGCTCTTCTAATTTGGAATATTCTAGTAATTTATATCCACATAGTTACATATCAAATTACTATTCTACCTTAAAGATATTTTATATCAAAAATATTTAGGTGTTACAGTTAAATCAACTAAATATTTTTATCATTTCTAAAAGAATGAAAATAAGTTTGTTTCTGTTTGTAGTGTGTCCTTATTTCATTTTTTCATACATAATGATACACCAACATACGTGTGTCTAATAGTAATGTAGCTGTATTATTCTGTCTGTAAGCAATAGTGGTGTATACACTGGTGGAATTGCTTCTCTCTTAGACAGTGGGAAGCTCAGTGGCTGACTTACTGTGTATGACCTTTCTGGATTCTTCAGGAAGCTGGACAGAAGCCCCACTTTCTGACCATTTATTTTTCTATCATTTGTTTACCTTACTTTTTGTTTGCTGACCTCATGGCCAATCCTCACATTTTTAAACGGAAAATATTTTCAATTTTAGGCTTGACTTTAGTTTATGATGCTATTGATCACAAGGTGATAGACAGCATTCTGTAGAATGAGTAGATAGACTGAATTCAGGCACAGAAATTCAACACAGCCTGTTGATAGTGCTTTTCTGTGTTAAAGCCAGAAAATACATGGTTGACAGAGTTCTCCTTGATCAAGGCTCCTTGATAATGTTACTTTAAAGCACCTATTTTTAGGCTTAACAGATAAACTATGAATCTCATATATTTGGCTTGTGTCAAACAAATTCATTTTTATCATGTAATTTGTTCATTCGTTGTCCTCTCCTTTTCCCTTAATTTATACACTTTACAAGCCATTAGTTGCTGAGGAGGAACAATATTACACATATTGGAAAAACTGTACCAAAGTCACACATCTGTTATTAAGTTAGAGAATATAAAAGCTTAGAAAATTGGATCATATTTGTCAAAAAAAGGAGAGATTTTGTGATTCTTGGCACCACACATGAAGTACACACACTGGTACTACCAGCCTCAGGGAATGAAACGAGTGAGCATTGCTGGGCCTTTGAAGGAGATGAAGAGTCGCCCTAGTTAAAGATTATTTTCCTTCCCCTTTTGTCTGTTGTCAATCTTTCTATGTACTGTTGTCTCATGACAAAAGTGACTGTACCTTCAGCCTTAAAGATAGATTTGGTTACTAGTCCTACTGTGTACCGCTAAAGAACCAGCTACAGACAGGTCCTTCAGATGAAGTAAGAGAACAAGTGACCCTTTGAGGTATGGTCTCAAGCTGACATGTTTTGACTTATGTTCTTCCCTGATGGGTTACTTCTCTATCTAAAGGTGGGGAAAGGCTGGTGGCTTTTGGACAGCAGCTTTGTTTAACTAATGTAGTATACTTTTCTGAAGTTTCCAACCCCAGGAAGCTCATCGTTATGTACCTCTCATGTCTTTCATCTTGTCAATGATAATTTTGCGGAAACAGTGACTTGGACAATCCAGGGACTCCTACATTTCTACATGGCACCTGCATTTACCCTTCCATACACTCCAGGAATGTGGCGTATATAAAACCAGTACTCACTGTGCTAGGATTCTGTGAAACAAGGCTTTTTGTTATCATTACCTGCAACTTCGTCAGGAAATAAAGTCTGAAATGAAGCAAATCAGCTTTCTCCTTAAAATCAAGTACCAAGTGTGTAAATTTTTGTCCTTATTGTAAAATTTCTGAATTTTTTTTATATTTAAAAAAAAAAAAAAACACATAATAAGGTATTCTGGCAGTGGCCAGACACATGCACGTGACAGAGACTGTCACTTTTTTTTTTGTCTCTACCTTTTGTGTTTTCTAACTCTTTTATAAAACGTAAGTGGCACTTAATATATATTATGGTTATGATTTCTGGATAGAGGACAGAAAGTTAAGTATTAAAGAGGGCCTCAGCTAAATCTTAAGCCTTGGTAATAAACTATGTCAATAGGAGCAAAACTTTGGTTAAGAAAAGTAAATCCTCAAGCAATTCAAGTAAACTGATTTAAAGCATGCTATGTAATGATGTTTTTCTTCGGGGTATTTAGTTATTTTGCTATGGGTATGGCAGAAAAGAGGAAATTCTTCAGTTGAGGGATCTGAATAGACAAAGGAGAAAGGTAGCCAGATTGAAGCCTTATAAAACAAATAGGCATAGAGGTAAGAAAAGTGAGGTGTCCTATGGGCCTGCCTATGTAGGCCTGCAATGCAAGGCCCCCGCAGTGCAGAGACTGCTAACATGTGACCTCAGAAAATTGGTCTCAGAAAGTACGGGTCTTCTTTCTT
This sequence comes from Mastomys coucha, assembly GCF_008632895.1. Classification (NCBI taxonomy): domain Eukaryota; kingdom Metazoa; phylum Chordata; class Mammalia; order Rodentia; family Muridae; genus Mastomys; species Mastomys coucha. Next base: position 19,092,759 of record NW_022196895.1, on the reverse strand, counting down.
TCTTTCTTTCTTTTTTATTATGTGTATATGGGGGAGAGTCAGAATATATTGTATAAAAATTTTGTTTGCATTAAGAACAAAACAAAACAAAGTTAACCACCCCCATTCCCCGATTGAGTACTGCTTCAACTTTTTTTTTTAATTGATTTAAGTTTTACGCATTCTAATGAGAAAAGATACATGATTTCAATTTATCTGAATTTGGTAACATTTAAAAAAATATTTTAAGTAAATAGAATTAAATCACATTCTTGTTTCCCTTTTGTACCCCAACACCTCCCAGAGGGCCCCTTCAATACCTACAATACATTTTTTGTCATATTTTTTAAATTTATAAAATATTATAACAATAAAAATGAATATTATAAAAGTTGTTTAATATAAAACAACAATCAATTTAAGAGTCTTATGTAGATGATTGTGTACAGCAATACTGAAAATACATGTTTTTCTCAATGTAAATTTTAAATAATTCCAAACATATGAACCGGATATTTTTAAATAATACATCACTACTAGTATTTTCTTAAATGAATATAAATACATAAAGTCTTTTTGTTTGTTTGTTTGTATTTAGTAGAGATTAAAATCTTGGCTCTTACTGTGGTACAAGCCCAAAGTAAGAACAATTTTTAGACATTGGAGTTCATTGTAATAAGGCTGTACTTCAATGACCCTCACATCACCAAAGGATTTTAACTCCATCTTAGCTAAGCTGAGAGTTGACAGTTCTGTTGTGCCAAGGAATGAATTGTAGGCATGATTTTTGGATACAGACTTCCTGCTATGGTCAAAGCTATTTGACTTGAGTGAGTGACTTCATTCTCAGCCCACAGAGAACAGGTTACATTCATTTAAGAAATGGTGTGTGTATTAAGATGGTCTATCCATGAAGTCATTCACCAACTGTTTCAATGAACAATGGTTGTGCTTGGAGGGTGGCACAAACATTAGGTGAGGGTAAGATTCTGGTTCCTTGGCTGTGATAATTTGGAAAAGCATTCATCCTAGAGAAAGAGTAACTTATAAAGTCCTCTTCTTCAAACTTGATACAAGAGTTACAAATGTCAAGCAAAGCATTTAGTCTCATTTTGTTGTTCTCTTACAAGCCACCTCCCAATTTAATTGTCTATGTTTCTTTTGGCTGCATAAATACTTTTGAAATATGTAAGCTGTTCTGAAAACCATAGGAGCTGCTGGCAGAGGTTCTGAGACTGGGAGATGGCAAGTGAAAGCCCAAGGACCACCCACAGTCTCCACTGGACTCTGAGTCTGAGCAGCTGCTGCTGGAGACAGAGAGGCTGATGGGAGAGGCTTCATCCAGCTGGAGCCAGGCAAAGAGAGTGCTGCAGGAAGTCAGGGAGCTGAGAGACCTGTACGGGCAGATGGAGCTGCATACCTCAGACTCTCTCCTCAGTCAGACCTCCCAGCACAGTCAATACCTCCCAGCACAGTCAATACCAGAAGAGCCTGATGTGAAAGAGGGGAGCAGGTCCAGAATTTGGTTGGGAGGGCACAGACTCTTTATCTCCAAATGTTACAGAATAAAGCTTTTTTATTTACATCAATCAAAAAATGAAATTTAAAAAATTCATATAAAAAATGAAATAAACAATACTACTAATAGATAGGCTGAGATGGGAGAAGCAAGATTTCAAGACCATTATATTGTACACAACAAGACACTGTCACAAACAAGCTGAAACTGTATATGGGTTGTACAATATTGGACCTATTTCTCCAATTACCAAATTAGAGAGACCATTGGATGACAGTCAACAAATTTCTAATTCCTCATATTTTTGGATTTCAATCAATTAGGCTATGTTGGTAGTATTAATTTTCATATTAAGATATTAAGAAAAAGTAATTGTTACTTCCTGTTCTTTTTGTTGTAAGAGGTGGAATTAGGTTTGTGTGGGTTTTGTTTAAAGATTACTTTCTTGCTTCTTCTAGGGTGTAGTTTTGCTCCTTATGTTGGTGTTTTCCATATATTATCCTTTGTAGGGCTGGATTTGTGGAAAGATATTGTGTAAATTTTGTTTTGTCATGGAATGTCTTGTTTTCTCCATCTGTGGTAATCGAGAGTTTTGCTGTGTATAGTAGCCTGGGCTGGCATTTGTGTTCTCGTAAGGTCTGAATGACATCTGCCCAGGATCTTCTAGCTTTCATAGTCTTTGGTGAGAAGTCTGGTGTAATTCTGATAGGCCTGCCTTTACTTGACCTTTTTCCTTTTACTGCTTTTAAAATTCTTTCTTTGTTTATTGCATTTGGTGTTTTGATTATTATGTGACTGGAGGAATTTCTTTTCTGGTCCAATCTATTTGGAGTTTAGTAAGCTTCTTGTATGTTCATGGGCATCTCTTAATTTAGGTTAGGGAAGTTTTCTTCTATAATTTTGTTGAAGATATTTACTGGTCCGTTACCTTGGGACTCTTCACTCTCTTCTATACCTATTATCCTTAGGTTTGGTTTTCTCATTGTATCCTGGATTTCCTGGATATTCTGGGTTAGGAGATTTTTGCTTTTTCTATTTTCTTTAACTGTTGTGTCAATGTTTTCTATGGTGTCTTCAGCCCCTGAGAGCCCCTCTTCTATCTCTTGTATTCTGTTGTTGATGCTTGCATCTATGACTCCTGATTTCTTTCCTAGGTTTTCTATCCCTAGGGTTGTGTCTCTTTCTGATTTCTTTATTGTTTCTATTTCCATTTTTGGATTCTGGATGGTTTTGTTCATTTCCTTCACCTGCTTGACTGTGTTTTCCTGTAGTTCCTTAAGGGATTTTTGTGTTTCCTCTTTAAGGGCTGTTTATCTGTGTTCTCCTGTATTTCTTTGAGAGTGCTATTTATGTCTTTCTTAAAGTCCTCTATCATCATCATGATAAGTGATTGTAGACCTGAATCTTGCTTTTCTGGTGTGATGGTGTGTGCAGGACTTGCTATGGTGAGAAAATTGTGTTCTGGTGATGCCAAGTAACCTTGGTTTGTGTTGCTTATATTCTTAAGCTTGCCCTGCGCCATCTGGTTTTCTTTAGTGCTACCTTCCCTTGCTAAATCTGACTGGAGCCTGTTCTTCCTTTGATTCTTGTTGTGTCAGAACTCCTCAGAGTCAAGCTGTCTCTGTGATCCTGTGATTCTGGGATCCTGGGATCCTGTGATTCTGTGATCCTGAGCTTGTTAGAGTGCCTGGAAGTGGAGCTTCCCCTTGGTGTTGTGGGACTAGCTGAGGAGTTTGCACCCAAGGCCTGCTCAGTTCACAGGCCGGCCCAGACAGACCAGAAGGAATCCATGCCACTGGGCTGGTGGAGTTGCTGTGTGCCTGTGGCCAGCTGGTCCCAGTTACTCCCAGTGTTGGGACAGATGTTGTGTCCGACTCACCTCTGATCCTAGGTGTGATAGAGTGACTGGTAGTGGAGCTTCCTCTGAGTCTTGTGGCAGAGTCTTCTTTTTATAAGTCATTAAAGTATGTAATGGTATAGTACAGGCTTAGGTATTTATTGGTTTTTAAAATGACCATTTGCTACACAAATCTTGATAATCTAAGGTTAGTTCTTATGTCAAAATGATGAATATGATAGCATAAATCTGTCATCCTACAACACCTAAAGAGAAATGCATGCTAGAGATGGGAGAATCTACCTGTAGCTAGTGGAATAGCTGGCTTTTAAGCACAGCAGCCAGCCACCTGCCTCAGCACAGTGGAAGGACAGCATCAGTTCTAGAAATAGTCCTCTGACTTCCACATAGGCAGCATGGCACACATGCATGCTTGCACTCAATCACACACACATATTTCTTACACGGACCATGGGCAAACATACACAATTAAGAAGAAAAAGAAACTACAGCTACAAAAACTTTACTATATATTTAGTGTAGTAGATGTCTGGCTTTCAGTTATTAAGAACATAAAATAACAATAACCTTAGAATTAAATAAATTTATACACATATAAATAGAAGCCAACTTACTTTTCATAAAGTAACATTTCTAAAAACGCTAGCTTTCCACTTAGATTTCCCTTTCCTCTCCCTCTCTTTTCCTTCCTCTTGTCCTCCTTTCTGTTTTCTTCCCCTTTTAAGAGATTAACTGCTTATGTTGCCAGAAACATAATTTCCCTTTAAAAGGAGAACAAAAGACAAATCCAGTGCAGAAGATTCATCTCCCTTTTGACTTGGGGGTAATGTTCTGAGTAATGGAGATGAGAATGCTCCATGAATTGCAGCTCTCAGTGTGAAGGAATTTGAATATTACTATGCGTGCAGAACCCTGAAGGCCACATTAGTTTAATTCAATTGCATCTTTATATCACTAATTAGTGCTTATGAAGCCAGTTTGAGAAGTCGAGTGGGTTTCTCAAGTTAGCCTTGAGAATGTCCAGCTATCTATGAATTTTCTTAACTTCCACAGTGAGTCAAATTTTAAACTGTAAGACCCTTTCTGTACATATTCACATTAAATCAGCACTTATGGATTATTCCTAATCTAGTAACCGCAACTGTCAAAAAGATTTCCTACCTGCAGATCCAGATTTGAATTCTAGCAACTTCATTTTCCAGTATCATTTTCAACGAACAGTGAATAATCCAGAAATGAAGAAGCAGAGGATCCCACACAGTCATGCTTACATTTGGAGGTCATTTAAGCATTTAAGTTTCTGTGCACGTACCTTTTTCTGTTTAGGTTGATCAGACACAGAGTAGCATGCATGCTATTGCTATTGCTATTCACAATGCAAAGTTGAAGAGGATGAACAGCATTTCCTCCTGGCTGTTCCTAATTTCTGTCTTCCCAAGTGACATTTCCTAGTTTGAAGGTATTTGAATGTGGGCATAACTAAGTATTCCATAGGCTGATTCACTTTCTTGGTGGCTGTTCTCAATCCCTGCCCCCCCCCACACACACACCTGGCTTTTATTATATATTCACTTCAAGGTGTATCTGATGAAAGATGGACCCTCTCTATTTGAGGTATTGGTACATGGAATGAAGTCCCTTTTCTGCCTCACTATATAGGAATAACTCTGAGCACAGGCTATTTTAGTACTTGACATGTGTCCAGCCAACACTATAACAGCTTCCAGGTGTCTCCTTGAATAATGCCTGAATCTATAATTTTTTTTTTTTATCATTCTGTAGGCTTAAAACAGCTTTGCTTTTTTCCACTCTGAATCACAAAGACATCCAGTTTCATATTGGAACACAGTTAGGCATTTAATAATAATAACTATATGCCGGTTTGATATGGCATGACAAATACCCAGTCTTAAGAAGGAAAAGAGACTCTCGGCAAAATACCTACTAACGCTAAGCGTGCCTGAGCCTAAGAATTGTAGCATGTGGACAGCTAGTCGCCCATACTGACACTACAGTCTACAATGCCAGGTGGCAACCTAATAAACATCAATTTAGCACCAAATCTGAAAAAGAATCACAAACACGATATGCTGCACGGTATGCTGTGAACCAAGGGCATACTGCACGGAGCAAAGAAGGCCTCCACATTTAGGTCTTGGCCACTGCTTCTTTGCAGTGCTCTGCAAGAAAGGAAGACAGCTATTAGGTTTCTGACAAAGCAATTATAGGGAGGCACAGATGCAGGGAGCTGCCCTGACATTTGCCCCTGGATAGTTGTCATAGCAGCAGGCTGAATAGAGCGTTTTTGATATAAGTGCTACTGCAGGCTGTGGAGGACGTTCTTCACCCGATACAGCACATATTAGAGCATCAATGGAGATGAAGCCTCGTGGCAGCCATCTTTTTGACTTCAAATACACATTCCAAGTGGAAACTGAGAAATATAGAGTAGGAACAATGTGTGTGGTAACTAATTTACATGCCTTGATGCCACACTGGGTGGTGGGCTTATTCTTTCTTGAATACAACAAATGTACATGTGGCCCATTATGCCGTCACTGTTGCTTGGGTTAGAAATTGCGCCTCCTGGGCACACACACAATCTATTCTTCAAACACAGCTGGCAGGGACAATACCAGGTTGATTTCTCCGAGTCTTTTTTTTTATTGGATATTTTCTTTATTTACATTTCAAATGTTATTACCTTTCCTGGTTTCCCTCCGTCCAAGAAACACCCTATCACATCCTCCCTCCACCTGCTTCTATGAGGGTGTTCCACCACCCACCCGCCCACTCCCACTTCCCCACCCTCGACGCCCCTACACTGGGGCATCTATCGAGCCTTCATAGGACCAAGGACCTCTCCTTCCATTGGTGTGTGACAAGGCTCAAGCTACATATGTAGTTAGAGCCATGTGTACTTCTTTGTTGATGGCTTAGTCCCTAGTAGTTCTGGGGGGGTCTGGTTGGGGGAGGGGTCTGGCTGGTTGATATTGATTTCTCTGGGTCTTATGAGTCATATATATGGTGTTTTTAGTGATAGGATCTTACCTCCAAATTCTGCCAAGAGCAAAGGCAATAGTTCATTGTTGTAGGACAAGAGTCTGTGAGACTTCAGTAACTAATAACTCAAAGGGATATACCCTTACATGGCTGGGCTTCTGTTTGATAGCTGAATTTCTAGGAGAGCTGCCGCTGGAATTCAAATCAATTTACTTTAGATGTAGTCTCTGATAGGCTCCCTATGCTCCATGGACAGTTTTACATCCATGGGCATACTGGCAGCACTAGGAAGACTTGGTGCATTCTCAAAACAATACATGAAACTGGGAGGTAAATTTGATGGGTGGATGTTAGGGAATGTTGGAGGATAGGGTTTTGATCAAAACACAAAATATATATATATCCTGTATGAAATTCTCAAGTAGTAAATCTTAAGAAATGAGGTAGCAGAGAGATGCTTAGTTGATCCCAACCCTAACCAGACAAGTGTCAAGCCCAGGGATGAGATATCAAGAACTCAATGAAGACCAAATGGAGTGGATATGGTCCACCGAGTGGGTGTGGTGCCAACTATGTTTCTAGACTCCAAGATTCTTGGATTGATTTTCTTGTTGTTATACTACAAGACTTACCAAGACCAATAACGTCCTATTTAACAGTATCTTGAAAGGGTAGATGCCACAATGCCTTTTAACCACTTAAACACCCGAGACAAAAAGAATGTGGTGGGGGCAGCCTGACACCCGAGCCCATTCCCAAGTCTAGGCACCTGATCAGCACTGGAGTGTCCTTACATTTGGCTCATTTGTTGACACTCACAACTGTACTGCAATTTTCTTTTGCAAATGGTTCACAAAGAACAAGGAGGGAGTTGCAGCTTGTTTGCATAATTTAGGCACATAGGAATTAAAAATATTAATCACCTTAATGACTTGGGAACCAACATGAAAATTAAAGACAAAACTGCTTCTCTCAGCAAATCTGCCTCCTATAGGGTGTCTGGGTAGCCCCCAACAAATCCTATCAGAGGCGAGTTCCCAGGTGGCAGTGACGTTTCTTTATTTTCCACTGTATTTAATTTTCTCATCAATGCCATTTTTAGACTTAAACCACACCCATGCTGAACAGCTTGGTGATGTTTGGGTTTCCTTAGTCCTTCATCCACTGAATGCTTTATCCTCTGTGGGGAGGAAGAGTGTGAATGGGAGGGAATGATTGAGGAAAGAAGCAGCTGGCCTTGTATAAACATCTCTTCCATGCAGGGTTGTTCTGGAGCCTAGAATATGAGGGGAGAACCAAATAGACTTTCATTAATTAGAAAAGAGGAGCGTAGAGATCAGAGTGTTTGGGAAGTTTTTCCTCTCTGGCACACTCACATTCTATCTGAAGATGGCTAAAGTCAGCCCACTGTGTATTCTTACAGCTCAATACTGCTGCTTGTGTTCTCGGGCTCCAGTCTACAAGAGTGTAGCGTTTCGATCAATTATCCCTGCTATGCCTGCCTATGACAACTCTCTGTTGGACAATATTGGGAAGTGTCACTTAATTTATGGAAGTCTGTTTCTTCTTTGACATCTTGGGAAAGCTTGATTATTTTTTTCTGTTTCATTTTGCTTTTTTCATATCACTTAACTTGTGTAAACTAAGCAGAGAGTATAACCCCAGCACCCACTTTAGGGGGCATACCTAGTAGAGATGGTAAATTCACTGGGGGGATGAGGGGAGCTTATTTCTTAGGAATTAGAAACTTACTGGTTCCCAGTATCTTTTGTGTAGATGCCTTTAATTAAACCTGGCTCTTTCATTCAGTTCCCTGTAGTTCATTAATTCATCATATCCTGTCCCTGTTCCAGGCACAAACTAATCTCTCTTCTCCCCAGCACACATTCATGTAAGCTATGAGTCTTAATCCTAAAGATGGGATGAGAAAGACTACTAACTCAAATCATCATGGTCAAATAAATTATAGAAGGCAATTAAAACAAGCTTTTTAATATTAATGTGCACGAACTGTCTCCCAGAATTGGATGGGAGAAATACAAGGCTTTTATAGTTTAGGGGTAGTAGGATGCCAAGTGGGGGATTTGGCAGGTAAAATAGATTGGGTTATATGAGCAAGACAAACAAGTTAATCCTAATGGCCTCTTGAAATAGACATGGTTGCAAGGTGGGGATAACTAGGTAGTCACAGTCATAACAAGGTAGTCATAGGTGGTCATATGACTTTAACTTTTTGGAACAAAGACATGGCTGCCATTTCTGGAATAGGCAGTACAGAAACAGTTGTAGTTAAAAGTTATAGGTGGGCATTGCCCAATCCTTGAGAAACAGAGGTTCAATCATAAACACGGACCTAGTTTGTCTTTACTATAAGTTTACTTTTAATCACAAGATGGAAGCAGTCTGGCTCTTCATCCCTCACCCCGTCCACCACCATCACTCTTAGCATTCTTTATCTGATGGAAACAAATTCATCAAATGTATCAAAAACTGTATTACTCATTCATAAATTATACATGTTTGGTTACCATAGGTAGAACAAAAAATTTAAGGCCATATAACCATGTTATGCCAATAGGTGCTACAGGTAGTAGCTATTTTGTCCCTTTTGTCAGGAAGTTCCTTTGGATCTAATATTCCAGCCCTTTTTTGAGGACAAGGGACTATGTATTCTCATCTGTAACTGCTTCTTGCTGAAATCAGGCCATTGTCAGGGCCCAGGAAAGTTGGATGTTAGCCAAATGACACAAAGAGATTGGGGCAATGAAGTTTGCAGGGCAATGAAGTTTGCATCAGAAGCATCTGGGTTGTTGACACAGCTGAAGAGACAAGAGAGCAGTCACCTTGACTGGTCTGATTTACCTTAGTGTTTAGCAAGTCTAGGGCTTCCAGTTTTGTAGGCTGCTCTGGAGCTGGCGTGATGTAGATCAACTTTGGAGCAGTTTGGTGTCTGAGGCTAATTTCTGGATGGTGTCTACCAGCTAAGTGGAACTCTGCCAAGACAAATACAGCCTATGGACAGAAGTTAAAGTTAAAGAACTTAAAGAATGCTTTTATATTTGTAGCTTTCTCCTCAGGAATAGGCAGCAGGCAGGAAAGCTTTGGCTGTTGATTGAAGTCCATTTGACCTCTGAGAGATGGATAAAGGTTACATCCTCAACCTGTTTATCCTTTAACAAGAAGTCTGTTAGTAATGAAAACCTACCTGTAAGTTTGATTTAAAAAAAAATTAGGTAACCTAATAGCATTAGAAAAGTAAGGCCTGGCTTTGATATGTGAAATGAATTCACCAGACAGCTGCTGCTAAACTGATGATGCTGCAGTTAGCTGTCAACACCATCAGAGATCTGAGAAGGCTAAATTATAGCAAGACGTATAATCCAAGTGGCCTATGTATCAATTAAAATGACAGACACTTACCTTTTACCTAGATAGTTGCTTTAGGCTCCTGTGGTCTTGATGGCTTCACTGGGGGCAGTGATTGGTCTTAGGCTGCTATACAGGACAGTGCTAAATCTTCAGCCTCACACAGGACAACATGAGCCTTTGGCTGCCAGAGCCAGTTCTGAGACATTTTCCTATAGAAGAACCCAGGGGAGTCACCTTACTTTGACCAGGCAGAGTAGAGCAGTCAACTCCCACAGTTTGTGTAGGGCCCTGGTGGCAGGTAAGGCATGAGGCAGTTTTTCTCAGTGGTTCGAGTTATCACAATCCAGTTGGAGTCCTTGTGCCCCATCTGTTTTCTTTGAAGACCTTACAGTTACCACCAGGAGCTGGGATCTCTGTCACAGTAAGCTCTTTTTCATTAAATATATAAAATTTAAAATTGAAATTGAAGATTTCTTTATTCAGAAGATCTCTGAAAAGTTTTGAGGGCTATTAAGTATATTTGATTTTTCAATAAACTTTATTGCTTTTAATTACGTATTTTAGGATTAATCTTGAAAACATGTACCCTAAGCTAAATAAAGCTTGTCCCTGTAAATGAATTACATTTGTAAAGAATCTGGTCACTTACAAGGTGACTGACTGTTAATTTACATGTCTTAATCTTCTTTAACAGTTTACAGGTTAGTAGCTTTTATAAGATTAGGATTTGCATTTTCATTCCTGTTAGGTTTAGCTTTAAAACAATAACCTTTTTCTGAACTGCAACTCTTTTAATATGAAAATAAAACTTGAAATCATAATTATAGTCTACAGAGAGACTGGTAGCTTTGGTTTCCTGGTCCTTTCATAGTGCAGCTTTGCAGAATATCACAATTTCCTGTATGACCCAGTTTATAAAAATAGCCAAAGCTTTAACAAAGTTAGCCAAGATAAGGATGTGGGCACATTGTCAAGTCAACCACTGTGAGCCTGAATAGACCCTAGGTAAGGAGCATCATTCTATAGGCTCTTCGACAAACTGCTTAGGTCATTGTCTTGCTGTATCATAAGACAGGAATACCCCAGTTTCTGATGGTTAGTAGTTGTGGTGCTAAGTTTATCTGGCCAGCTACTACTCTGGGGGCTTAGTATTCCAGTGTAGCCTCGAGTCTTTCTTAGGGCAAGCCTTTAAGCTAAAATTCATGTTTTGGGTTGACATATTTCAGTTAACAAAAACAATGAGAAGTAAAACTTCAGGGGTTAAAAAGCAAGGTTAGCAATTTGAATATTTGCTCAGAACTATACACATTGATGGACTGGGTTTTTGTGTTAAGATTATCTATGTAGCCTTTTAATTATTAACTTTATAAGTTTTAAGTCAACTTTTGTTGCAGATTTTTAATTATGCCCACTAAATATAAATCCTGACGTATATCATAGCAAAAGTTTTAGACAATTAAATGAAACCAATAAATAAACTTTCCTACTTTTCAATACAATAGAATAGCATAAAACACCATTTCAACATTACCCATACCTAAAAGACATTGGAGTTCCTACTGAACTGAATCCAGTGACCAGAAAGGTCAGAAATGAGAAGTTCTGAGTTTTGGCTGTCAAAGCAGCCATGGCAAGCTATAGCCTTAGATTTGGGCTTGGGTGGACAAGAAGCACAAAGGGTGTACCCAGGTAGCATACTGATGTTGTGGACTGTGGGCATTGACCCAGCCTGGTAGCATGGGAGTGGTGGCAGCTAGTGCTCGCTCTGGCTCCCAAGTCCATCTGTAACTGTCACAGAAAAACACACAAGTGATGGAGAAGGTGAAAACACAACTAATAAATAGTACTCGATGCAGACAAAAAAAAAATACAAGACAGAGCAAAATAACAACTGAAACAATGAGAACAACAATTGAAGTCATTCAGAAGTTCAGCAGTTTGATCAAAGAAATTTTCTTAACAAACAGAAGGCTTCTTTTTTTCAGTTGCCTCCAAGTACAACCCAGACACACTGGGGACCCACCAGAGGCATCCTGTTGGGGAGTCCCCACCAGTTCAGTTAGGTCAGCCCTTTCTGAGTTCCATCTCAACTCTGGGTATGCCTGACGTACCCTGCTGGTCCTCCCAAACCCTCAGTTTTGTCCACAGTGTCATGGAATATGCTTCCTGAGCTCTTTTGTGTAGCCTAGGCATTGAGATGTGGGACCTCTCTGTCCTGTCTTATTTTCTCGGACCCCAGAATCACCAAGACATCCCCAGGATCCCAAAGGCAGGTCAGAAAAAGAACTGGTGGCTCTGTCCAAATTCCTAGGTAATCAGAAATAATCAGTGGTCCATGGGGGCATCTTCCTTTGCCCTGGATGGAGGAATGCAGGGTCTTAGTAGACTCTTGCATCCCCTTAGATCCCCTTACATTCCACAGGTCCAGAGCCAACCAGAACAGATATCACAGAAAAACTTCAGATCTTCTTTGACTTACCAGAGTAGGCCTCTGTAAAAATGAGAAAGGGTTCTTATGTTAGATTCTTCCTTTCAGTATACATAAATATTGTTGCTTCTCTATCCCTATCAGAAGAAAATGAAGTAAAGAAACCACCACCCATGATACCTTTTACCCAGGCCCCTATCCCCACAATTTACATCTGTGCCTTCCCTATCATAGCAGATAACTTTAAACCCATTATCTTCCATGACTTGTTGCCCACTCCAGTCCTTAGATTCTGCCTCCAAACCAGTCAGGGTCCTGTGGCCACTCTACCTACCACCTACTTAACTTTCAAGGTCCTTTCTGAAGCTGGTGGTCTGAGTGATCATCTGACCTGCATTTGCAGGGGTGTTTGGCAAGGGGTCTGTCATTTTTGTTTATCCAATACTCTGTACCGCCTTTGATTAGTAAGTAGCACAGAGTGTTGATTTCCCCCCAAGCTCAGACAACTCCTTCTGCATGTAGCGTATCTTCCTTGTGACCTGGAGGTTTCTGACACCTTGCCTTGTTCATGGACATTTTTTTTTTCTTCTCTAGTTTCATGGCTTTAAATTTTATCCAGACTGTGGTCCCACATACATTCCCAGCAAGGCTTCTTTGTGAGCTTCCAATCTGTGTGCCCAACTGCTTGTCTCTACTCCCTCTGGGTCAATATTAAGTGTAATGCATCTAGTGTAGTCAAAGAAGGTATCAACCCAGTGCAGTTTGTGATAGTCCTTTCTTTCCTTACTGCTTCCTGATGCAGGAGCAATATGGTCCTGTCTCAGGATCTCTGCGCTTCCTGTTCCTTCTCAAGCACGACTCCCACCCAACACATTCTACCATTTGGCAGGGACTTCAACAAGCCTCACATCCAGCAGAAAAATGATCCAGGACAGGTGAAGAGTGAAACTTGGAGACCTTTGCAGTTGCTGGGTCCTACCCTCCAGGCACTGGCCTCCTGGCTGGCTTTTCTTATACATTTAAACACGGTGGAACTTTCGGAGAACTGTGTCCATGTGACAATTCTCATAACATAGCTTCAGGGCTGGCTTCACTAAAACTCCATTGAAAAGTAACAAAGCACATGAGACCTTTACAATAGGAATGCATTCGACTGACTGATAAACAGAACTCGGGGCTAGGGCCTAGAAGAAGGATCTGTGATACATACAAGGAAAAATTGGTGGAGGAGGCAATGTACATGGGGCCTTTTTCACAGGGATGTATGTTTTATTCCTGAGAGACAAATCTCAGGATAAGTACTGAAACAATGTTCAGAATATTAGAGGGATTCAGGTTGAGGGTGGCTCCTAATAGAATAGCAGAGAACCGCAAGGTTGATGGATTATATCACTCCAGCATTCCAAATGAACAGGCATCATGTATTTCCTGTGTGAAATGAATAGGCCTGTGTCTCTGGCAACTCTGGTTGCTCCAATACTTTCCTACAGTTATCCTCAGAGAATGCTTCTGACCACAGTTTCAATTCCACAACCCTCTCTCCAGCACCCTGTAACTTAAAGTTAGTACTATTTGTCATTTATACTGTTACCATTCCCTATCACATAAAATGCACTTTTAATTATTTACTCTGCAATGACCAGTTGTATTCCTCATTAAACCAAGCCTCAGAGAGCAGGGAGCTTTCCATGGTATTTGGTCATGACTCCAGAACTTTACTAAGCACATAGTGAAGCTGAATAAATGCAGTGTGGATGAAAGAATACCATTGTTTGCTTTCTCTTTTCAATCAAATATTCCCTATCCCCTTGACTTCAATATAAGGTTTGGAAATCTCATGAACTTGGTGTTTCTCAGAAGGAAAGGCTGGCTCAAATTTCTCATGTAGTATGGGACAAGAAGACATGGTTGTTACATTTCTTTCTCTGGTACAAGTGTTCTACATCTGGATCTTAGATCCTGAGCTCACAGAACAATAAGGCACTTGAGCTTTTTTTCATCTCCCACTGAGTCATAGCTTAGTCTTGTATAACTCAGGGGCATTGCATGGTTTAAGCTAAAGAGCAGGTTAGAGCATACATCACTTCTCTTCCTCTAGACCAGCGGTTCTCAACCTTCCTGATGCTGTGACCCATTAACACAGTTTCTTATGTTGTGGTGACCCCAACCACAAAATTTTTTGTTGCCACTGTAGTTTTACTAGTCCTGAATTGTCATGTAAATATCTGATGTGCAGGTTTTGTGATATGAGACCCCTAAAAGGGCTTCAATTCACCAGACTGAGAATCACTGCTCTCCTCAGCACTACACCATTTTGTGAAAGTGACATGCTGGGTTGTCTATTTTCATCTGTCTCTAGCTCTTCTTCTCTATACATGTATAACATCGGCTGCTTTGTCAATTACCTATCATTAACTATCTGTGTATAGCTTACCTGTATTCCCTGCTGATGTGCAAGCTGACTGGAAGTAAATATCCCATCTGTTGTGTTAGTCCCTACATCTGCAGCCACAGTGCCTTGCAGTTTGGGTGGGTTCAGCATATACCAAGGAAGCATTTCATTTAATTGTAGGCATGTTTCTCAGTGATGAAGTGAGTTCTTTATTTTGTGCAGCGTACAGCAGGGAACACTTTTGACTTAATGTAAACCCCTTAGCTGGAGTCCTGTTAAATTTATCCCATGCTGCATGGTGTGGCAGTGGGCTGTGATCCATCTACTCGGAAGGCTGAATCAGGAAGATCACAAATTCAAGACCTGCTTGGGCTGCACATTTAGTTGAAGGCCAGACTGGGAAACTTACTTAGACCATTTCTACAAATTAAAAAAAAAAAAAAAATTACAAAAAAAGAAGGTTGATGTGTGGCTCTGTTCTAGACTGATTACCTAGTGTGTGCAAAACTCTAGGTTCAATTGCAATATTATAAAAAATGACTGATCGGATGAATCCTTAAACTTCATCTTAAAGATAACTGTGATGAAATCATCACTTTCCTCTGAGCTTTACATATTGCTGTGTGTTCTCTTTGCTTCCTTTTTAAAAATCTCCAGTCAGTGCTCTATTAATTAATCTGTCTTGTCTTTGTTACTCTACATATGAAGTCATTTATCATTAGACCTGCCACTTGACATCCAAAGATCTATCTTTCCATGACATAAGGTCTTTGGCTCCGTGATTCCATTCGATGGGAGCCTTCCAAGGGGTGGCATGGCACTGCCTTCCCATTTTCGCTCCACCCAGTGCTTCATTCTGTGTCTAGAGAGTCACTGTGATCCACCTTCAAAAGGTTCTCCCAGAGAGAATGCGCAGTGGATTTGCCACATGTACTTGCTGTTTAACGTCTTTAGCCAGTGTTAAAATGCCAGTTTGGAGACTTCAGTTCCCTACATTGGCACTGTGATATGCAATACAATCTTTGATTTTTTTTTTTAAATTTACAATTACCCTTTTCTACCATACATAGAGTTTTCAGGTAGAATATGCAGTCCATCATGCAAAAACATTTTCTATCTCATGCATCTCAAATAAAAGAATATACTCAATGCTTCTTTTCCAATTCTGAACATATATTTACTATGAAGTTTCCCCTACTTCTAGAAGCTGATGCAGAAGTCAGAGTTTTAACAAGTTGATGACTTTGGACATGGAAATTTAAATCTCATGTTTGTTTGTGACTATTCCCACCAGTTTATATATATATATATATGGCAAGTGGCTTCAAAGTTCTGAGAAAAACTAGACTTCTAGCCCATTGTATTCCAGAAGCGAAATATAGAAGAGAAGGAAAGTGAGACATAGCTTTGTGGCAAACCTGGGGAGTGGCCTTCCCAGCCTGGGCTAAGAGGTCTCCAGGTCAGTATTGTTTGGGGAAGATATTTAATGGATGTCACACCTAGTGGACTCTACCATGAAGAAAATAATCACAGGGGGGTTTAATTTGCCTTAGAATTTCGAAGGATGTCGTGATACTTTTCAAAGCAAACAACCTCCCCCCCACACACACACATTAATATCTCAGGAATATAAACTTAGAATAAACATGATTTCATTGCTTGCTGACCAGCTCAGCAGTTAAAAACAAACAAAAAAACCTGCTCATCTACTACATCTTCAAAATAAGTAACTGAGGAGGGCCGAGGGGCAGGGTGTGCCCTGTGGGTGAGCTACAGAATTAGAAAGACAGGATAAAGTGAGAGGCCATTCCCACAGAAGCACCAGGGTAACAGAAAGGCCACAAGGCCTTGGGAGGGTCTGACAGAATCCTCAGCAATTGCCATCCCATGGTATGTCAGGAGCAGGCAACAACAGTACATAAATACCTCAGGCACAAGCACCTTTGACCTCTCTTCTCTTCTCAGCCCTTACATCTGTGTCGCCTCGCCAAGTACAGTGTGAGTATGTGAAGCTGATCAGATTCATAGGGACAAAAGAATGCAGAACAAGACAAAAATAATTGCACCAGAAAATTTTTGTTGCAAGGAAATGTAAATGTAAGTTCTATCCTTGTATGAACCTAATAAAAATAGAAAACACATTCAGAGGTCTTTGTATATGAAGGTTTTCTATCAATGGTAGAAAGTATTTCTCTAGAGCCTGGGCACAGGAAGACACACGTGTATACTTGTTGAAGACAGATACGCATGAAAGCACTCACACTCATGCAGATGGACTTCCTTATGACTTTAGACAAATCGTTTCTTACCATTCCTCTTTTTACTTTTTTGATTCTCAAATCTTAAAAATAAACTCTCTCGTGGACCCTCATTTCCAATTGTTTTGTCACTTGATCCAATTTTATTTTATTATTAGAGATTATCACTGCAATAATTTCTGTACCTTACATATTTCATTTCTTCCCCCCATAAAAAGGATATGAGGGTAGTGACTTTTAAAGTCACTGGATAGAGATAATGGTGCCATTGATCAAGTGAAAGAGTTCAGACGCTGAACAAATTATGTCTTGAGACTTGAGAGAGTGGAAAGGCACATGTAACTTCAGACATAATGTCCAGCAGATAATCAAGGGGGCCATGGGTAGCTATGCCGTGCAGGCAGCTCAAAATGTGGGCCTGGGCAAAGGTCTCCATCATGGACTTAGATGTAGAGAAGATTGCTATAATTCAGTAGATACTGGCTAAAGCACAGATGCAGCATTTCAAAGAGATAATACAGAATGGAAACTTCTAGAGCAATGAGATGGAAGGTAAAGAGTTGTTTATTATTCCTGGTTTCGTAAAGTGATATAATCTGAAATCTTTTTTTTTTTTAATCAGATGTTTTCTTATTTACAATATCTCCTTTCCCAGGTTCCCCTCCAAAAAAATAAAATAATATAAACCAAAAACTAAAACAATTCCCTGTTCCCTCCCCTCTCCCCTGCTCACCATCCCACCCCCTCCTGCTTACTGGCCCTGCCATTCCCCTACACTGGGGCATAGAACCTTCACAGGACCAAGGGCTTCTCCTCTCATTGATGACCAGCTTGGCCATCCTCTGCTATATGCATGCTGCTGGAGCCATGAGTCCCCCCATGTCTACTCTTTAGTTGGAGTATTAGTCCCTGGGAGCTCTGAGGGTACTAGTTAGTTCATATTGTTGTTTGTCCTAAGGGGCTACAAACCCTTCAGCTCCTTGGGTCCTTTCTCTAGCTCCTTCATTGGGGACCCTTTACTCAGTCCAATGGATGGCTGTGAGCCTCTATTTCTGTATTAGTCGGGTACTGTCAGAGCCTCTCAGGAGACAGCTATATTAGGCTCCTGTCATCCAGCACTTGTTAGCATCCACAATAGTGTCTAGATTTGATGATTGAATATGGGAAGGATTCCCAGGTGGAGTAGTCTCTGAATTGTCCTTCCTTTAGTCTCTGCTCCATAGTTAGCCTCTAAAACACCTTCCATGGGTATTTTGTTCCCCCTTTTAAGAAGGAACAAAGTATCCACACTTTGGTCTTCCTTCTTCTTGAGTTTCTTGTGGTTTGTGGATTGCACTTTGTGTATTCCGATCTTCTGGGCTAATATCCACTTATCAGAGAATGCATACCATGTGTGTTCTTTTGTGATTGGGTTACCTCACTCAGGATGATAGTCTCCAGGTCCATCCATTTCCCCAAAAATTTAATAAATTCATTGTTTTTAATAGCTGAGTAGTACTCCATTTTGTAGATGTACCACATTTTCTGTATCCATTCTTCTGTTGAAGGATATCTGGGTTCTTTCCAGCTTCTGGCTATTATAAGTAAGGCTGCTATGAACATAGTGGAGCCTGTGTCCTTATTACATGTTAGAGCAACAGGCAGGTAGATCAATGGAATAGAATTGAGGACCCAGAAGTGAACCCACAAACCTATGGCTACTTGATCTTTGACAAAGGAGCTAAAACCATCCAGTGGAAAAAAGACAGCATTTTCAGCAAATGGTGCTGGCTCAGCTTGCGGTTAGCATGTAGAAGAAGGGTGAATGATCCAGTCTTATCTCCTTGTACAAAGCTTAGGTCCAAGTGGATCAGGGACCTCCACATCAAACCAGATACACTCAAACTAATAGAAAAGAAAGTGGGGGAGCACCTCGAGCACATAGGCACAGGGAAAATTTTCCTGAACAGAACACCAATAGCTTATGCTCTAAGATCAAGAATCGACAAATAGGACTTCATGAAATTGCAAAGCTTCTGTAAGGCAAAAGACACTGACAATAGGACAAAACGGCAACCAACAAATTGGGAAAAGACTTTTACCAATCCTATATCTGATAGAGGGCTAATATCCAATATATACAAAGAACTCAAGAAGTTAAACTCCATAGAAACAAATAATCCTATTAAAAATGGGGTACAGAGCTAAACAAAGAATTCTCAACTGTGGAATAATACCAAAAGGCTGAGAAGCACCAAAAGAAATGTTCAACATCCTTAGTCATCAGGTAAATGCAAATCAAAACAACCCTGAGATTCCACCTCATACCAGTCAGAATGGGTAGGATAAGATCTCAGGTGACAGCAGATGCTCGAGAGGTTGTGGAGAAAGAACACTCCTCTATTGCTGTTGGAATTGCAAGTTGGTACAACCACTCTGGAAATTAGTTTGGTGGTTCCTCTGGAAATTGGACACAGTACTTCAAGAGGACCCGGCTATACCACTCCTAGGTATATACCCAGAAGATGCTCCAACATGTAATAAGGATAATCTGAAATCTTAAGAGAGCGAGAATGACTGCTTACCAAAGTCAAGTAGTTTAGGACGATGTATTAGTTTCATATATATGTATATAGAATTATAGCAATGAATTCCTAAAAATTACCAGCTTTTTGACATGGGTTTGTTGCAAGTAGAAATAAAACTATTAACTGTGCAACAATTAAACTATTAAATTAACTATTAAAGATGAAATAATATGATGCTAATGGCATTTGTCTTCTAACTATAATATTAAAAACTATAACGTTCTACATTCATACCCAGTGTTGTAAGTCAGATGCATCATATAACCAGGAAACAATACTATTACGGTAGGAACATACCTAAGGGTACCGATCTGAGAATCCACCCTACAAACTCAGGCTTCAAGGGTGTGTGTTCAATCCATCACCAGATTAGTTACTTTTAGATCATTTTGTAAGCAGCTTCTCATGCATGTTCCTTTTAAATTTTAATTTCACATTACTATAAAAATCACTATCCTTCAGTGATCTAGGCTCTGCCATATTGATGGCTTTCTAATTACCTTAGTTTGACTGCTTCATAATTAATATACTTCAAGTACCAAAAAATGGATGGGTGATTTTTACACCCAGTTTAAATTATAATAATCTATAAGCTTTTTTTTTTCCAAATGCGTAGAAATTAAGATCTCAGTTCCACGGCTCTTTCAAGATGCACAATCCCTATGGAAGTGTGTTTACTGTATGATTGAACAGAGTGTTCATCAAAGGTAGCTGTGAATCAATTATGTAGAGCAACATTACGGGGGCTTGTTTTCATTCTGCTTACTCAACCATGCTGGCACACCTGTCTCTAATTTTGAAACTATCAACGGTTACTTTACAGCACCCAGTGCTCAAATAACACCATTAGTTGGGATTTCCCACCTTTTCAGGAGAAAACAAAACATGAAAAGATGAAATTTTCTACCATCTCTGGGGCTTATATTTTTTAAAATTTCTATTCCCTGGATGAGTTTAATTTTCTTGTCCATAGAAAGAATTCCCATTGTCACACTAAGCGACTGCTAGGATAAATCGTTTATATCTGAGAGATAACTTTACTCTCGTGAGCCATCTCACTGGCCCAAAAACTTGTTTTCAATGAGTAAAGTCAAACTTTAGATAAAATGATGGCTTCATACATAACTTGAAGATTTCATAATGGACATTGCAATAAAGAAGAAGGAAGACAGATTGTGTTACTAGGTGAAATCTCCTCTTACTCCCAAAGTATAATGAAGATTAATGTTAAAAATATCCAGTATTACAGAAAGATTTTCGGCAATGAGAAATTCTGCTCAAAACTACCGGCTAAGTGACTTGCAGTCTTAATTTGGAAGCTTAAAGGAGTTGTCTTTAAAGTCTTTTGCCAAAATAAGGAGTGCTATCCTATGGAATATTCATTTAAGCACAGGAACTTTCGATCAGTCACTAAAGAGCAAGTTGGCACATTTAAATTGAAAGCTGAGAATATGTTTCATGCACTCGATGGCATCCCTGCTTATTGGTGACTACCCACTGCACTTCTTTCTCTTGAGTGTCAGGCATCCACTATAATTTGGTGCTAATGTATTTATTTTGCATTTTTGAGACCAATGAATCTTAAACCTTTGCTTTACATGCACACACATACATATACTCACGAGAGGCCAAACCTACTCCATCTTGGAGCCAGCCTCCATCTTAATAGAAAAAGGAAAAAAAGAATGGCCTGAAACCTTGGCCCACAGCTAAACCCAAGCTGCACCTAAGTACCAGGAAGGACTCCATGGCTTGTCCTTGGCCAGAGTTACTCTCTAGTTACTGCCTAGCAACAGTTAATCAAAGATTAGTCGAATTGTTTCAGATGGACTTTCAGACCATTTGTGATTATGTACAGTCTTGCTTCAGAGCACCCACCTGTTGGCTTACGATAGATTATTTAGTTAGATGCTTGCCACATCTACACCTACTCCTCACACCCTCCCTTGCTTGCCATTTTCTATAAAACCTTGTCCCAATGAGAGTTGGAGGCTGCTTCACTAAACCATCTTGTGGGTCAGAGGTAAGCCCAAACTCAAGGTTATAATAAAGAGACCCTAATGTGATTACATAGGAAACAGCTCTTGGATGGTCTTTTGGGGTTCCTGAATGCTTCCTGGGACAACAGACACTTTTTAAAAATGCTATTATTTTGCATTGTTTGTTCTTATATTTTTGTGTATTTTCTATAGGCAAATCACTTACTTAAGAAGCAGAATAAATTCTTAACTACATGATCTACATGTTAGACACTATACAATTTTAAAAAGCATACAAAGTAACAAGATTCTGTATGGTGTTTTTGTGCATGCCTAATTTGGGTCTATCTCCTCCTCCCTTCTCCTTATTTTCTTGTCCCCTCCCCAGTTGTACTATTCTCTCTCCAGTATCTTATTTTCCATGTTTATGAGGGTTAATATCTAGAATATGTAAAGAACTGAAAAAAAAAAACCCTAAAATACAAAATTACCATTTGAGAAATTGGCCAATCAACCAGTGTAGGAGAATTCGAGGGTGGAGAGGCAGGGAATGAGTGGGTGGGTGGGGGAACACCCTCATAGCAGCAGAGGGAGGGGATGGGATGGGGGGTTTCTGGGGGGCTGGAAAAGGGGATAACATTTGAAATATAAATAAAGAAAATATCCAATAAAACAATGTTTTGTTTCTTTTTTTAAAAAAAAGAGGGATACAA
The DNA here is from genome assembly GCF_008632895.1 of Mastomys coucha. Classification (NCBI taxonomy): domain Eukaryota; kingdom Metazoa; phylum Chordata; class Mammalia; order Rodentia; family Muridae; genus Mastomys; species Mastomys coucha. The sequence goes on along the minus strand of NW_022196895.1, from coordinate 19,070,694 downwards.
TACCTAATAAACATTTTAAGCATTTTCAGCATACTCAGTTGGGCATTAGGGAAGTGGAAATTAAAAATTCTTTGATATTTCATCCCAACTCAGTCAGAATGGCTTTCATCAAAGAATTCTCGTTGTTATCTTATTTTGGAAACAGTAAGTATATACATCCAAATCGTACAATTGTTGCTTCATATACCTGCACAGTCAGACATGATTCAGCCAAGCTAATGAGCACAGCCAGAGCCTTAGTTCCCTATCATTTATTGTGACGAGGTACTTGGAATTTAATTACTTTGAAATAGAAAATACGGTGGATCTCATCACCATGCTCTAAGACGTATCTCAAAACTGACTCCTCCTACTTGCAATTTTAGATCTTTGATAGACAGCTCCCAGTTCCTTCCCTCCCCAGCCTTCATCTGTGACCACCATGCTACCTCCATTCTATCACTGCAGCTTTATTAGTTCCCACTTACGGGACAGACTTTATTGCCCATGTATGTTGGTCTGTTTACACACCTCTTCAAAGAACTTGTCAAACAAACAAACCAACCTCAAATGGTTTGGTGACTCTCTGATAGTAGCTATCCTCCTAAGAGAGCTTGTTTTCTTAAATTAGAGATAAATACAATCAAAGTTTATTATTGCATGACCTGGAATCAATAAATATGGGGCTTTTAGTTGTGTTTGTCTGTGTCTTGTGGAGAATTTTTGAACTGTTGACATCTTAACTATTTATAGCCCTCAAGTAGATAATGTAATATGGGACCCCCGCTGAGTATATGCCAGAAATCTAAGTGTGGGAATACAGTCATCAAATGTCTGCTCCCATTACCTCCCAAAATGGTTAGGCACTTACAGGGCAGATGGTTTCTTGTTGGTTGAAGAGCATTTTCAAGAGAGCTCTGGTTCTCTCTGATCCTCCCTCAACATCCCCAGAAACTCTTAGCAATTTACTTATTTCTAGAATGCTCTCAAATGAGGTAGAGAAGCTTTTAGAAGATAGAGATGTTTTCAGCGGTTTGTACATGGACTGCACTGCACTCGCTTCCCATTTGCACTCATAAAGTAAGGAGGGGATTTAAAAAATATGTATCTTAAATAAAAATGTTCTATCATATAAACTACAGAGAACATGTAAGGACAGTGGAGATCTGCAATCAGTTTACAGAAAACTGGGGCAAATTGAAACCTGCATTGGGTCTACATTTTTATTGTTCTGTAGCAAGAAAGCAAAACTACTGGTGTCCCTTAAGGGGAATAAATTAACTTTCAGTTAGAGAGAGAATTTGTCTGTGAACAGTTTTGAGTGACAATTTCCTTATGTGCCCGAGGAACTTAGGACTCTGTGTGGTCCATCAGGGAACCAGACAACAACTACGACTGCAGACCTCAGTTTCCAGGGGTAAAACAGAAAAAGTAAGGTCCCCTCTGCTACCTCATCGAAGGCTTGCCTTCATGTAAAAGCCCGTTTATACATGAGATGCAAATGTACATCTTGAAGGTAGGGAGGAAGATATAAAAGGATGGGCCAGAGTCTAGTTATAAAAGCAAACAAAAATACTTCTTTATTCTGTTGAATATTCTTATCAAAGAAATTTTGTGTGTGTATGTGTGTGTGTGTGTGTGTGTGTGTGTATGTGGTGTACGATATGTGATGTGTGTGTGTATTGTCTAGTCCATTGCTTATAGTCATTCAATTGTTGATCCTTATTTTAATGCATTATAAATTTTGAAATATTTTTAATTAAAAGGTCAGTTATTTTTCTTGTTAATTAAATGTATTTGTGTAGATATGAAGCTTTGAAGCATATTAAAATGGCCCTTTTTGAAAACAACTTTCATAGGTACTCTGGGGGGGGTGAACTATTAGTTATGAAAATGTTGAGCACTCATTATTAAAATATTAATTACTGGAAGTTGATGACAAAGGTAAAATGTGACTTCAGGGCATATGCACCTCTTAATGTCATTAAAATAATCTCTCTTTGAAAATGATCATCATTCAAGACAAAAAACATGAATTAACACTCATTAAACTTCTGTCTAAAAGACACTGCAGAACATATTTTATTGGCAGACTTGTGTGTTTTATTTCTCTATGTATAGTGGACTGTCAAAACATTAATAATGAAAATCTTTGTTTGAATACAAATAATCCCTACAAAGTGGGTTTTGATTATTAATTGAATTAATTATCTTCCTTCCCAGTGCAACTACAGCAGTTTGGAACAACAGTTAATAAAGAAAGAGTCAAATTTTAAAATAGTACACTTAATAACCCAAATTATTTCTACCATGCAAAAAATACATAAGAAAGCACTGCAGTAATAATGTCTCCTCTTTTGCATAACAAGACGTTCTTTGGTGAGAGCATCTTCCTCTCACTTTCAAACAGGACCTGAGTACCTCAGAAGAGTGCCACTTTAGTAAAACTAGAAGCCTGGTAGAACTGAAACTAGCCCTTCACAAGCACCCCAAGAAAAGAGAACATTCTGTTGTCTTTTGAGATTTCAAGAGATTTGTCTCTACAGGGGGAGTATTTTATAGCTGAGTCATTTCCATAACACTTTGGATGTAGTTATTTGGTGAGTTCAGAGTGAAATTATGCAGATCCATTAATCTGGCTACAGAGAAAGGATGTGGCACATGCCCCCATACCATAGCTCCTAACTTCAGTGAGACTCTCAGGTGTTTTCCCTAAAAACCATACAGATTCCATAGAGACTAGTTTAAAAAATAATAATACTTCTATAGGAAATAGGTGTATGCTTGAAAAGTTAATCTGATTGTATCACTAGCTTTGTGTTACTATAACGAAACCCCAGGGGTAATTATAAGTTTGTTTACCTCATACTTTGGGAGATGTCACCCTGATATCAAGTCCTTATGCTGCTTTCTTTGGGTTTATGACCAGATTAGTTGGAGTGTGAGAGCTGAGATAACAGGGCAGAGCCAACTCATTTACATCCTGAGCTATGAAGCAAGAGTAGCAAGGGTGCCTGGGATAGCCACAGTCTTGAGGGAGATCTGTCCCCAGTGAGACTTTAGGACCTGCCACTCGTTAGGCACTCCTAAAGCTTGCATCTGTTCCTAGTAACCTCACCAAACGGACCAAGTTTCTGACTCATGGGCCTTTGGGGGAATTCAACCACCAACTATCTCAGCATGTGAACATCTATTCTTCATTTGGTGGGCTGTAATAAGCTCACGCTAAGGTGCTATATGTTATTATGGAAGAATTAACATAAACAGGTTGAGTATGTGTAATCTAACTGCCTGGGACCAGAGTTGATCTGACTTTACAGGATTTGTTTTTTTTTTTTTTTAAATACTTGCATAGAATATTGGCTGAATGTCCAATATTTGAAGGGGTTTTTTAAAAATTCTAAATCTGAAATGATTAAATTGTCCTTCACAAAATCAAAGTGTTATCACTCAGTTTCAGATTTTAAGACATTTTTAAGACATTTTCTTTTAAATCCTCTGGATGGTATATAGATAGAACCTGTGTACACACAGACATGTTGGCACAGTTACACAGGAGACTGTTCAACTGAAGAGACTGATGAATCAAGTCTGAGATACACCAGGATCTAACTTATTTCAATCCTCTCCATCAAATCCAGCTGCCCCCATGGAAGCTGTTTGTATTCTACTAACATTGATTTATTAACAACTCGTCCTCACAACATCACTGCCTGATTAGCCTGATTACCTGAGACATACTTGTTATGACCTACATGCCCAACAGCAGCAGATTTCTAGAAATAACCATCTTCAATGTCCCAGATTATTTCAGCTCACTTATTATGAGTGATACATAAATTCATTGTAAGTACAAAACAAAAATATAGTATTTTCGTTAAAGCAAATAGTAATATATTTAAAAGTCTCAGTTAAGAGTAGGTCTCATGACCCCATATTCTTTTTTATAGCGTCTGAAACCCATCTTTTTTGGGTGCTTCTTCGCTGGCAATACAATAAAATTAGTAAACTAGTACAGCCAACTGGAGCGTCAGAAGAGTAGAGCTGGCAGCAGCAGGAGACACTGATTCAGTCTTGGTCTTTGCTTGACATGATGAGCAAATTCTCCCAGGAAAATGTTATAAAGGCCATATGCTCTCCCACGGGTTCTTGTGGTTCAAATGGCAAGCTTTGAATTTGCAACCCAGCATTCTAATTGTACACTGAGTTAGGTCAGCTCATGTTTGCATTAGACAAGTTTCAGAAACATCAGACATTTGATACTTTAATTACATCAAAATTTAAATTTTATGTTATACGTTATTTTCTTTTCCATTTTCTCTTCTTATTTTACATTGAATGTAAGTCATTGGTATTATGGTACCATTTAGATTGGAAAGTTATTAAGTTTCAGGTTCTCTTTTATAAACTCACTGGAAATAAAGATGATCATGTGTCCCCATCCATGTCTGCATGTAACAGAGCCATTTTGAGCTAAGCACATCACCCTAACAACAAAATCCTGCCAAGTTTTCATCATGTAAATGATGAGACTATCAGTATAACACGTGGCTGGACTGCAGAACAATCTTTTCCCAAGCTTCCCCTTCTGTATGATCTAGGGGTAAACCTGGCAAATACATGGTCTGTTTTATTCTAATTTGGCATCATGCAAAACACTGCTGGTAATAAAAAAACTCACTCCTAAAAGTTATTAAAAATATGTTTCTAGAAATATTTCTTGTTGAAATGAAGAAAGGCTAGGGATATGGCTTGGTGGTAAAAGCCTTGCCTTGCGTACAGAAGGTCATCCCCGACAGGGAAAGGTGAAGGGAAGGATGAAGTCAGAAGAAATATAGAAATCATAAAAAGCCAGGAGAATTAAATTATCTGTGACATATATATTTTAGACTTCATGAACTTATAGCTAAAGAGAAACGTAATCTATTTTGTTATTAAAATATAGCATTTATTATATACTTAATTTTTAATTCCCTTACATCATTTTTCGGTGGGGTAAAGGTAGTTTCCTGGACAATGGTGGCTGTATAAATACATCTAAAAGACCTGGGTGTGCGTTAAGGTTCTTCAGGCTCCTGTAACGCTGTCAACAAACTTAGCATAGAGTTAATGCACAGTACAATTTTCTGATGTTTTAAACATAAAGTAAAAGGAGAAGGGAGGAATGGAAGAAACAGTAAGGGAAAAAGGAAGAAATGCAAGGAGGGATCAGGAGGGAAGCAGAGACCGTGCAAACTAAGAAACTCAAAGTCTGTCAAGTTGTTTTCTTGTCTCTCACTGTTATCACTCTCTGTGTAATTTCAGTCTGTTTATTGCTTGCTTGTTTTCTATTTACTAAAAGCCACCTTCCCCCTCTCAGTCACATTTTCACAGGAGAGAACTATTAACCACAGATCCTCGGTCCATGCCCCCACTTATCTACACAATGAAACCCTGCGGCCCTAGCCTGACTCCACAGACTTGGGGCCAGCCTTGTCCTTCACCATTGCGTCTTTCAGTTCTCAGTTGCCTCTTATAAATGAAACCATGCAGCCTCACTTACCAAGTGTCCTTAGGCTTCATCAGTTTTATAGCACACATGAGGGGTTCCTGTTTCAAGGGTAAACAAAATCCCAGTGTCTATTTGTCCCTTGTTTTCTCTGTCCACTCACTTGTCAATGGTCCTTTAGGTGACTGTCGTCTCTTAGTGGTTTTGAAGGACTCTCTATCATTCTTAATCTTAGTTGGAAGTTGTCATTTTTAAAAATGTACAGCCTGTCCACATGGTTGCCTTGCTCTTTCACTCTTTATTATTTATGTATTTATGTATTTATTTGTTTACTTATTAGCTTTTACCAAAGCTGAAGAAAATATGCACATGATCTTAATGTTCACCATATGGAATTTTCTTAGCCAGAGCAACTATGTGGCTGGCATTGAGAGTTCACAAAAAGAAGCAGTGCAGAGATGTCACAATGATGGAATGCTGTCTCGTTGCAGGATGAAGGTACTCCTGCTGACAAACAGTGCAAGCCTGAGGCAGCCCAGGCTACCTACTCAACGTCTACTGTTCCAGGCTCCCAGGAGGTATTGTACATCAATGGCAATGGGACCTACAGTTACCATAGTTACCGAGGGCTAGGAGGGCTGCTAAGCCTGGATGACACTTCCAGTAGCGGTGAGTCCTTATCACAGCATGCATGGTGTGCATTCATTTGGGGCTGGTAAATTTTCTAAACCTGAAAGAAGAAAATGGTTAAAGTGTTATAAGTATGAGCCAGTGACAGTGGGGGTTAGAACAAGGCTATTTGAAAACACAGTGTTTGCCTACCCACCTGGATAGCTCCCTCTGTTGCCACAGCTTCTGTGAGCAGCAGCAATATGATACAATTGAATGATTGCTATTTTATATTAGAAAGAGATTTCAGGTAGAATAGAAGCAATTCTTTCTCCCAAGTAGTGATTCATTCTGCCTCTGATGTTGTAAGAGTGATTTGTCAATGGTTTATCAAGAATGATGCTGTGGTTTCTTAATGTTCAAGGGAGTTTGAAAGCTGGAGAATTTCAGGCAATGGGAACTTTATGGGATATACAGAGGCTCTGCCAGTGCCTGACACATGCAGAAGTGGATGCTCAAAGCCATCCATTTGACTGAGCACAGGGTCCCCAATGAAGGAGCTAGAGAAAGGACCCAAGGAGCTGAAGGGTTTGCAGCCCCTTAGGACAAACAACAATATGAACTAACCAGTACCCTCAGAGCTCCCAGGGACTAAACCACCAACCGAAGAGTACACATGGTGGGACTCATGACCCCAGCTGCATATGTAGCAGAGAATGCCCTAGTTGGTCATCAGTGGGAGGAGAGGCCCTTGGTCCTGTGAAGGTTCTACGCCCCAGTGTAGGGGAATGCCAGGGCCAGGAAGTGGGAGAGGGTGGGTTGGTGAGCAGAAGGAAGGGGGAGGGAAAGGAGGTATTTCAGAGGGGAAAGCAGGAAAGGGGAAAACATTTGAAATGTAAACAAAGAAAATATCTAATAAAAAAGGAAACATGAACGGAAACAAATCAGAAGCCATCATGCCTCCCCAGCCAATAGGTTAGGATCAGTAATGCTCTGTTCACAGTGATCGATGCCTAGAGCCAGCTTGAGTTTCCTAGAGTTTATATGTCACAACATCTCAAATGAATCAGATATTTAAATGCTTGCCATAGAATCATTTGTATCTTAAAAAATGTATATATATAGACAAGTTACTATATCTAGATTGTAAAAATACATATTCCTTAATTATACATAAAGGTATGAATAAATTAATGTTGTACTATCTTTTTTATATGATAAAAATACCCATAAGTATAAAGACAAATGACAAATTGAAAATTATTACTTATTTGTACTGCAAAAATAAACCAATACATAATTCCTTTAAAATTTAATAGGTAATACACCTAACTTCATATTACACAATTAATAAAATAAAAAGAAGGTAGGGTGGGCAAAACAGTTAGTCCAGTGAAGGTTAACATTCACAGAACCCCAGTTTCAATTTTCAGTCTTTCTACCTTTCCAGGACAATGCTCTCTAAGACATATGGGGTGGTGGGAATGGCACATTTGGGGCTGAGTCCTCAACCATCTCTTTTTCTTTGTATCCCTGCAGCCATGGGTCTCGGCATTCACCACTGTTCATGGCAAAGAGAGAGAAAAGAGAGAGGGGGGAGGGAGAGAGGTCTGATAAAGGCTGAGCGTAATCCTGTTCTGTGTCTACAAACACTTTGTGTATCTTCTCGATGGCTTGCCACTGCTACTTTTATCATTTAAAACATTTTTTTTATCTTTACTAATGTTTCTTCTCTCAATGTTGACTATGCCAAATATTAGTTATTTCTATATCTAATATCTGCAAGAGAAAATGATAACTTGGATTCTGTTAATGGTACAAATTAAAATAAATAGAACTGAACAACACTCCAGTATGTGAATGACCTGTGAAACTAAAACAAATGAAGTTGCCTGGCCTCTATTCCCATACAACCAGAATTCTCCTAAATGGGCAAATAGTTTTGTAGGGCCATACAACTAGAAAATGTGAGGCCTCTTACTTTTCTTTTTAGAGGCCTCTTATTTTTTAATTAAGGGTCTCAAGACATGACTGACAGAAGAGCAGAACCTGGACTCTGACCTGCCCACTCTCCTCCTAGACTTCATAATCCATCCGGTACTATGATGTTTGTCTTTGGTTTGGTTTCCATCCCTCAGCTGTTGGTGATGCTCAAAAGCCATGTCCGAGTTCTAGAATAGATGCCAAATATGCAGCTGCATACTTAGTGGGAATGCATGTTTATAGTTTAAAGGTGAATGTGATAATATTATATTGAGATGTACTTAGTTTGATATCCTTTGACCCGCCCAGCCCCCTAATCCTTCACTGTCATGAAGACAGAGGCTGAAAGGAGCTGGGGAATCCTTTATCAGCAATCTCCCCCTACCAGCTTCTCTCAGACATTTTACGGAAAATGTTTCCGCCGGGCACTTATGTCAGCCAAAGCATCCGAGGGGAGGACGGACCTTACGAAGTCTGGGAGGAGAGTGGGCTGGGAAGAGCGCCTAATTTTGTTTCTCAGCCATCAGGGTTTTGCGCCTCAAGTTTCATGTTGTATACCGTCCCTTCATGTTTGCTTTCTGAAGTCTAAAAATAAGAAGGAGGCATAGGCAATTAGTGGCATGTAGATTTGAGACCACTAAGCACATATATTCTTACATTTTTGTATGATAGGATGAAGGTCACTTAAAGACATCATAAAAAAATAACTCCCACGCCTTGCGGACTGCAGACTGCTGCTGACAAAGCACAGTAGGGTCAACCTACTGGTTAACCTACTACAGCTTGCAACATTCTGAAAATGAGCTAGGCCTTTGAGCTAGGCCTTGGGACCTAGTTTAACAATAATAAAACAGCTTAATAAGTAACCTGGGCAACCAGCCCCTTTACACTTACACGACAGAGAACTGCTCCAGAGTAGGACGACTTCGGCACCCACTAATGGTGGCAGCAAGTGGAAATATTAACTCTAATCAATAAAAGGACTCAGAATATCTTTTCATTCTCCAAGAATCTAGAATTTTTTTTACACTGGTGTTGTTTACACCTGTCTAGGTTTTATTCATTTTTTTTTTCCCCAAGTACAGAAAGACTGCTAGATTGATTTCATTTGTTTGGGGACTCAAAGAAAGAGTCTAGTTAGATGAATCTAATCTATCCTGACCTTATTATCTGTTATTTCTTCTATAACATATTTGGAGTTATGGAGAAAGAAGCTATATGCATATGCACAAACTTGAGAGTTGAAAAGAACATCGCAGAAAATTAGCAGAGAATTAGATGCCAACATCATAGCTGGTGGATAACTCCGGCAGTTGAAATTTGAGAATTCTTGGTTTGGGGCTATGTGCATTTGTAAAGTGTGGAGAGCAACAGGTATTTGTGGAGATCACCTTAATCTAGACTAAGGGTTAGATTAAGGGTACATCTTACTTTCTAAGCCAGGTGACAACATTCAGAATTCACACAATTAGCTGGAGAAACTAGAATATTCTGCAAGCTGGCAGAAAAAAAAAAGGTAATATGGACTGAAGGACAAAAGATGTTTCTAGAACTGTCTGAAATCATGTTGTAAGTCACATGAACCCTGCAGATGTCCCTATGTCCAAAAAGAATGCAAGCATGTATTTGTAAAAAGGAGGTATTTTGACTCCCTTTATTGTTAATATAAGATATTTTTGGGTTTTCTCTGTTTAAATGAATGTAAGTTTAACAAAAACAGATTCAATAAGACAGAGCCTGCTTATCTTAAGAAATGTGTAGCTCAAAACATATAAATAAGAGATGACTTTTGTGGTTTGGGAGACGAGACCTGGTTTCAGTTCCCAGCTACCCACATCAGGCAGCCCGCAACTGCTTGTCATTTCTATTCCAGGGCACCCAATGCTCCCCTCTAGACTCTGTGGAAACACTGTGTCCCCCAACTGAAATAACAAAATAAATGATTTTAAGACAGTCTTTGTTTTTACTTAAATGTCAAAGCACTTTCCATCTTACCTTCTTTTACTGCTTAACTAGCTCATTGAACACTATATTCCCCTAAATAGATGTGCTGTCTGAGAAAGCACAGACTCCATCTAGCCCATGATTCCACTCCTCTGAGTAACGTCACTTACATATCAAGTACCCAAGCACTGGTTTAGTTGCAACTATTATTATTAAATAGAGTTTCTGATGTCAACATTAAAGAGGTACAGAGTCAATCATTGGTATATTTTGGATGCCAGGTGTGCGTAGTTTACCTGAAAGCAAACAAGGCTGGAGATGCAAGTCTGTGGTAGACCATGTGCTTAGCATACACGATTCCCTGAGTTTGATCCAGCACAAGAGACAGCAAAAGGCAAAAGAATGAGTCAAAAGAAAACAAAATGGAAGGGTGGGAGAGCGCAGTGGATTCATCAACGTGTAGGTCTGTATGGTTTTTAGTAGAGTTTTATAAACTCCTGTTTCATTTTGAATATGATGGCAACTGGGAAATCTGTCCTACATTGGAGACTTCATAGGAGGGAGAGGGCCTGTCTGTGCCCAGTGCCAGAGTGCCCTTCAAAGCTTCCAGTAGCCAACCCACCATTTGTTTAGAGCTGGCAACGGCCTGCACCCAACAATCCAGATTTTCAAATTGGAGTATTATCAAAATGACAGCAGTTACAATTTGTATAAAGAATGTATTCAAATTAAGCAAATGAAAGAAGCAAGAAGCAGCCTGTCTCCTGTCATTATCCCTTTCGTTGACATGGGACATTGTGTCAGAAAGCTCACATCGCATCATCTACAGAAGGCTATTGTGGTTCTCTGCAGTTCCCCATTGGACCCCGAAGCTGAAATTATGTGCAAAAGGCATCATTTGTTTTTGGCTATTTCCTCTCCACACACTCCATGGGGTGCAGACTTTTCATTCTCTTTTTCAACTCTGATATAAAGTAGGCTGATTTACAGACCAAAGTCTAACAGAATCAAATTGTGGTAATAATGAGCCTTAATAACTAACATTTGTATGGTGATTTCTACCCTGCCCGAATCTCTGCATTCGGTATCTTCCTTCTTTTGTTGTGACATGAATTTATGAGATTTCCATTTTAAAATATTCTCTTGGTCAAAGCCTGTCACTGGATCTAGGACAGGTACCCTTGACCATAGGCCTAACTAGAGCTGGTCAAGGTAGTCATATAAGACTGAAGTCTCCTTTCTTATGTGCACCTTTTGAATCTAGCACCTTAACCCCTCACCCATTACAGCCATTCTATTTTTTTTATGGAAAATATTCAAAGGAGCCTTTCCATTCACCCACCCGCTAAACACCTCACCAACAGTTTTCCTCAGTTCACTAAAACAAGTTCTCACCTACCATAATTGCTAGATTAGGTTGTCCCTAACGTAACCAATTATCGATGCTAAGATGGTTTTTAACATTTATTTTCCTTGGATTTCATGGGCATATCTGAATACCACTAACGATCAAAGCTTGAGGTGTCCATGGCCTTGACACCCATGACAGCTGCTCACATCACCATGGGTCCTTGTAGCATTCTTTGCCTCCTGCCTTTCTAGAATTTAGTTTTACATTTTTACCTATTTTTTTTCCATGCTGCAGTTTAATTTCCCTTCCCTCCTCTTCTCTTTGTCCTTTAAGCGTCTGGTACTACACGCGGCTCAAGGTGAAGCTCATTAACTGTTACTATTTCTTCTGCAATGTCTGCATTCTAATCTTTGCCGATGAGCCTCTGATTTTATACCCAATTTTTTGACCAGATAGTAGGGTCTAGCCATCCCAAGAAACCTTAAGTTATTCATGCAGACATGACTTCTTCCTCCTCATATGTTCTATAAGACATGCCTGTTTGGGATACAAGTAACCCCGCCTGCTCCTGACTCACGTGTGCCCTGTTAGACTCCTCGAATCACCTCTGCTACTTCCCCAGTCACTTCCCAGCTCAGTTTTCTTCCTGTACGTTCCCATAATGCACCTTAAAGATTTATTGCATCTCTACCCAGTTGCTTTGCACATTTTTCATGAAGAATAAACATAGCTTGAAGATGCGTAGGATGACTTGTCCCTGGCTTCCATATGGCTAGGGTCAATAAAGAAGATGGTTCCTATTTGGACTCAGTGGGTACTAAATGGAGATACACATCAGGAATACCTATGTAAAAAGATTTTCCCAGTGAGACATTGTGCCTCTTGGGACTACTTTTTTTTTTCCTTGTTCTTTTCTTTTTGTATGTGTAGGTGTGCGTAGTATGTATTGGTGTTTATTAGGTATAGGTGAACATTTGAACATGGAGAACAGAGGACACACTAAGGTGCCATTCTCTAGGTTTGGAATTAGTTACTTTTCTGTTGCTGTGACAAAACACCGTAACAGATGGATGTTTTTTTTGGGCTTACAGTTCCAGGGGGATAGGAGTCCACCACTATTGAGATAGAAAGCATGGCAGCAGGCAAGCATGGTAGCTGGGGAAGGAAGCTGATAAACATACCTTAAAACTGCAAGGAGGAAAAATGAACTAGGAATGGTGCATAGATTTTGAAGCCTCAAGTTGACCCCAGTATCATACCACCTCCAACAAGACTATACCTAATAAACCCACACAATAGTGCCGCCATCTGTAGACCAAGTATTCAAATGCCAAAGGATATGGGGACTTCTCATTCAAACAGCCACAGGTGCTATCCACCTTTTTGTTTTTTAAATCACAGTTTTCACATTGGCCTGCAACTCACCAAGTCGAAAGTAGACTGGACTTGGTGACTATCAAACCCCAGGGATTCAGCTGTGCCTACTGTACAAGGGCTTAGATTATATTCATAGTCTACCATACCTGGCAGTATGTTCTGGGGATCTAACTCAGACCTCATGCTGTAAGGCAATCATTTTACTAACTGAGCCATGTGCCCTACTCTGACAATATCTTCTTAATTCCTGACCCCTTTTTTTTCAGTACTCTGAAGATTATAATACTGAAGGAAGAGAAACATTCCACTTCAAATATTGGGCAGAAATATTTTGAAATGTGTGAGTTCTACCTTACAATAGTACTGGCTTTTAAGCCTATGGTTCAGGGCGTGAAATGACTACTTTAACCATTCAGGGACCTAGGAGGTGCTCACTTGGCTTTACCTTATAGTTTTAATAAATCATGATAGTTTGGCAGTCACATGTAAAAAGTAATGTCGATGGATGGGGAGGGACCCTCACCTCTTGCTCCACAGCAGCTGAATATTCTTGCTGTGTGAGAACTGCATGAAATCTATCACAAAAAGCTCTATAGATAATGACTTTATAGAGTGGTGTCTGAAAGTGATTCACAAAAGCTACATAATCCCCCACAGTGAGCTGGTAGGCTTTTTACATAATGGGAAGATGTTCATGATAACATGTTATATGAAAAGGCTGGCTTATCTGATCAAATTGGAGTCCGTGTAATTGGGAGTCTGAGGTTATTATTACTCAGAGAACTTCTGGAAGAGTTGCCAAAGCATAATAATTTTCTTTTTAAGCAGGGGAAGTAGTTCAATGAGTAAAAGTATATTGGGCAAGCATGAAGATCTGAGTTTGAAGACTCAGCATTCACATCAAACACCAGAATGCCTGTAGCCCCAGCACTAGGAAAGCAGAGATAAGGGGATTCCTGGGGCTCACTGCTGGGATGTTCAATCAGCAACAGAGAACTGCAGGCTCAGTGAGAGACCACACCTCAAAAACATAGGCAAAAATGACAAAGATTCAACTCGTTGCATCAGTATTTACACACTTACACTCACATATTAATTTTATTTACTTATTGTGTTTATGAGTATTTGCTCTGCATGTATGTCTGAATACCCAAAGTAATCTTGGTTTCCATGAAGGCCAAAAGTGGGTCATGTGGAACTGAAGATACAGTGGTTGGGAGCCACCATGTAGGAACTGACAGCGAAACCCTGGTCTTCTGGAAGAGTAGCTAGTGCTCTTGAGTAATGAGGCATCACTCTAGCCCCCCATTTTTATATTTTTATCTTGTTATTTTATTTATTTTGCTTTTTTAAGAAAATCTTTAGTGTCATAGAGGGGCCTGCAGGTACTTGTGTATGTAAGATTGGCTTCTGGTGTTTTTCCTTCAACTGCTCTTCACATTTTTTTTGAGGCAAGGTCTTTAACAAAACAAGATCATGGACTTGGCAAGAATGGTTGACCAATGAGTTTCAGGTATCCTTCTACCACTGTCCTGCTCTTTCTGTCTATATTGTCCTAGCACACAGTTGTGTCCTTCACCCCCATTTAACTGGCTACATTTAGTAAGCTCATTTCTCTAATATGTTCTTTTGATGTTTTAATTAGAGCATTTTCCTGCTCTAACCTACTCAGGTTGTAACCTCATTAGATTTTCTTTCTTTCAAATATAGTTTTATCTAGATCTATGGGATCCAATATGACAGGCACTTGCCATGGTGGCTATTAAATTGAAATGCACTAATCAAAATACATTTTAAACTTTAGATCATCCACCATAACAGAGTCCATTTCAATTGTCCAGTAACCAAAGCTGATAGGAAGCCAGTGTAGAGAACGTGTACCACACAGAGGACAGTGTAACTGTTACAGGGTTCCTAGGCTTAGGTTGACACTGAGTGGTTCTATTGTTGTGGAAACCTTTTTTCCTGCATTGATAACCACAGACAATTTGTCTTTGATGGCTTATGTAGCACTCTCTTGTTTGGTCTATAAGACACCATAAAAACTCCATTTTGGACCCTGGGAAGATGGCTCAATAGGTAAGATGCCTGCTTGTGCAAGCACAAGTATGTGAGTGCAGATGCCCAAAACTCCATGGTGCATGTCTGGAACCCCAGTTCTGGTGGAAGAGTAGACAGAGGTAGGAGGGTCCCTGAAACTCACTGGGTAAGCATGCTTGCCATTCTATGAACATCTTGTTTAGTTATAGACCTTGCTTCAAGAAAATATGTTTTCAAGGGAAAACAACCTTACATACACAAGTCTGCAGAAACGTGTACATATGGACCAGCATACATGGACCTATCCTAACAAATGCACACACCCCATCCAGACAGATTAAAGAAAGAATGAAATCTGGCTCTAGCTCATTGTGACTCTAAGTAGAGCTAATTCCTAATGTAACATAGGTGTTTAAAAATCAAAATTAGAAAACTAAATACAAAAGAGAAATTAGGAAAATTCAGCAGTGACCAAATTTGATTTACTGTTTATCTGTAGGATGTCTGACTCAGTATTTGAGACTGAACCAGGCTTCTTCTTCTCTTCCTCCTTTTCCTCCTCCTCCTCCTCCTTCTTCTTTTTAAAGATTCACTTATTTTTATATTTGAGTGGATTGTCAGTGTCTTCAGACACACACAAGAGGATATCAGATCCCTCCCATTATAGGTGTTTGCTGGGACTTGAACTCAGGACCTCTGGAAGAGCAGTCAGTGCTCTTAACCACTGAGCCATCTCTCCAGCCTCCTAACCACACTCTTGGCACTTCAGTCAATTCCACTCCCTTTCCAACTTTCCCTTCTGGAGTAATATAATAACTTGGAATTTAGTTGAGTCAGTGAATTATTCAGACACTTTTGTATTGAGGCAGCTAGGGATTTGGAGAGATGATGCTTATCTATAATTTTAATGACCGAACATGATGCTAGTAATTTGCTAGAAAAATCAAAGAAATTATATGGATTTTCTGCAGAGTCCATGAAGCATCTTTCAAATTAGCAATGAGTTCTCATGGCTTTTACTGAGTTCCTATAGGTCAGAGATCCCTGGGTCGGATTTTGACAGGTGAGGTGAGAGACCTAGGCTTTCCTTGGCTATCCAGCTTGTGTAATTGGGTTTATAGTTCAAGGCTGAGCAGGCTCTTCCCTCGGAGCCTGATCTCTACTACTGTACAATAAAATATGTTTTATGGGCTCTTAATGTCGCCTTGAGAATTCTGTGGCATGCATTGCAGGAAAGAGATGAAAGAAGACTGCCCTCCCCGGCCCAGCACTCTGGAGCTGCTTTCTTGAGCCTGCTGTTGAACTATAGAAAGGCTCTTTGGGTGACATGAGATCATTAAGTTTGGTGTGGGTTGCTTTCCTTGCACAGTGACCTTTGAATGTTGACACATCCTCTGGGGACCTATTTGTACAAATCAGTTTAACTTCACCACGGGCACTCCAAGAGAAGCTCTGAGGGGATGGAGGGGAGAGTTCAGCATGCTCTAGTATTCTACGAGTCAATACTCTGTAGGATGCTTGATCTTTCATATCCTCCACTCCTAACTTGGATACAGGTAGACATCCCGTTGCAGGCAGGAGGCCACTAACTTCCTCTCACTAGAGGTCTTTGTCTTTGTGAATCACCCCAAGATGGCCGAACACTAGTGCCTTATTTTTCTCTCCTGTTAAAGTTTTTCCATGCAGATGTTCTTTTTCCTTTTTTCATTCAAGTCACATGGTAATTGTAAATTGACTCTTAACTGGTGAATGGAAGGCTATCCTGAAACCCCTCTATCTCTCTGTGCACAGTGACCAGAACTGGTGGAAACATGTGCCTGTACTTGAAATCTTCCTACTCTAGAAAGTTTGCTCTCCTACTTGTGTGGGCCACTCACTCAAACTCAGAACCAGTCACAAAATTAAATGTGTGATAAGCTGGAGAGATGGATCAGTAGCAAAGAACACTTGTTGCTATTGTAGAGGATCCAGGCTCCATCACTTGCACCCACATGAGGACTCACAACCTTTCGTAATCTCAGTTCCAGCTGATTCAATGCTGCCTTCTGACCTCTACGGGCACCAGGCATGTACATGCATATACAGGCAAAACATTCATAGACATAAAATAAATGAAGTCTTTTTTAAAAGTCTAGAAGTACAGTATTCTTTATTGTCCTTTATTTGTCCCATACATATGTAAGATGAATATAAAGCTCATGGAATCCTGTGCCTATGTTATACTAAATAAGACAATTACAAGGATGGTTATATATTATAAAAACCTTGTTCTAAAAATCACAGTCATGAATAAAGTTTGTCCAAAGGGTGTGGCAGCTCATCCTATGTTTATGTTCACAGCAGTCACATGTTATTACTTTGCAATAGTCTCCTCCTCTGTGACCTACATCTCTTCCAATACCCCGTTCCACTAGGATTTACTCCCATGATGTTTCCATTTCTTATAAAATATTAACTGGCTTTCTAGCCATTTAATAACAAAGGAGAAAAACTGGGGAAAGGACATTAATCTGAATGGAGATCCATCCACTCTAATGCAGGGAAATGCTTTGTATAGGTCTGTACAAATAATTCTGCTTCACTTTCAAGTCTCTTGATGTTTGATGAAGGAAAGTGAATATTTGATAAAGCAATCAGGGAGAAAAGACAAGCATACATACTCTAGCTCCAAAAAAACCTCTTCTTAAAATTTTATGTGTCATAAATTTTGACCGTTTACTCCTGAGCCATATTGTTAAATAGGGTAAAGGGGCTGCTCAGGGCGGGGAAGATGGCTAAGTGTGTAGTGCATGTGAAATCCCAGCATTCCTACAACAAAATAGAGAGGAAGGAAAATCCCAGAAAGCTTATGGGAAAATTAGCCTTGAATGCATAGCATCCATAAGACACCCTGTCTCAAACAAGACAGAAGGCAAGTTACCCACACCTAATGTTGTCCTCAGACCTCCACACACGCTTCCATCACAAACATACAAATAATGAGAAGCTTATTCAGCACACGTACCCTACTCTGCATGATTCCTGTTTCTCTCTTAGTTTTTGATAATTGTAGATAGACAAGGAATCTTCTTTTTTGAGTGTACAGGAAAGCCAAGCTCACTGGCCTTCATTTCAGTTTGATGATTCATGATAATCTATGCACTAGACTCCCATGCTCTCCTCTTTCATAAAGCTAATGTCAGGCTTTTCCTTCTAAACCTAAATCATTTGAATCCGAAAAGAACAGCAACAACAAAAATACTCCAGAAGTAGCTGCCTGCTTCACCTCCACTTCCAAGGCAACCAGAGTTACAGTGACCGAAGCCACATGCCCTATGTATTGTTTCAGTATTACCTCAAACTGTGATTTACGAACACAGTCTCCCTTGGCAAAAAGTAAAATATAAAATTATTTCTGAAGGTTGTAAAGATGGATGGGTCACACTAAAAAATTCATGTTACTTTGTCCTATACGTATATAACATGAATATAAAAACTCAGAGGATCCTACCTTTTAGTGCATTTTGACAATGATTGAAACCACTTGAATAAAAATGATTGTGTCCTATGTAACCACACATTTGTGGGTCTCCCAACTTTTATGTATCTGCCAGTACAGTCCACAAGGGCAGTGGTTGCAGAGACCTGGAACAGAAGGTTTGGAAGCTCTGTGAATACATATGTTGAATAAACCACACTAGGACCCACAATCAGTAGGCATATCAACTTTACTTAGGGTTATTGAAGGCTTATAAAGTTTGGGGAAACTGAGGATTGGGACATCCAGGCTGGTAGCTTAGAGTACCTGGAATGCCTCATTAGCATGGGGAAGCATTTCAGGAATCTCAGATGTTAGCTAAACAGGTGTCTTCAGGGGAGAAGAAATTGGTCCTATAAAGGAATCCAGGCTACATGACATTCCTCAGGTAGAAGTGAGTATGGGGGCTTAGAATTCCCCAGACAAGGTCAGAGAAGGAGAAGACCCACTAAAGAAAGGAGTCTACCACATTGCTCCTAGCCTAGAGGCTATCTGGTCATGGTGGACTTCGACTTTAATTAGCAGAGTTTTCCCACACACATTATTAATGGTGATGTGAATATTGGTAAAGTGGTAAGATAAAAACAAATGTAATTTTATGTTATAAAATAGCCAGTGAGGGTTGGGTCAATGTTTGAGTCCTTCAGAGTTCATACTGCTCTTGCAGAGGACTGATAGTTGGTTCTTAGGACCCACATGAAGTGTCTCACAATTCCCTGTAACTCCAGTGTCAGGAATCATACCCTCTTCCAGCCTCCACAAGTGCTTGCACTCATATGTACATACTCATACAGAGACATATGCATATATACACAATTCAACAACAAAATCAGGCAGTAATTCAAATATATAGTACTACCATACCTTGAGAAATTTTTACTAAAGTATTTTCCAATACAGCAATACTTTTAATATTACTGTACAATTATAACATAGTTATTAATTACCAATTTGACTGCCAATAATTTCAATTCTAGAGGACTCTAGCCTCAATAATTAACATGTATCTTACCTCATTCTTTCCCAGCATATCTGTGTTGGTTATAGTTTATCTAAGTTTATAAATCATTGTAGAACTATCAAATCTAATCACTAAGGGGTAAGTATGTGTGTTTAGTACATAGCAGTGGTTCTCATCCTTCCTAATTCTCCAACCCTTTAATACAGTTCCTCAGGTTGTGGTGACCACCCCAAACATAAATTATTTTATTGCTACTTCATACCTGTAATTTTGCTGAATAATAATGCAAATATCTTATATGTAGGATATTGAATATGCTAACCCTATGTGGTCATGACCTACAGGTTGAGAAACACTGGTAAACCAAAATTTAAAATTATTCATATTGCTATTAATTACATAGAAGGAATACAACTCCTTCCATACTTTATGTTTATAATAAATTAGATAATTATCTCAAAAATTTAAAGGGGACTAGGACTACTAGCCCTTTAGAGGTGAACTCTTTAATAAAATTTTAAATGTAACTGTTAGCATGTTTTTATCATTTGATTTGGCCATAGGGTATCCAGACATTTCACTACCTAGTTATGGTGTGAGGATCATCCCACAAGTTGAAGACCTCACTCAAACAGAGCCAAGCAGTTGGAAGGAGAGACCTTCTCCTGCCTGAGACTGACTGATGTTGTAGAAATATTTAAATCCAGACCTGGGGCTTCTACTCTACCTTGTTCATTGAGTTCCTGGATAAAAACCCACTCAGCCTTTATATTTACAATAAGCCTTAAGCACCACAGTAGCTGGGCAGCTGCCTTCTCTCCATGCTGTTAGAATCTACTTTCCTATCAGTTAACCCTGAGTTATTATGTACTATTTACTATGTTCCATCTGGGCTGTTCTTAACTCCAATTGGGCCACCCTCAGAACCAAGATTTCTTGACACTTAAACCATGGCAGCTTCTTTTTCCTCTTCTCCTGCACCTTCTTCTTCCCTTCAGGGTCCTCCTCCAACCCCAAGCCTACAAAACCTAAACCTCACCTATGTCTCTTCTGCCCAGCTGTTGGCTGTTGACATCAAATTTGTTTACCAATCAAAATTATCTTGGGGACAGGGTCACTGGGGTTACTTTCAGACTCCAAGTCTTGGGGGTCCTCACTTAGCTTTACAATAAGACAGTAAAAGACAAAACCTCAGCAACTGAACTACAGTGTAGGAGCTTCCCGGCCTCAGAACTCAGACTTGAACCTTAGTTCTCATAGAGCCCGAGCCTGCATGTCTGCAGCTGAATGGTACATCGTCATCTCTGTCACTCGTCAGGCCGCAGCTTCGCAACTGGCTTTGCTGAGGATCTAGACTGTAGGCTGCAGACCTTGAGGTTTCCTAGCCTCCAAATTGCATGTAACAATCATTGCTTTATGATCTATACATGTACACACAGAGATAGCATGCACATATATAATAAACACACACAACCTCAGTTCTTAGACTAACAAAGAAAGGAAGCAATATTTGTTACTGGTTTACTGGTGAAGCTCAAAAAATGTGAATAATTTGGTCAACCTAACATATAGTAAGGAAGCTTACAAGAGAGAAGAGAAACCCATGTCTTCCTTTGCTGACTTTCATGCTGTCTGTTCAACTTTGTACGTGCATTACATGAGATTTCAGCATTTTGAGGTGAATTACATACTAGGTTCAAATTCATCAGCTGGATTTTGCTACTGAAGCTATCAGTGCTGTAGCACAGGTAGAACTGCTGTTTTATTCACTATTTTATTAATCATTTCATGAGATGTGTTTTGGTCATACTGACTCCCATCCCCCCCAACTTCTCTAAGATTTACCTGTCCCTCTTCACTCCTCCTATCTTCTTCTCCTCTTTTTTCTAAGAAGTAAAAATCACACAATGACCAGTTTTTGCTGCTCATATACTCATGCATGAGGATCCTGATTCATATTTTGAAATTAAATTTTTAATAAGTTTAAAAATTTTAACTTAAAGTATTTTAAACCGTCAAATGTGAGTACTATATTTAGATTGTTCTCACCTCTTTCTCTCCACTCTCTAACTCTTGTGTCTCTTCCTACTCACTCTCAAAGCCATGACCTCTCCTTCCATTATTACTCTTATGTTCTGACATACACACACACACACATATATATATATATAATATATATATATATAATCTGTTAAGTTCATTTAACATTGCTAATACGCACACCTCTCTCTCACCTTGTGGAATTGTCCCTCTCTATACTGCCATACCAGCTGGTATCGACATGACTTGATGGTGATTTTATGGGTGCAACTTCCCCTGTCTTATCTAGAGACACAATCTAACAAACAGCATCCTGGTACTTAAGTCTTGGTCTCTCTTGCACAACGGTCTCTGAACTCTAGGTTGTGTTGTCATTATATCAGTAGGGGTCCTGTTTATAGGTTATTACCTTAAAAAGATGACTTTAGTCTCTTGGAGGGTTACATGTATCTTCTCTGACTGAACCCAGACTGGGGAACATCGTCTTGGAGACAGGGGTTGGGTAGGATGTATGGACCAGGAGGGAAATAAAATCTGGAGTGTAAAAAAAATAAATAATAATAATAATTAATAATAAAGATTTTTTTAAAGGTGAGTTTAGATTCAAAACTGAACTGAAGTCCAAGTAATCAAGGCAATGGGGGAAATGTTGAAATCTCAGGTAAGAGTGCTTACCACTCTTGCAGAGGACCTGGGTTTCATTCCCATTCATTCTTTCTTTTTAGATACTTTGTTTATTTACGTTTCCAATGATATCCCCTTTCCCAGTTTCTCCTCAGAAAAAAAAAACCCTATTCCCTCCCCCTCTCCCTGCTCACCAATCTACCCTCTCCCACTTCCTAGCCCCGGCATTCCCCTACACTGGGGCATAAAGCCTTCACAGGACCAAAGGCCTCTCCTTCCATTGATGACCAACTAGGCCATCCTCTGATACATATGCAGCTGGAGCCCTGAGTCCCACTGTACTATCTGATTGGTGGTTTAGTCCCTGGGAGCTCTGCAAGGTACTAGTTAGTTCATCCTATAGGGCTGCAAACCCCTTCAACCCCTTGGGTCCTTTCTTTAGCTCCTTCATTGGGGACCCTGTGCCCAGTCCAATGGATGGCTCTGAGCCTCTACTTCTGTACTAGGTGGGCACTGGCAGAGCCTCTCAGGAGACAGCTATATCAGGCTCCTGTCAGCCAGCACTTGCTGGCATCTACAATAGTGTCTGGATTTGGTGATTGCATATGGAAAGGATTCCCAGGTGCAATCCAGTCTCTGGACTGTCCTTCCTTTAGTCTCTGCTCCATATTTTGTCTCTGCCAACTCCTTCCATGGGTATTTTGTTCCTCTTCCTAAGAAGGATAGAAGTATCTATACTTTGGTTTTCCTTCTTCTTGAGTTTCTTGTGGTTTGTGGATTGTAATTTGTGTATTCTGATCTTCTGGGCTAATATCCACTTGTCAGAGAGTGCATACCATGTGTGATTGGGTCACCTCACTCAGGATGATATCCTCCAGATCTTAATTTCCTTAAGAATTTACACAATGGAGTACTACTCAGCTGTTAAAAACAATGAATTCATGAAATTCATAGGGAAATGGATGGATCTGGAGACTATCATCCCATTCATTCTTAAAACCAGCATATTTAAAGACATAATTTAATACATAGCATGTCATATGAGCACATAGTAGCAAGGTCTCACTATGCAGCCCAAGTTGGCCTTAAATTTTTAAATTCTCCTCAGATTGCTCAGACTACAGCTATCTACCACCATGCTTAGTTCAAAAGCATAGAATTTTTGTAAATACAATCCAGAAGAGTTTGGTATTTATAATTTCCACTGAAACTCAATATTAAGCATTCAAACTCTCCTCTACTGTGGAGATCTAAGATCATGCTATATAGGAGACCAGAACCAGCCAGTAAATTAATTCTGAATTTGATATTCACATTGGTAGGAAAGGAATTTGTTGATGAGAAAATGCCATGTCTATACTTCATCTTCCTTTTTCAATAATATATTAAACACCTTATGACTGTTGTGTGTATCTTGACTACTATATCTTCTTGGGTATTTAATCTTAAATGTGTTTCACACTTTGTAGTATAAAAACCCTATTGTTTGGAAACCTGGTATTGATTAGTCCATATTCATTAAGTAGGGAATAGTAAATTTAATAATGTAAGGAAGATTAAGGTAATGGAAGCTCAGTCAGAAGAGGCTTTGCCTTTACCTAAGTAATTGGGTTGACAAAGACTTCTTTTAGACTGAGATAGCAGAAGAGATACAAGTCCCACTATAGTGTACTCTCTGAAAATTTCCTAATCAAGTCAAGTGCACTGAATATGGAATAACACCAAGTCTTGCAAGGAACTATACAAATCAGAGTTCTGGTGCTGGAGAGATGTCTCAGGGGTGGAGAGCACCTGCCACTATGGCCATGGACCTAGGTTTTGTTCCCAGCACCTACAGCAAGTATCTCATAACCACCTGCAGTTCTAATCCCAGGGGATCCAACATCTTCTCATCTCCCATTATTCTGCACATATGTGATGCACATAAATGCATAATAGTCAAATGGATATATGCATAAGGTATTTTAAAAACCACAGTCATGCAAATAATTGAAAGAAAAGTATTTCTATTATATACTGAAAATAAACAATAATCGGAATTTAAACAAAAATTTGGGGCATTAATAACTCTGTTTGGAATAATGAAGAGAAATGGTTAATCAGAAAGTAATAGTTATCTGATTCCATGTATACCAGAATTACCCCTATAAATTAATAAATGAAAACTTAATAAAATCACAAAGGGGAAATGATACCCATGATCATAGCCAAAGAGAAAAAAAAATCATAGAACAGGAAATAGAAAAAAAACTTGTTGGAAATAAGTTAAAACTTAACAATTATATGAGGAAACCTACCTCCAGCTTTCTGATAATGCATATTCATTCAAATATTGGCCACCTAAGTAAATAACAACAACTAAGGATGAACCCCATGCTGGTAGCATTGGATTAAGAAGTTATCAATTATAATTGATAATTAGTTGATAATAATTTGTGCAGTGGAACTAGGCTAGTATTTTAATGCCTACCTGTAAACAATAAAAAGTTGATAGACTCAATACTTTAAAGTTGTTTTTCTTTTCTTAGATTTATTACATTGTATGTATAGACTCATGTATATGTGCATAATATAACATAGATACACAAGTCAGAGGACAACTTGTGGGTGTTCATTGGCTTCTTTCACCTTGTAGGTCTTAGGGCTCAAGCTCAGGTTGTCATGTTTTGGAGCAAGCATCTTTAGATAATGTTTTACATTGTAATATCAATATTAATGTATGATCATGGGGATGAACAAGATCAGAAAAGCTGTAGCTTAATAATGACACATTTGTATGTGTCAAGTTTACAAGGGGTCAGTTGTGCTAGCTAAGTCAACTTGACACAAGCTAGAGTCATCAGAAAGGAGCCTTAATTGAGAAAATGTTTCTGTAAGATCAGTCTGCAGGTAAGCCTGTTGGGCTTTAATTAGTGATTGATGTGAGAGGGTCTAGTCCATTGTAGGTAGGGCTACCCCTGGGCTTGTGGTTCTGGGTTTTTTAAGAAAGCAAACTGAAGGAACACTGCAGAGCAAGCCTGAAAGAGGCACCCCTCCATGGCTTACACACCAGCTCCTGCCTCCAGGTTCTTGCCCTGTTTGAGTTCCTGCGCTGACTTCCTTTGATAATAAACAGTGATGAGGAAGTATAAGCCAAATAAACTCTTTCCTCCCCAAGTTATTTTAATCATGGTATTTTATCACTGTAATAATAGCCTTACCTAAGACTGAGCCATCTTGCTAGCCCAAGAGGTATGTGTGTGTGTGTGTGTGTACTAATTGTACATATTTGTAAAAACACAGTGCATGCAGTATGTGATGATCAGATCAAAGTAATTACTATTCCCATCTCTTTATCATTTCTTTGATATCACTTAATCCAAGTTAGAAATGAAAAAAATGCTAAAATAAAAGGAAACAAGTCTGGAAAGTGCTTTAAATACAAAACAAGCAATAGAAAGAACAATAAAATCAAAACTGTCTATTTGAAAGGATTTAAGATTATCTGTGAAGACAAATCGAGAGAGAAGAGCATAGAAAGATAATGAAACAATAATAAAAGGATACTGGATTGTGGATTCATGCCATTCAATGAAGATCCTATTTTATAAACATTAACTCTAAGATAAATAGATTTCTATGATGAACGTGAAGAGACAGCAAGCACCACTGGCATTACAAATACCTTCCTATTCAAGATATCAGACCCCAGTCATTTTTGAAGATAGTTTTATCAAAACCAACAGACTGAATGAGCTGTTTTAGGTGAACATAGACAAAGCGGGATTGGTGGAGGGGCAGAAAAAGCACCCAGCTCATGGTATGACGTCATAGTGATCCCATCAGAAAGGATACTCCAGCTCAAATTCTGATGCTTCTGTATTTCTGAAACTCATCGACTGTTGAACCTGATGCTTTATTTATGGTAAAGTTATTGTTTACCATTGGCAAAAATTCAGTTATCGGTTTATGGAAGCGTCATTTATGAGATGTCTGGGGTAAGCCAGCACTGAAGCAGATACTTTATATATGTTTCTCAATGTAGCTAAAATATTGAATTTTTTGTTAATTTCTTTTAACTTTGGACACAAAGGTACTAAATTATTACCAAATGAATACTTCAGTCAGACCTCTACTCCCCTTAAAAGAAATAAAACTTAGTTTGTAGACAAAGTTAGCATCCAAACAGGTTGCTAGATAACAAACTCATTGCACTTACATTAGATTATTGTGTTTGACTGCAATAGACAAAGTTATGTCCAGAACAAAGAAATAGTTGAAAACTCATGATATTAGAGAATTAACAGTTTTCAAGGGTTGGAAAGTATCCTGACAATACCAGTGGTCACTTAAAACATCCAAATAAGAATGCAGGTAGCTTTCATTGCCTCTTGAGAACTTACAATGCTTCTGCTCTGTCCCTGTTGTTTATTCCGTGAGTTTTCGGGGAATTAATGAGATTGACGAGACTGGAGAACTGTCTATTAGTAGACATGAATTAAGTATTACCAAGATCAATTTCAAAGCTGAGAAAGAAATAACTCAGTACAATCTAATGAGGGACTGATTAAGGTCTGAGAAGCACAGAGAGCTATTTGGAAAGAATTTTAAAGTATGTCGAAAGGGATGATATAGATCCATTCATTAAGATAATAGTAAGAACATGGTGGGAAACACCTTACCCTTTTACATGTCATCAAAACACTGTCATCCTTAAGCTTAATTCTCACCAATTAAGTCAGCTTCATTCTCTAAAATTACATCAGAAGTGGAGTCTGTATAATGGGGCTCGCTTATGATTGTATGGGAGATGTGAAATCAGACTACGTGGGTGTGGATTCCATAAGACAACCTCAGGCATGTCTTAGGGTTCCTGTTGCTATTACCATTGATGAAATACCATAATCAAAGCAACTTGGGAAGGAAAGGCTTTACTAAGTTCACGCTTCGATAGAGTCAAAGGAATTCATGACAGGATCTGGAGCCAAACACTAATGTGGAGCCCATGAAGGCGTGCTGCTTACTAGTTTGGTCCTCATGACGTGCTCAGATCCATGCTCATGTTCTGCTTCCTTATACAACTCAGGACCACCAGTCCACCCACAATGGGCTGGATCCTCTCCTTATGACTGGATCTTAGGGAAGCATTTTTTTTTCAATTGAGGTCCTTCCTCTCTCATGACTCTAGTTTGTGTAAATTGACATAAAACCAGACTACAGGTATTGTCTTTTAACTGTGTCTACCTTTCCCTTGGTACAGAATCTCACTGTCCTGCAGCTCAGTGGCTAAGCTGGCTGAGCAGCAATCCCCCGCGATCTACCTGTCTCCACCTCCCCAACAACGAGATTTCAGTTGTGCATTCTAATAGCAGCTTTCTGTGGTATGTGTTAGGGTTTGAAACTCATGTCCTATTGCTTAAGTAGCGGACATTTATCGACAGAATTATCTCCCAGCAATCGCACTATATTTATTTTTCTTTATTTCATTACACACACACACACACACACACACACACACACACCACGGTTTGCCTGCATGTCTGTGTATGCACCAAGGTAGACCTGATCCTTGTAGAGAGCAGGAGAGACTGGATCCCCTATAATGGAGTTACAGGTGGTTGTAAGCCACTGTGTTGGTGCTGGGAATGGAATCTAAGACCTCAACAAGAGCAATCTCCTCACTTACCTCACTGTGACTTTTAACAATTAAAAGTAGTTAGCATGGTCTTCAAAAACATGATTCTTGCTACTAAAGTATTTTTTAAAAACGATGTCTGAGTAGAGCAACATCTGAGGGAAATTAACACTAAAACACTATTAGAAAATAAAGCAGTTTAAAACAAGAAACAAAAACAGTTAACTGATAGATTAATTCTAAAATTAATCATTATCAATGTGTACTTTCACTTAAACTCTAAGAATCATAAATGAACATTTATTTATAACTTAAATATATATCATATCTTAAAAAAATGAATCATGGCTATTTTTGCTATATAAGACTTAACTTTCTAGAAAAATTACAGGTTAACATGACATATCCTTAAGTTTTGATTCAACTTTTAAGAATTAGCATAAAGAATAAGTCCTTATCACTTTGTCCAACACAATGACCCTTAAATGACTGTGGCTTCATGAAGGTTTATAAATGTTTGCCTTAGCTTTGTCAACTGAAACCATTTTCTCTTTAAGCATCATTTTGGTCAATGCGTTTGGTCCTTCTGACTCACTGGCCTGACTCATCTATAACCATGTTCTCAGTGGTTTTGTCTTCAAAAATAATTTTCTATACTTCATTAATTTGTACATCTTCATCAAATTTGAACCCTTACTTTGCAAGGGTTGAGCTCAGTCAGTCAGACATAGCATTGAATCATTGAGGCAGAAATGAAGGAGAGGTGGTGATGCTGGATGAGGGCCATGTGAGTGCTCACTGGACAAGCGCTGTGTGAGTACTCACTGGGCAAGCACTGTGTGAGTACTCACTGAATGAGGGTTGTGTGAGTGCTCACTGGATGAGGGCTATGTGAGTGCTCACTGGATGAGGGCTATGTAAGTGCTCACTGGACAAGCGCTGTGTGAGTACTCACTGGATGAGGGCTATGTAAGTGCTCACTGGACAAGCGCTGTGTGAGTGCTCACTGGATGAGGGCTATGTAAGTGCTCACTGGACAAGCACTGTATGAGTACTCACTGAATGAGGGTTGTGTGAGTGCTCACTGGACAAGCACTATGTGAGTACTCACTGGACAAAGGCTGTGTAGGCTGTGTGAGTGCTCACTGGATGAGGGCCATGTAAGTGCTCAATGAATAAATATCTATGATACACTTTTTCCTCACTCGCCCCTATAACATTAAAGATGTGAGTAGCAAGCACTTAGCAAAAAAGGGTTTTTTTTTATATGTTGGAAGTTGGGGTGGCTAATGAAGGTGAAGATGATATTACACAGTTATCCCAAATGTGCATGTGCTAATAAAAATTTAACAAAACTATATGTCTTCACTAGGTTAGGGTGTTTACACTTTTAATCCAGGTGGGGCCTAGTGGTTTATGTTTGTAATCCTCAACACTTGGGAGGTAGAGGCAGGAGGATCAGAACTTTCAGGTCATCCTTTGCTATATAGTAAGATCAAGGCTACCCCGGGCTATGGGAGACTCTATCTCAAAAAAAAAACAAAGAAAGAAAAAGAAAGAAAGAAAGAAAGAAAGAAAGAAAGAAAGAAAGAAAGAAAGAAAGAAAGAAAGGAAGGAAGGAAGGAAGGAAGGAAGGAAAAGAGAAAGGATTACAAAACTGCAACAATCAAATTTATTTTAAAAAGAAGATTTTCAAGCCATAAGTACAGTCTGAGTAAGTGCTAAACTGTAACATTTAAGTGATGTTCCTTCACACCAAAGACAACTAGAGCCCCTGCTTAACCTTGCCTCAATTCCAGTTCAGGATTCCGTAATCAAGCTTGAGGAAAAATAATCTAAAGCATTCCAACTTCTAATAAACTGGTATAATCAGGCATAAACTAAAAACATTTCTACATCATTGAGAGGAGGATCCTTCCAACTTCTTTTTCTTTCTTACTTACTTTTTAAAAATTTTTGGGTACTGGACTTCTTGACTGTAAACGAAAACCAGGTCCTAAGAGTGTCTGCCTGCAGCCCTGACATTTGTTATGCCACTATACTGATTTGGATGAGAGAGGAGATGGGAAGGAGCTGGGAGTAGTAGACAAAGGGGAAACTATATTCAAACTACACTGTATGAAAAATAAATCTATTCAATAAAAGGAAGAAATCCACTCAGACCATTGCAGACAGAGCAGACACTGTTAATCATTTGTTTGATCACAGGTTCGGTGACTCCTTTCTGCAAATGTGACAACCTACGCCTCTCTCTGCTTGTCATGTCGATAATATGATTTTGTAAATAGCAGACCAAATGGAAGATAAACCCTGCCTGAAAAATCAAAGCTTGGAAAGGCCATGGCAGGAGTAGAAGTATGTTGCTATCAGATGTCAGAGTTCTTTGTGCAGATCTTGTGTCTGCTCTAATTAAATTTCAAGTGAAGCTCTGTCTCTCTCAGGAGACCTCTACCTCCTTCAGGGATGATGGCAGAGTGGTTGGGTATCGACCTGTCTCCCTCATGTCCTGGGAAGAACTAGTAGGAAATTGGCATCCTTTAATTTAGCTCGCAAAAGGAATGTCCTTTTCTGAATACTTACCCATATTTAGGATCTGTTAAAATGCTTTAATGTTGCAGAATCATGGCAGTTTGAGATCTTGACTGTTGTGATATGCTTGGCAATACTGTATTCAATTACTTCTAAATTTAGGAATTCTCTCCACATTTTATGAATTTTAATAAATGCTTGCTGAATTATAAAAGTAAACATTTAACTATAGAAAATTGACATAAAGTATTTTCTCAGTGCTAATGTCTGAATTCAGGATTTTAAACAACTTTGTATCATGTTTCATTATAAATGACTAAATGTTGTGCAAAATGAGATCCACCAGACTTTTTTAAATGTATAAGGAAATACTAGAGACATCTGACTGCATTTTATGCAAATAGAGATGCAGATTAGTAACAGAAAACAGGGCTGCCAACATGGAGCTTCTGGGGGGGGGGGGGTCACTGCAAGAACTGCTTCCTCACTTCCTTTCAAAGAAGAATTCAGTCTAACCTGTTATAAAGCTAATCCACCTTGATATTATGGTTAAGAAAGGTCTCAATCAACTCCTTAAAAGAAAGAAAAAAGTGGAAGGAAAGGAGGGAGGGAGAGTGGGAGGGGAAAAAAATAAAAGCTTAGACCAAGTCTTTAAGTTGTACCTTGAATTTTGTCCATTCTAAACATTGCACAGAAGTCCCTCAGCTGATAGCATCTACATTTCTTAAGGGGTTGTCATAGTTTCTTTACATGTTGTTGTAATATTATGCTGACAGAGTCTCTTGGAGAAGAGGTTTATTGGAACTCACTGTTTCAAATTACTGTTCATCTTCGTTGACAGCTCAAGGCAGAACTATTTGAAACATCTAGTCACATTCTCAGTCAAGTAGCAGAGATGCAGGAACCACTGTGTGCATGCTTACACTCGTCTGTCTCCATTCCTACACAGTCCAGAGCCCTGCCCATGAAGTGGCCCTCCTCCTCCAGCAATCAAGATAAAGCTCTACATAAAGCTCTACATATTTACTCCCACACGGGCCAACCTGATCTAGACAGTCCCTCATTAAGACTCCCTTCCTAGATATTTCTTGATTGTGCCAAGTGGACAAAGTATCTACACAAGACCTGCATAATAGCAAGCCAATCAAAATGTCAACGTGGAGAGAAGTGCTCACACAGCCCCACTCATGGCAGAGAAGCTCCTGGTACCACTGGGTCTCCATAGGTTCAGGCTTCCGTAGATGGTTTTACACTCATGCTCATGCCAGCAGCACTGATTAGAATCAGTGGGCCTTTTAAAAAGGAAATAAAGGTGGGAGGGAGACATTGTTAATAAACGCAGCAAATCAGAAATACTTGCAATTCATCATCTTAATACTGGTACACTGAGGCTTCTGCAACACGTGGAAGACAAGTCTGGGAGTTGAATTCTGCTAAGGGATGGTGTTCAAAGGATTCTAGTCTTCCCTATAACCAAGAAGGAATGGCTGGAGTTACTCCAGGATACCTGAAAAAAAAATTCTCTAGTCATATCACACTACTTGTTAGTCTTTCAGAGAGCAGAAGCATTCAATTATAGAGGCCATGAGTCGCTCATGAAAGCATTCGTGAATAAGTGCAACCATAATTTGATAGGCACTCACATGTGAGATCTTGAAACAAATGCTATTCCAGTCTTATTTTGCGATTCTTTTTTGTCTAGGACCCACAGATCTGAGCATGAAGAGACAGCTGGCGACTGGCTCGGGATCCTCCAGCAGTTCAAACTCCAGACCTCAGCTCAGTCCGACAGAAATCAACGCCGTGAGACAGCTTGTTGCCGGGTATCGAGAATCGGCTGCATTTTTATTGCGTTCCGCAGATGAACTGGAAAATCTCATTTTACAACAGAACTGAGGCAGATGATGTCTGTACTCACTGGGCTCTAAATTTGCAGTTTCCACTAATGACACTTGATTTTTCCAGCAGAGATACTCCTAGGCTTGCTGCACAATCTTTTAAGAGAAGCATTTCCATCATGCCGGGTTGTCCTTGATCCGTACACTGGTGTGTTAAGAAACTTCACAGGAACTCTGACCTTGAAGTACTTGAGATGCTCAAATGTGCCCAGCCTGTTGCTTTTTGTTTTAGTGTGTCAGCATAAATATCATAAGCAAATTTTTAAAAGGCTGCATATTCTTAATTCAAGGATAAAAATGGAGAAGCTTGTGGTATGTATAAAAAAAGCTCAAGATCCAACTGAAATATTAGTGGAATTTTCTACTGACTCATTGGACTGAAAGCTGAAGTATCTGGGGAAAACAAAGCCAAATTTCTTGTTGCTACAGGATATAACAACAATGAAAAGGATCTTGTATTTTAAAAGAAAAAAATGTAATTTTTATAAAAAGAAAACTTGTTTTTCATTCAGAATGGTCATTTTTACTTTGGTAACTTTTTCATAGGTCCTAAAAGAAAACTGTTTTTTGAGAAACTATTGTAAGTACCCTTCCCGCATCCCTTTTGCCTTCTCCTCTTTCCAAATTCTTTCTACAAAAGAAAAATAACACTCAATGCTGGAAAACCCTTTGCCTACTTTCTGTAAGCCGACCCATCAGGAACTACTTCCAAGAGATGCCTCCATTTCTGTGCTTACGCCAGTCTCAAAACACCCACGCCACACGGCGGCTTACCACAGAAGTTTTCATCCCAGAATTTTCTAAACGTTATAAAAAGACCATGTTGAAAACAAAACAAAACCCAGCCCCTCGTGCGTGCGTTCCTCAGAGCTGCTCACCCCTGGTTGGGCTACCAAGCAGCAACTGGGTGTAGATGACTGAATGTTACTGAGGTTGCAAGTGACAATCTTAAACTTTGCACTCTTGTATGTACTTCTCATTTCTTTTGGAAATAGTTTCCAGGATAGGCTGTTATGTCTCCTGATATGATTTGTATCACTTAAGCTTCTGTTCTCGTTTTTTAAATTGAGTACTCTCGGCAGATAGAGCTGGATCTTTAATGACCTCTCCCCTCCTGTGTCCCAGGCTCTGCCGTTTTTCTCCATTTCTAGTGTTAGGTACATCCTGAGTGGTACTTTCTGTGCACTGAAGCAAGCCTATTTTTAAAATATTTAAGGAGAAGTACTTTAGTTCATGCTTGTACTATTTTCCTTTCTGTTGTTTAGCTTCGGTTGAATTACAAATTCTTTGTGCATTCTTGAATTTGCCTTATTTTATGTAAAATCTACGTCATTCGGGTTTTGACAATGAGTTGAAGGCATTAGTGGCATTCCTTACCTTCTTGTTACATCTAGTTTTTCAAGTACTGACTGTGATTGTGACCAGGTAATGTGCACTTTTTCTTGTAACTGTGGACATTGCTATGCTTTTCTCTTCTAGCGTTTCTAGAATTATTGTTCCTTACAGTTACGTAAACAAAAAACAAAAACAAAAACAAAAACAAAAAAAAAAGTTTGTGATACTGTTGGTGAATATAATGTGAAAATCTTATTGAAATATGAGTATTTTGGAAATACATAGATGCACAAACATCTTTTAAAGGTGTGAATTTAGAGTTTGCTTATTTAAGGAAAATTTAAAATTTTGAGGGCTGGTATAATTTTTCTCTGTTTTGTTTGGTTTAATAAACAGATTTCTGTGTTAAAGAAATGATTCTGGAAAACTTATAAACTTTGTTCTGTTTTTTTTTTGTGGTACTGAGTCAAACCTCAGAACAAACCTAACAGTACACATCAGTCGAGTACTCTAACCAATG
Organism: Mastomys coucha; assembly: GCF_008632895.1. Lineage (NCBI taxonomy): Eukaryota > Metazoa > Chordata > Mammalia > Rodentia > Muridae > Mastomys > Mastomys coucha. The sequence goes on along the minus strand of NW_022196895.1, from coordinate 19,036,885 downwards.
GATGCACCTCTAGCTGCTTATAAATTTTAGTACTTAATTTTTATCAGTTTCTGTTTAAAATATGAAATGCAGTCTTGTGCCTGCATTTGAAAAAAAATTCCAAATTTCTCCTAAATATCCCAAAGTGGCAACCGGGCAGCGGTGGCACACGCCTTTAATCCCAGCACTTGGGAGGCAGAGGCAGGCTAATTTCTGAGTTCAAGGCCAGACTGGTCTACGAAGTGAGTTCCAGGACAGCCAGGGCTACACAGAGAAACCCTGTCTCGAAAAACCAAAACAAACAAACAAACAAAAAACAAAACAAACAAACAAACAAACAAAAAACAGAAATCAAAGTGGCATCCTGAGACTGCACTCTGAGAAGTGAAGAGGGTCAGCAAGACCAGGATACTACAAAGACTGTTCATATGGACTCAAAAGATAGATTTTCTTTTTTAGCTTTATTGTTCATTTTTTTTCAAGTATGATTTAGCTCTCATAAGCCTTCCTACCTGCTCCATGTCTGCAGGGCTTAGGTAAGTGGCTCAGTGTGTAAAGTATTTGTTATGCAAATATGAGGACATAAGTCAGATCCCTAACACCCCACACAAACCCAGGTTTGGCCACAAATGCCAATAATCCCATTGCTGGGTTCACTGGCCAGCCAAACTAGCCAATCAGTGACCTCCAGGTTTAGTTAGAGAACCTGTCTCAAAGGCATAAGGTTGAGAGGAACAGAGGAACACACCCAGCAACAACCTATGACATCACAGTATGTAAAGAGCGTGACCTGGATCCTGGTTCAGAAATCAGCACTCAGCTTGAGTTTGGTATAAACATGAAACCACCTCTATAAAGACCATGAAATGCAGCAGCAGGTGCGGTCTGAATGCTCGTAAGTCATAGTTTTGTCTGACTTATCTGCCATTCTCATGCCATGGCTACTCACACAGGACCCAGATCCTCAGTGTCTTCTGCATGAAGAAAACACCGTGTTGCCCTCATTTCCTTAAGGATGTGGAAATGAAACGCATTCTCCTTTCCCTTTTGCCTGTAATTTGCACCTGTGCATCAGCCTCTCTTTATTCAGGCAAAATGATTCAACAGATATAGGTTCACAATTGATGAGCTGGGATTGATCCCCAGAACACATACACAGTGGAAAGAGAGAAGCCTGAAAGTTGTCTTTTGACTTCCACACATGCGTGTGCTGTACACACACACACACACACAACAACAACACACAAAACAACAACAACAACAAAAAACAACTTGAACACTCTTAATGAGAAAGCATGCCTTGAGATAGCGATGGTGTACACACACACACACACACACAACAACAACACACAAAACAACAACAACAAAAACCAACTTGAACACTCTTAATGAGAAAGCATGCCTTGAGATAGCGATGGAGAGCAACCAAGCAGAAGCAGCAGTCAGCAAATCTTAAACTCTGTAGCTGAAGTCCGGACATGGGTAGATGCAGCTTTAGACCTAGTGGTGGCCAGCACGCACCAGGCTCTCACACAAAGGGAGGCATCCCCTGCCCTGGACTTCTCACAGTGATCCTGGGAGCGCGGCACACTCTGTCCTCATTTTGTATAGTAGTGCAAAAAGGTGGTAGACTCCCTAAGAGCACAACAGCAGAACTGAAGCCAGCGTTTGACTCAGCCACTCCTGAAGATGGCCCTCTCTGTGGATGGCTATGCTGTCTACCAAGTACTAAATAGTTCCATTTCACCCTGCACTTTAGAACTGGGTGGACATATTTAAATATTAAGATTTATTCTTATATATAAATTATAGTGGTGCATTAACTGATTTGATGAAACACTTGTATGGTTGCTGAATTTCCTTCAAGTGATAACCTGTACATATATTTTAAAAAAAAAAGCTTCAGTACACTGATGTCTGGACAGATGATTCAAACATGAAGAACACTAGTTTGTTGCTTTTCCAGAGGACCTGGGTTTCAATTCTCAGCACTCACATTACTGCTGACAACCTCTTCTCTGTGGTCTTCAGAGAAGACTACCTGCACCTGGTACCAGAAATACAGTGAAGCAAAACACCCATGCACATAAAATTTATCTACCTACCTACCTACCTACCTACCTACCTACCTACCTACCATCATATCTATCCATCTATCTATCTATCTATCTATCTATCTATCATCTATCATCTATCTACCCACCTATCTATCTACTTACGATCTTACTGTAGAATGTTGTCTCCTCAAGGGTGAAGGCAGTCACATGATAAGGCAAGAGCCTGTGATTGGGCAGTGGAAAAGGAAGGTGGGCTGGTAATTTTAGAGTACAGAGGGACAGAGAGATAGGAGAGACAGGAGAGAAGTAAGGAATACAAGTGGAAGAGAAGTATGATCTGTATTCTGTGTGGCTTTAAATACCCACAGGTAGCTATGAATATCTTATAAGGGATGGATAATTACAGGAGAATTTGTCTTATCTAGGTGGGAAGTTCATATCAATATCAATTGGCTGAGTTTATTGTGCAGGCATTTTGTGGAGTGAGAATTTACTGATATAAATCTGACTGATAAATTAGAAGCCTTTAGAGTTTTGATTTTACCTGGTTTCAGAGATTTATGACCACTGACCACAGGGGGTGGATGGGTGGGAATGGGAGCAGAATCTACAGCAAGAAAACCACGAGATGGGTGGTTACTGCATGGAGCTAGCCATGGAGGCAGTGAGACCACCAGGGCCAGAGAGTAGCCCACATTAGTGTGGGATGGTGTCTTGTTTAATATTTCCCACTACATCTTACATACGATGATATATTATCATATATATTAAACATGTATTTAAAAGAAAAATTTACCACTGGTGACAATCAGGTGAACTGTTTCTTTACCAACTGTGGGTTCCAAATTAAGTGGGAATTTCTCTCTCTTTCTCTCTCTTTCTCTCTCTCTCTCTCT
>NW_022196895.1:19014786-19033943 GCF_008632895.1 Mastomys coucha | reverse complement strand
TCTCTCTCTCTCTCTCTCTCTCTCTCTCTCTCTCTCTCTCTTTGTTTCTGACAGAATCCTGCCTTTATCTTGTTATTTTCCTACAGAGTACTGGGATGACAGATGTGTACTACCACATTGACACTAATATTGAATCTTATTTAAAATGATTCAAAGGGACCATCCATGTGAACCCACAAAGCCTTGTTATGAATCCTGATACCACAGAGGTAGATACTAACAAAACATGAATATTCATCAAAATGTTTTCTAACTGGATATTACCTGTGTTTCAAGCTTTGTTTGCACTAAGAACATCTGAAAATATAAAGCAGGTAGACAAAAACATATTATCCATTTTTTTCAAACATTTGTGGAAGGCAGAAATTTATTAAACCAAGAATTAAGTCCAAGTTCACTTGTGGAAAGTCACCATATTGTCTTTAGCTCTCATTCAAATTTGGGCCTCTGTCCTCTTCAGAGGACTTGAGAGAGATCCCATTCCTTTCCACTCTTGTTTCTGATTTTTTTTTAAATATTTTTATTTATTTTTTTCCTCTTGTAACAGAGTGTTATGTGGCCCAGACTACCCTCAAACAACATAGCAGAGTATGACCCTGAATACTTTTTCCTATCTATTCCATTTCAAGTGCCAAGATTATAGGCATGTTTCAGACCCAGTATATACTGTGCTTAGTAAAGATCCCAGGGTGCATGCTAGGCAAGCCTTCTTTCACCGAGGTACCTTCCTTCCACCACACTTCTACCACACCTCAGATCTGGCTTGAGTTTTACAGGCCACCTGCATGTTTTGACTGATGGTCCTGTCTCCTTCCTCAAAACCAGTACCATGATGTCATAACTTCTTTGATTCTCTGACCTTGATTCCTTCCAAAACATTTGTGGATTCTTGTGAGTATACCATGTGCACATGAATAATATAGATTAATTTCTTTCTATTGAGGTCAGCTAATTGCCAATCTTAATTCAACATACAAATTTAATTCTTCATTTGACATGTAAGAAAACATCTATGAGCTCTCATCTTTATGTGTGCTTCTCTAGGGGCTCATTATTCAACCTCACCAGTGCTCTGATTCAATTTCCTTTTCTCTGTTAAATACCTCTCAGGACCCCTTGGTATTTATTTCTTCATTGCAGAAAGACATAAGTCAACAATATGTCCTTATAAACTGTCACCAGCTGTGGCCCCTGCTCTTTCTCTTTTGTATAAAAAGTATGGTCTTAGAGAGATCACTTAAGGGAGTACTTCTGGGATTTGTCATTCTAATTAGATACAACAAACAAATATAGTAATTGATAGAGGTAACCCTTCCAAGGGAAATAAGACAGGAGCACCTCTGACTTAGCCCTTCATGTTAATATCTTAGAAGCTCTTTCTACCCAGGAAATTCCCTGGGACCTACTTGTGAGTCTCAACTCATTAGGTCAAGGGGATACATGAGATTCCAAAGCGCACTTAAATTTATAAACAATGCACCTTCATCCACAGGACTTATAATAATAAGTATCAGTGCTGTCCAATTAACTTTAAGCAATAAAAACATGTGTATTTAATATTTGATAGAATTAGTGATGTTGATTTGGCCATAAATCACTTACAGAATTTAGTACACTCATTGAAACTTAAAACTTAAAGTTTTTTGCTTCCAGTTCCTCTCTGAATCCCTTCTGTCTGGCTCTTCTAATAAAATTCATTTCTCCTAATTTACCATCAACAGAGAGATGATATCAAGATTATTTACAATCTTACTAATTTCATGAGAAAAATGATAAAGAACAAACACTATGTTGGAAATCAATGTTGCTGCTTAAAGAATGGGATTAGGACAAGTGTATCCTTATATACATATATATACATACATACATGTAATATATATATATATATCCTTATAAACTGTCGCCAGCTGTGGCCTCTGCTCTCTGAATCCCTTCTATATCTAACTATATATATAGTTAGACCAAGCTCTCAGGAGAAATGCTTTTTCCTTACTCACTGCACTCTTGCAGTGGGAGTCCTGATGGTCCTGATGGGAGGACATGCCACAGCATTTATCTTGGTTAGGAGATACAGAGGTCTGTCATGAAGCCAATCCTGTGAGCTCTGTTAATCACTTCACTTATTTGCATTTTAATCTGTTTAACTACTACATATTCTGTTTACTTACTCTATTCTGGATAGTGAACTGCTCCATAGGAAAACTACTATTGCTGTCCTAAAGAGTTAGCATCTTCTAGAAGAAAGGCCTAGAAATATGGATACCAGTTATACAAAATTCAAAGTACTAGTTTTACATGCAGTGGCCAATGAGGGCCCAGCTAGGGGTCAAGTTGGATCTTGAAGTTCTGGGGTTGTGGCAGAAGAGAATGGAATCACAAAGACTGGAGCTGTGCAGAATACCAGGCAACCATTTCCAATGTCATCTGAAAGGACAAGAGGAAGGAGGAAGATCTGTCTTTGGAAGATGTTCCAATTATGGGAAAGAGCAGCATGAGAGGTTCATGGAGACAAAGATGCCAGTTAGAGCCATGGGGTGTGTCTGTAGAGTGTAGGTAGGTTTTAAATGGTCAAGTGTGGCTCTCTGTGGTCTATTTGCAAGATACATACAGAGCAGAAATTTGACTGAATACTGGGTCTTCCTTTTCATTACCAGAAGTAAAGGGCAGAGAAAGATAATGGGTTAGTGGGCTTTCCTTAAGCAGCACACTACAAAGGCAGCAGCATTTCTCTCTCCTTTCTGATATCCATATGCATACATGCCACCGGCAATTAAGGGCAGGGCTGGAGACATGGGTTAGTGCTTAAGAGCCTGTACTGGTCTTTCAGAGTTGAGGTCAGCTCCTAGCACCCACATCAGACAGTTTACAACCACCTATCAACTCCAGTTCTTGGGAATCTGAAGCCGTCTTCTCGCCTCTGCAGGCACCTGTACCTATGTGGTGCACATAAACTAATGCAGACAATAAAAATAAATGATTAAAATGAAAGCCAGGGAAAGAGAGTGTCACTACCTGAGTAATACAGAAGTAGAGGCTCACAGCCATCCACTGGACTGAGCACAGGGTCCCCAATGAAGGAGCTAGAGAAAGGACCCAAGGAGCTGAAGGGTTTGCAGCCCCTTAGGATGAACAACAATATGAACTAACTAGTACCCTCAGAGCTCCCAGGGACTAAACCACCAACCAAAGAGTACACATGGTGGGACCAATGGCTCCAGCAGCATATGTATAGCAGAGGATGGCCAAGTTAGTCATCAATGGGAGGAGAGGCCCTTGGTCCTGTAAGGTTCTGTGTCCCAGTGTAAGGGAATACCAGGGCCAGGAAGTGGGAGAGGGTGGATTGGTGAGCAGGGGGAGGGGAGAGAGAACAAGGTTTTTTTGTTGTTTTTGTTTTTCTTTTTTTTTAATTATTTATCTTTATTTATATGAGTACATTGTAGCTGTCTTCAGACACACCAGAAGAGGGCATCAGATCCCATTGTAGATGGTTGTGAGCCACCATGTGGTTGTTGGGAATTGAACTCAGGACCTCTGGAAGAGCAGTTGGTGCTCTTAACCCCTGAGCCATCTCTCCAGCCCCTGGTTTTTTTTTTCTTTTTTTCTTTTTTCTTTTTTGGAGGGGAACCTGGGAAAGGAGATATTGTATGACATGTAAATAAACAAAACATCTAATTAAAAAAACTAACATAGCGTTTCTTTCAGGAAATAGATTCTAGAAAAGATAATTAAGACAAAAGAAATCTCAAAAAACAAATCAAAACAGCAAAAACTCCACTATACACTTCCTAGTTTTGAGAAAGAGAGAATAAAGAATGAATAAGCCATCTGAAAAAACTTACACATAAACTTTCAAAATCCAAAGCCTTCCCTGTCCTTGCTTCGATGACCCAGAAGGGAAAGCTTTGTCAGGGCTGGCCGTCGTCTGTGTTCTCCAGAGGTCCTGGAAGGCTGAAGAGTCAGGCCTATCACAAGAGCCAAGGCAAAATTCCTGGTCTTAAACATCCTTTTTCTCCTTTCTTTTGTACGGACTCACCCTCAACCCCTGGCCATGATGCACATAATCTGCTTCTGTTTCATAAACCTGCGATTGACGTGTATTAAATGTACGCAAGAACAGGACTTTGTGCTTCTGTAGCTCATAGAGCATACCTGATCAAATCCTTTATCCACCCCACACTCTTGCCAACAGCTATTAATAGTTTATAGTCATATAGAAGCCTCTTTCAGTTTTTGCATGCTAGAGGAATGTGTGGCACTTTTATTTCTGCAACTGTTTTATTTCAATTAAAATCACATTCCCCCATTTCTTCCATTCCCCACAACTAATAGGATTTCATTAACACAAATGGATACCTACTTACGTGCACACACCACCAGCTTGTGATCTGGCACCCAGCCTGATTCCATTTTTAACTATTGTGCATGGTACTGTAATTAACATGGACATACAGGTATCTCGTTGGTGTGCTAATTTAACTTTATTTGAATATATATTCAAAAGCAGGATAGCTAGATCATACAGTAGTTCTATTTTAATTTTAAGGAACTTGCCAAACTGTTTCATAGTGGTTGCATAAATTTACATCCCACCAGCAGTATACATCTCTCCCCCTTCTACAGTCTCATAACATTTTTGTTGCTGTTGTTTTATGGCTAGCTAATTCTTACTGGAGTGATAGGATATTTCATTCTAGCTTGCACTATTTTGATAATGACATTAAACATCTTTATTTTTACTTTTTTATTGTTTGCTGCCTACCTCTCTTATTTTCTCTTTTAATTTTGAACAGGCTACTACTTAGGAGACTGGGGAAAATGAAGAGTTAGTCATATTGACTAAGCCAAAAATAGCTTTGCCAAGCACGGTGGCACAGACCTGTAATTTCAGCACTGGGAAGACTGAGGCAGGAGGATACCCAAGTGTGAAGGTAATCTGTACTGTTAAGTAAGACTATCTCCAAACAACTACCAAAAGCAAAGTGTCTAAGAATCCTGCTAGAGATTTGGATATCGGTAAGTCTGAAAATAAATTGCTCATGTAAGAAATACATGCTGTGTGCAGTCATGTGAGCTCCCTAGCTCTCTTAGCAGGAATATCTTTTTTTAAATTAATTTATTTATATTTTTACTCTCCAAATTTGAGGGTTAGGTGCATCATCTCTGATTGAACACAGACCCAGCAGTCCTCTGCTGTGTATGTGTTGGGGGCCTCATATCAGCTGGTGTATGCTGCCTGGTTGGTGGTCCAGTGTTTGAGAGAACTTGGGGGTTCAGGTTAATTGAGTCTGCTGGTCCTCTTACAGGGTCATCCTCCTCCTCAGTGTCTTTCAGCCTTTCCCTAATTCAACAACAGGGGTCAGGGGCTTCTGACCATTTGTTGGGTGCAAATATCTGCATCTGACTCAGAGTATAGTCATGTTAGGTCCCTTTTTTATGAGGGCTCCATAGCCTCAGTAATAGTGTCAGGCTTTGAGACCTCCCCTTGAGCTGGATCCCACTTTGGGCCTGTCACTGGACCTTCTTTTCCTCAGAATTCTCTCCATTTCCATCCCTGCAGTCCTTTCAGACAGGGAAAATTATGGGTCAGAGTTTTGACTGTGGGATGTCAACCCCATCCCTCATGATGCTCTGCCTTTCTGTTTGAGGTGGGCTCTATAAGTTCCTTCCCCTACTATCGGGCATTTCATCTAAGGTCCCTCCTTTTGAGTCCTGTGAGTCCCTCACCTCCCAGGTCTCTGGTGCATTCTGGAGGGTCCCCCACAACTTCCTACCTCCTGTGGTTGCCTGTTTCCATTCTTTCTGCTGGAAAATATCATCCTGAGTGAAGTAACTCAGACCCAAAAGGACATGCATGGTATGTACTCACTCTTAAGTTGATATTAGCACCCCCCCAAAAAAAGTACAGAATACCCAAGATGCAGTCCACAGAACTCAAAAAGGTCAACAAGCTGAAGGGCCCAAGTGAGGACGCCTCTGTCCCACTTGGGAGAGAGAAGAAAGCAATCTCAAGTGGGAAGGAAGGGAGAGACCTGGGAGGAAAAGTGGATGGGGTGTGTGTGGAGGGGAGGGGAATCTGATATGGTATTGAGTGAGGGAAAAGAACTGAAGCCCTGAGGGCTAGCAGGGACATCTTAAAAGAAAGCAACCAGATTTGGTGCCCCTCAGAACAGTACCAACAGGGCCTCAGTCTCTGTGCTTTCAGGCAAAGTACCAATTAATCAAATGCAAATGCTCAGACTGCAGATCTGAAAAGGGAAAATATATCAAGAATTCAACTCTTCCAAACTAGGACAAATAATAGAATGTGTCTCTTAAATATGAACAAGATTTAAAGAAACAACACAGGAATGTCCTTATAGAACTTAGTACCTTCTTCAATAAATATACGAAGTGATCATTTTAAAGATAAAAGTGAAACAACATGCTATTTTATATACATACAAATAGCACATACAGATTGAAGAAAGAAAGCTATCAGAGAAGGGCAGGTTCAGGGTTAACAAAAAGTTAAAAAGTGTAACCAGCATCCCTGATATGGTTGCATCCCTGACACTATTAATGATACTTTCTTATGCTTGCACATAGGAGTCTGGCTGTCCTCTGAGAGGCTCCACCTAGCAGCTGACTCAGACAGATACAAACACACAAAGCAAAACAGTGGGTGTAATTTGGGGACTCTTATAAAAACATTGTGGCCCCGGAAGGATAGGAACCCCACAGGAAGACCAACAAAGTTAGCTAATCTGGACCCTTGAGGTTCTCAAAGACTGAACCACCAACCCAAGACTATACACAGGCTGGAACTAGTCCTCCCTGCATATATGTAGCAGATGTGCAGCTTGATCTTCATGTGGGTCTCAAACAACTGGAGCATGGATGAGATCTCAAAAGCTGTTGTCTGTATGCACCTTGCCTTGCAGAGACGTGATGTTCCAGAGTTTGGGGGGAGGGATAACCAAGGGAACCTCCACCCACTCAGAGGAGAAGGGGAGGGGGACTGGGGGTAAGTATTGGGGGGATCGACTGGGATGAGGCAGTGAGAGGAACGCAAAGTGAATAAGTAAAAAGTACAAATAAAATAAATAAATAAATGTTAAAAAGTGACACTTGAAATAAAATATATACTTGTGGTTTGAATGAAAATGTCCCCCATAGGTTCATAGTGAGTGGCAATTTCAGAAGGTCTGGCCTTGATCGAATAAGCGTTGCCTTGTTGAAGGCTCCTTGGGAGTGAGCTTTAAGGTCTCATATGCTCAAGCCAGACCAAGTCTCTCCCCCCCTTCTCTCTCTTTCTCTCTCCCAGATGTAGAATAGAACTCTCAGCTATATCTCCAGCACCATGTTTATCTGCATGCCACCATGTTTCTCACCATGATGACAATGAACTAAATCTCTGAATTGTAAGATAGTCTCAATTAAATGCTTTCCTCATAAGAGTTGCCACAGTCATGGTGTCTCTTCACAGCAACAGAAATCCAAATTAAGACATTCCTCAAAAATTGATTTCCCCAATAATGGATTTGTGCCCCAAATAATATAGGAGAGCAGAGAAGTAGTTTTTGCCTCATGTGACAACCCAAAATTATAGCCACATCACAAGGCAAATCTTTAAACAGAATTTTTTTAAACTCCACAAAGCAAAGATGTTTGCTATTAAAAACAAGTCTGCCCCCTGTAGAAGCACAGGTTTTAAATGCCATGGCAGACACAAGGCTGGAAAAGGAAGGAGGGAGAGATGGAAAAGGAAGGAGGTAGATTCTCTCCTGAGCTCTACAAGGGTGGGCCAAGCATTAGGCAATGAGCCTATTTGTTACTTTTTAGTGGGTAAATGGAGGTTCCTCATGCACTCTGTCTTTCTGTCAGACGATGTAAGAATGGGGTGTTTGATGTCCCCCGTGTGATCTATGAATCTGTAATGACTAAATCCACAACTTGACAGGATCTAAAATCACAGAAGAGAAAGCCTCTGAGCATGCCTGTGAGGAATTATCAAAATTAGATTCGTCTCCAGGCATGTGTGTCAGGGATATATCCCTGATTGTGATGATGTAGACAGCAAGACCCCCTTAAGGTGGGGGGCACCACTCCACGGGTTGGATTTTCAGAGCAAACAAAGTGTAAAGTGAGCCCAGAATCTCCTTCTTGACTTTGAAGACAATGTGAGAAGCCTCCCCAAGCTCCTTCCACCATGACTTCCAGACATGTGGACTGTACACTCAGACTGTGAGACAGAATAAACATTTCCCTTCATTTTCTCCAGAACATGTTATCACCGTAACAGGAAAGGAAACGAATGCAGGGGTCCGTGTAGGGAGCAGAGAACTGCTGTATCTTCGGCCAGCAGGAACTTAACTGCACGTTCATATCCTGCCTTGAGCAATTATTCTTCTTCCACTCATTAGCATGCAGCCGCCGATAGAGATTGTGAGCAGCAAAGGTCAAATTATGATTTTTACATGAGATCTTTGGACTCATGAGTCATTCTCCTGGTTGGTGCTTTCAAAAACCAGGAATACACAGGATTTACTTCTCAAATAATTTTCCCCCCACAGAATTTAATTGGTGTGTCCTTTTTCTCCAAAGCCAATTATAGACGGCGATCTTCTCTGTGTATACTGTCAGGCAGCTAGGCTGGGCTTGCTGCAGTTGAGCCTCTAGGCAAAGGACATCTACCAACTCATCCCTCATCTCAGCCCCCAGAGGTAGTCAGCAGAGGAGCTTAGCCATGGAGGAGAGAGAGAACAGGGTGATTCTCTGGTCCTTTATCCACGCTGGGTGAGTCTGAAATCCATAAGGAACAGCTGTAAATGGGCAAGACCTGTGTAAGACAGGGCACATAGTCACCTCTAAAGGGAAGACCACACACAAGGACACCATGCTCAGTGGCCTGTCATGCCAGCCAGCAGTGCTTTCTACTCATTAATCTTAGCATTGACGGGTGTGGCGACAGAAAAGGCCATCTCCAGTGACATTTTCAAGGAATCCTAAACTCTCAGACAGTAATGGATGCTGAGGAAGCAGAACCCCGCTCAGCGTGGAAAGGCAAGCCTATGCCTCTCCTTTATCCCCGCTTTGCCACCCTGCCAAGCACCTTCATCTATCTCCCTGAATATCAAGCAGGCTACAAAGGGCTATTTTAGTATACATGGCATGTAAGCACAGCTCATCATACTTATGTTTAAAGGAATTTAAGTTCTAGTGCACAGTATGAGAGCCCTGTTGCTAGGAAGCCGACTTGCCCTCATGCACCTATTTAACCTATGCATACAGAAGGGAGAGGTATTTAAGTTGTTCTATGAAACTCCAGCTCAGAATTTAGGCACTTTTTATTGTTTCAGTCAAGACAAGACATGGGCTCAAAAACCCAAGCTCCATGCTTTTATCTCTTAAAAAAAAATTTGGTTTATATTTATACAGCATCTTAAAAAGACCAGTAAAGATTAGTACTTACATTGTATGAGGAAATGTTTTAATATATGTGTTCACTGCAAAATGGCTGAAATTAGAAATTTACCACACATATTACTTCACGTTATATTTTTCTATACAGAGAAATATTAGAAACAATAGACTCTGATAGTAGATTTAAATGAAAAATTTAAATCATTTTTGTAAGATAAATATATTAAGGTGTTAAATAGCATTGTAACATCTTCAAACCAAGCACAAGTTACTGAACCCCCTACCCCCATATCTCCCATGTTCTTGCTCCCTCACCTCTCTTATAGCTGCCTCCCAAGTCTCTTTTACTATCTAATGTCCAGTGCTTCCTCTTAGCACCCCTATTCTTTTTATTCTTTTCGATCATCTGTTATTGTCCTCTCTTGGTCTTGTTTTGTCCACCCTTACACATGCTTGTATGTAGACATCTAGACCTTATAGGCTAAGATCCACATATGAGGGAAAATGTGTGCTTTTTATTCTCCTACTTTGCCCTGTTAATTTAAACAATGGTTTTCCATTAGTTGTTCTTTTTGTGTTCCAAACTATTATCTGTATTTTAGCTGATTTCAGTGCCAAGCCTCTGACATACAAGCCATGTAGACAGCATTAAACCAGACTATCTTCTAGTTTTTTTTCCCCTTCCTCTGCCTGTAGGTTTGAGGGATTTTTTTCCTTTTTCATAATAAAAATTCATTAAGAAAGTTGTTCAACCAGAATATATTAAACACCTCTAGCTTGCGGAACCCCCTGGTGCTATGAGATCAGTGGTGGAAGATTTAGATAAAATGGGAATGTGTGCTTGGGGAAGATGTGGAATTCACTGGGGAGTACATTGGCACCAGGCCCTGTGCTCACAGCCACTCAGCTAGATCCGTTTGACCATGTGTAAAATGAGAATAAGATCTTCCTCAAACAGAAACATGACAGTCAGTGTGAAAATGGAAGCCCAGAGACACACAGAACATAATTTAGAGCCCAGAAATCTACTTTTTCACATTTCCATTTGAATCTATCAGTAACATTTAATTAAAAAAATAATAATCCCTCCCAAATAAACATAACCAAATGAAATTTAAAAACACAAGAGCTTGATCTAGCTTTGAAGGGGAAAGATAGTGTGCAGCCCTGCCCTGCCTTTCTAGCAAAACAATAACATTAACAGTGGGAGACTAGCTAGGCTAAGGAGAGAGTGCTCACCAAGTATGCTTAGCTACCTCATATGGACACCCAGAACCAATTAACATGGCAAAATGGTTTATGACAGTCGTCCCAGAACTTAGGAAGTAGGGACAGAAAGAGCAAAAGTTCAAGCTTATTTTTAGCTCCATAGTTTACGTCCATCCCCAGTACATGAGACCATATTAAAAATCCATCCTAGATAGCTCCAAGGTTTCTTTTTTTTTATTTGTTTGGTTTTTTGGTTTTTTGTTTTGTGTTTTTGATACAGGGTTTCTCTGTATAGCCCTAGCTGCCCTGGAACTCACTCTGTAGACTAGGCTGGCCTTAGAAACTCAGAAATCTGCCTGCCTCTGCTGCCCCAAGTTCTGGGATTAAAGGCGTGCACCACCACTGCCCAGCGATAGCTCCAAGTTTACTAACATGAGATTTCTCCTGGACTCCATAAACACCCAAAACCAAAAGAGCAACAAAAACATTTAAACCTTTATCCAGCTTTAACCACTGCTCTGTCATGGACTGCTTCCATGTCCCTTCTGGTCTTTTGCTTGGTCAGCCCCCAGTCTGGCACTTTATAGTGACATACTGCCAGTATCTAACCCTGATGAAATCTTCCCTGATCTGGGTCCTGTAAGTTCTGTGTGAGACAATTTTCAGTCCTGTCTCTGAACCAAAAGTCCATGTATTGCTACCACCCCAACATTGTATAAGAGGAAACTGAGGCACCAGCAGTGTGATTACTTGTTAATGTGCTGTGAGCGGCTCGCACACCCTCCATGAGAAAGTCTCCATTCTCATGTCTTCATTAATGCCTGAGAAAGCTAGAGCACAAAACCAGACAACTTAGCTTTGTCAATAATGTTTTCAGTAAAGGTGGCCAACTTACTGACCTCTGCAACATTTTGTACCAGTGAAACAGCGAAAAATTTCTACCAAGCTTACCTTCATTTTTTTTTAAGCAATAAACCATGTCACTCCTTTATTTTGTATTCAAAGGTAAGTTAAACATGTCAGAACTTATTTTAGTAACTTCAATTTTTTTTTGGAATTTTGTATTAGATATTTTTTATTTACATTTTAAATGTTATCCTTCTTCCTGGTTTCCCCTTTGAAAGAAACCCCTATTCCCTCTCCCCTCCCTCTGCTCACCAACCCACCCTCTCCTGTTTCCTGGCCCTGGCATTTCCCTACACTGGGGCATAGACACTTCACAGAACCAAGGGCCTCTCCTCCCACTGATGACCGACTAGGCCATTCTCTGATATATATGCAGCTGGACCCATGATTCCATGTGTACTCTTTAGTTGGTGGTGAATATTTGTCCAGAAGCTCAGAACACCCAAGATACAATCCAAAAATCACAAGAAACTCAAGAAGAAGGAAGACCAAAGTATGGATACTTTGATCCTTCTTAGAAGGGGGAACAGAATACCCAGGGAGGGAGTTGCAGAGACAAAATATTGAGCAGAGACTGAAGGAAGGACAATCCAGAGATTGCCCCACCTGGGGATCCTTCCCATATACAGTCACCAAACCCAGACACTATTGTGGATGTCAGCAAGTACTGGCTGACAGGAATAATACAGAAGTAGAGACTCACAAGCATCCATTGGACTGAGCACAGAATCCCCAATGAAGGAGCTAGAGAAAGGACCCAAGGAGCTGAAGGGATTTGCAGCCACATAGGAGGAAGAACAATATGAACTAACTTGTACCCCCAAAGCTCCTAGGGAACTAAACCACCAACCAAAGAGTACACATGGTGGAACTCATGGCTCGTTTGCCTTTATGATAAATGAACAAAAACAAACAAAAAACAAAAAACCCAGCTCAGTGTGAAGATACGGATATGCCAGATTCCCGGTCCATTTTTTCTAATTCTGAAAGCCATGCTATGGGTTCTGAAATGACATGGTTTTTGCTCTTCTGCATTTGATTCCTGACAACCCTGCCATGTTTCTCAGGAAATGTGAGCCAAATGAGTTTTGAGTACATTTAATATTTATTTTCTACCTTAGATGAAGAGTCAGAAGAAGAAAACTGAGAAAGCTGCTTTCCAGGTGAGGATGTTGCCACGTTCTTCTGAGACTGATAGCTCAGCTCCTGCTTCTCAGGGTTCAGGAGCAGGCTGAAGTAGACCCAGAGCCCACCTTCAAGGAGCCCCTCAGTCCAGGAGCTTCCTGTGTCCTGCCTCTTCCCTCCATTCTCACGCCACTTGCTGTGAGTCCCCAAGTGGCCAGCTGACCAGTTAAGGCAAAGGAAGAAGTCTCCACAGTTGCCAACTTGACTACTGAGAGAAGAACTAAAGACAGACTCTTTGTCATCCCTTCAATGGAAGGAGCCCAGGTCACAGCTTTCTACTTACCCATGTCCCTGTGACACCACACAAAAACTTTTACAAACTTATCTGTCTTTATTCAACGGACAAAGTTAAGGCTCTACAAGTAGATTTTCATTTGATCATACTTACTCCTCTCCACTCTTTCCCATTTCTCTCCTTCTCTTAATGATTCCCACCCAATCCTGAGTTAGTCCTCCATTTACATGCACATCATATACATGTGTTTATACTTGTATATGAATGTGTACATATATAAGCCCAGTTCTGCTTATGAGAGAAAATGTGCAATTGGTCTTCCTGAGTCTACCATGTTGTCCTAATCATCATCTCCAGCTCCAATCATTTTCCTGCAAATGACACTATTCTATTCTTTTTTAGAGTCGAAGAAAAACTCCATTTTTTCCCATTCACCTGTTGAAGGGCACCTAGGCTGGTTTTATAGCTGACAGTTTCAGATAGAACTGCAAAAAGCAGTGGTGGATGTGCATAGGGGTGGGTGTGCAGGGGTGGATTGTAGGGGTGGGTGCCCAGGGGTGGATGTGCAGAGGTGGATGTGCAGGGGTGGGTGTGCAGGGGTGGATATGCAAGGGTGGATTGCAGGGGTGGATGTGCAGGGGTGGGTGTGCAGGGTGGATGTGCAGGGGTGGGTGTGCAGGGGTGGATATGCAAGGGTGGATTGCAGGGGTGGTTGTGAAGGGGTGGGTGTGCAGGGGTGGATATGCAGAGGTGGATTGCAGGGGTTGGGTACACATGGGTGGATATGCAGGGTTGGGTGTGCAGGGGTGGGTGTGCAGGGGTGGATATGCAAGGGTGGATTGCAGGGGTGATTGTGCAGGGGTGGGTGTGCAGGGTGGATATGCAGGGGTGGATTGCAGGGGTGGGTGTGCAGGATGGATGTGCAGGGGTAGTTGTGCAGGTGATTTAGTATTCTCTACCTGATTCTCATATGCAGTTCTCACTGTAGGACAGTAGGGCTCAAAGGGTCTCAGTTGGATGGAGCTGGGTGCCTGTGTTCAGGTCCATGCTGGATGTTGTCACTTCTTTAGGATCTGGAAGGGACAGGAACAAGGGTGAGTGGGTAAGCGGGTGTGACAGTGCAGTTAAGTCACTATGGCGCTGTGTGCTGGTGAACTCTCACGGGTGGTTTTGTTATGTTCCTCAATATTCTGAGAGCGCCTAGCCTAGACCAGAGAAAAGGAAAAGATGGGTCTCAAACGGGTGTGACTGATGGAAAGTAAAGTGTCACCCCGAGAACTACAGATGGAGAAGTGCTTCTTGCAGTTGAGTTGTGTGGACGTTCTGAGCCTCAGGTCTCTTCATTTCCTTGTTCCTCTCGCTCCACAGAGACTCCACCCTATCACACTGAGCTTGGCTGTAGCGGTTCCAAGCCCCTGTGTACAATTAGAAATTGCCAGGTGTCATGGCAGTGTCGTCTAACAGGCCAGCAACAGTAAAAGTCATGCAATGCTGTACTGCACAGCAATGGCAGCATTGATATCTGCCTCAGTTGCAGGATGAGGTAGTTAATGATGCTCCTATTAACACAACTGTAACTGTACATGTATATTCTAAAATAGAGGTCATGAAATTAAGGTCACCAGATCAAATGTGGCATGCATAATAGAAGCACACCCTGTGCTCTTTATTTGCATGTGCTTTGTGACTGTTTCCACTTTAAGACAAGCAAACTTGAGTAGTTGTTACAGAGGGGAAATGTATAGGGGTTAGGTCTCAGATTCTGGGCTTCTCCCGGCAGCCATCAGTCCCTACCTGTTACAACCTTCTGGATTGTACACCTGCTCCTTACCCTAAACTTCTTCAGCCCATCCATTTTGGCTACACTGGTCCCTCTCCATCTTACCATCCTGCCTGCTTACCTTCTGCCTCTTCCCACTTCTCTTTTTCCCCCTCTCTCTCCTTACATTACCTGCCTCAGGGTCCTGTTCACTCTGGATCTTTCCAGATGCCTCTCTCTTATATTTACAATAAACCTTCTCCTCCACTATACATAAGAAGTCTTATCTTATTTCTTTCTCTATTTTTCCACTCACCAGGCAGCCAGGTGTTTTTCTTCCTGGACTTCTGCAGAAGATGTCTGTAAACTCACAATTGAGAAGCTTGTTTTGTCCTAGAGACCTTATTTCTTATTGTTGTGAGAAAACTCCTGACATAAACAGTGTGAGGGAGGGAACTATGTATTTTGTCTTCCAGGCTGAGGTCCTTCGTCTGTGGCCCAGGATGAGGCAGCCAGAGCATGGCAGAGACTGCACACCTCAAAGTGGATTGTTCACTGTGGACTTCTCCTTTGCTTCTGCCCAGTCCCCGCCATATAGGATGTGCTCTTCACATTTGAGATGGGTGTTCCCCTTTGTCAGTTACCTCGGGAAGTGTCCTTCCAGACAAACCAGGTACAGGAGGCACACAGGCACACCAGACACACCAGCCACACCAGCCACACCAGCCACACCAGCCACACCAGACACACCAGACACACCAGACACACCAGACACACTGGTCACACCAGACACACCAGACACACCAGGCACACCAGACACACCAGACACACTGGTCACACCAGACACACTAGACACACCAGACACACCAGGCACACCAGGCACACCAGACACACCAGGCACACCAGACACACCAGACACACTGGTCACACCAGACACACCAGACACACCAGACACACCAGACACACCAGCATTTTACTAAGCTCCTAGGTGCTTCCCAAGTTAGTAAAGTAGGGAAAGGTCATAGGTATTTGACCCTGTTTCAAGACAGTCATTGTATTTTCATTTGTCCCTTCTTAGGTCCTCAGTAACTGTGAAATTGTTTCTGTCCGATTGGTGAAGTGGAGAGTGGAGTTGACGGATTGAGAGTTCAGCCACCAGAGGTCAATTATGACTTTGTTTTGCTTTCTGAGGTTTCAGTCTTTGTGAGCTGTTCTAGGGACACAGTTATCATCTTACATTCTTAACTGGTGGGTTCTCAATGCCTGACTGAGGCTTTTAAAATGTGCTGTGTAGACACAGTGGGTGTGTAATTTGGGGACTGCCTTAGCCTTGAAAATAATTGTCCATGCCAGTTGGGTAAACTTTCACTCTCCAACCAGGTTCACACCCTATCTCCCAGCCCAGATCCCATCCCCCCACACACACACACTCACTCTACCCCCAACCCCTACAGCAATTACAGCTGCCTGAAATAATGCATGGGAATTCCAGATGAACTTCTGTCTTCTTGTGTGATCCAAGCTCTCTGTAGCGAGACCTTTTGTTCTGTTTGCCTCAGTAGCCCAGGGTTGGAAAAGCCTGGCTTTTACATTCCTCATAGTAAAGGGTACAGTCCTATGCTGGCTATTTTTATGTTAACATACAAAAGCTAGAGTCGTTTGGGAACTGGACTATCAGTTGAAAAAAAATGCTACCCTAAGCTTTGCCTGTCAGCAAGTCTGTATTGCTTTTTCTTAATTAGTAATTGACAAGGTTGGGCCACGCCCACTGTGGTTGGCACCACCTCTAGGCTCCTGATACTGGGCCCTGTAAGAAGTCAGGCTGAGCAAGCCATGGGGAGCAAGCCTTGGCAAGCAGCACTCCTCCAAGGCTTTTGGATCAGCTGCTGCCTCCAGGTTATTAACTTCTGTTCCAGTCACGGCTTTCCTAGATGTGGCTGTTTAAACCAAATAAACATACCCTTTCCTCCCCAGTTATTCCCCAGCAAAAACAGCCCTAACTAAGACAAGTTTGTATTTTTCTTTTTGTCATAAAATATAACATCCTGGCAAGTTTTTAACTTTTTTGTTGTTGTTGTTGTTCTAAAATATAAAATCCTGGCAGAGTGGGTTGCACAGCAAAGAAAAAAAATGCCTTTGTTCATTTAACTACACTGGAAAAAGTCCTTCTTGAAATCTGCAGTCTGAAAAAGGGGGTTCATTTGCTGCAATACAGTGTTCTGCAAATTGTCAGGATCCCTCTTGTGGGTGCTTAGTTGGATACACTGGGATCCATGTGGGGACTGCAGGGCTGAGGCGCAGGGCACAAGCCAAACCAGGTTGTTTTCACTTACCTCCAACACCAAAACAAGTTTCTCAGAAGCCCCTCCAAGTGTTAATGGATTGCTACATTCTGCCCCCTCGTGGTCTAGAAAGCTAACAGCATGCAGTGATGAGCAAAATTACCTCACATTTAAAAAAAAAAATTCTGACAGTATTTCTATTTCGTAGGACAAATATCATCATCTAACTGCTTTCCGTCTCCCTTTCTCTTTCGACTTCAAAAATAAATTAACATCTGAGGGAGAGGAGTGTAAGAAGGCTACCAGCCAGGGAAAGTGAGTGAGAAGGGCTAAGGAGGATGTTTGAAGGAAAAATCTGGAATTTTTATTAAAAAAAAAAAATCTATTATACTTATTATTTATTTACACACACTCACATGTCAGAATACAACTTTCAGAATGGATTCTCCTCTCCTTCCACCAGGTGGATCCTGGAGATTAAACTCAGGTCCCTGCAGTTGGTGATTCCCACCCTTCCCTGCTAGGCCTTCTTGCCATCCCTATTAACCTATTTTTTAAAGTATGAATTTTAAAATAACTAACTCCCTACACTCCCAGCCCTTCTCCACCCACCCACCTCCATCCACTTCTCCCTTTCTCTTCAGAAAAGAGGACGCCTCCCTTGGATAACGACCAGCCTTGGCATATCAAGTTTCAGTAGGACTGCGCCTTGAAGAAGTGCATCTTCTCCCACGGAGGCCAGAAGAGGCAGCCCAGTAGGCGGGGAAAGGGTCCCAGAGGCAGGCAACACAATCAGAGAGGGCTCTTCCCCCTGCTGTGTGAAATAGGGCCTTAGATTAGTCCCACGCAGGCTCCTTGGTGGGCGGTTTAGTCTGTGAGCCTCTATGGGCCAGGTTGGTTGATTCCAGTGGTATCCGTAAACCCTCTCAGAGCCTGATCTTTTATTCTGGGCACATTTAGCCAATTTAGTTCTAAGACCCACTCTACAGAAAACCATATGTTTACTAGAATATACGTAAACCACCCTGCCGGTCAACTCCGGTGTTCATCCTACAAAACTTAGGGGATTCTGTTTAGAATAGCCCTACATTCCCTAAAGAACTGACTGAGTGAGCCAACTATAAGCCAACTTTTGGAAGCTCTTCTATATAGTCTTGTTTGAAATATCTAACCCATGACAAGACAGCCAAGGAGAGGTGCCAGCTGAGGTATCTCTTGGGGCCTTCAATCTGTAATCCTATAAATCCTGTGAGCCTCTAAATCACAGGCCGATACAGTTTCCACTAAAAGTATTCAGGATGTATGTTTATGAAGAATGTATGGCTCCTCTGAGGAAATTTTTTTTATTCCCATTTTTAAGTTGCATTACTTTATCTTACAAACAGTCTTTGCTGTTACGCAGGCAAGGGAGAGCTTTGTCTGTTGGTGGAATCTTATTGATGCCAAGTATGATACCAAGTGGTTTGAAGTATATATTCTAGATAGATTACCCAAGTTCAGATTGCAACTTAATATCTCATACTGTGAGCAAGATATTTTACCATATGTGCCTCAGTTGCCTTGTTTGTAAGTAACTGTTGATGTCTATAGTACCTCTCTCACAGGGCAGTCATGAAAGTAAGAGAAACCCACACATAGTGAACATTTTACAAAATAAACCCTTAAAATTGGCACATAGTAAACAGGCAAGACACTTTACATTTAGTAATCATGAAAGCTAAAAATATAGCCACTCAAAGAATCAGTGTTAATGAAAATATCTGAAATGAAATAAAACACATTTTGCATAAAGACAGCTATAAAGGGTTCTTCTTGTCAGCTTGGTTAGACAAGGAATCAACTAAAGATTAACTCCTCCAGAATGGGAAGTACCTTTATTTATGGTGGGCCCATAAATAAAGCAGAGCTGGTTTTGCCTGCCTGTCTTTGTTCTTTGCATATAAGTGCATCTACTGTCAACACTGCCATCCTTGGCTGACATCAAACCCAGCTTCTTTGGCTTTCCAAAGTTAACTAAAAACAGCTCTCCAGAAAGCCTTTAGGCCATCAACACCACATTAGGACTCCACAGGCATCCAAATTTGTAGAATAAGCAGCTTCCAACTCAACAGCCTCTTCAGCATTAAGAGTGCCAGTCCACATTATGGAAATTGATCTAATAAATCCACTTTGGTTGGTT
>NW_022196895.1:18993223-19014776 GCF_008632895.1 Mastomys coucha | reverse complement strand
ACTCACTCTGTAGACCAGGCTGGCCTTGAAATCTGCCTCAGAAATCCACCTGCCTCTGCCTCCCAAGTGCTGGAATTAAAGGCATGCACCACGACTGCCTGGCTTATTTTGTTAATATATGTATATATGTACATATACATATATGTGACATATATACATATATTAACAAAATAGATTTAAATAATTACGATATTTGTAAATATATAAGAATTATATGTGTAATATATGACATATATATGATATAGAATGTATGATATATATGACATAGATAGAGTTAGATGATAGAAATAGATATCGATACAGATATACATTCATTCTACTAGTTCTATTCCTCTACAGATCCCTATTACTAGTTTTTCCCCCTTTGGGAGGTTGTAATAACGATCTAACAATATTTCTTTTATCTGGCACTCTTCAAAGTAAAATTAGTCTTTTGTAGACACGCCTCTAAATGTAATCTTCTAAATAAACTTCACATCTTCTAATACCTTGTAACTTAAGAAATGTACAGATCAGTACTGTACACTGAACATATCCTCCCCATCTAGTGCCTTCTACCCTTCCTCTCTTTTCCTCTCCCCGCTCCAGTTTGGCTCCTCTTTTCCTCTCAACAATTTCTCTCCTACTTTCCTTCAATACACTTGCAACTCAGAGTTGTTTCTACATTCTACCCATTAACCAAGACAGAGCTCGGTGCTCCCCTCCTTACCATAAAAGACACAACCCAGACACCTTCTTCTCCTCCTTCTCCTTCTCCTCCTCCTCCTTCTTCAATTTAGTCATTATAATGACTTTTCTTTGCATTATATTTATTGATGCATTTCAAGAAAATGAGCTCGATTCAAGTTATAAATCAATTGAGCTAACCTGAGTTAGGCCCGTTTAATAAATGACTCTAGGACCAGTTTCTAAGTATTCTGCTGTCATGTGTTCTTAATTTTAATTGCTTCACTTTGAGAAAGCACACAACAGAATATGATCTTCATTGCAAGGACTCTAATTAAACAAACAAACAAAAAACTTTTTCCATGTGACACTGGTTTATAATTCATCGGTCTTAATTATTTAATAAATTCATGTCCATCGGTCTTAATTATTTAATAAATTCATGTAAAAAAGATGGCTAAAAACATCAAATGTGCTCATGTGTTTCCTTGATCACTGGCACATACATGGATTAAGAATGTATCAGTAGCCATCATCCCTGTAACCAGTAACTGAGAATCTGGGTCAGGAGAACTTCCAAGTTGAAGGAGATGACATTTGTAGCCCACTTGCCTTCAGCTTGAATACATTGAAAGCTAACTTCTACATCCCAATCTAGCAAAATATTACAAGAGGTAATTCATTGTTGCTGAGACCAGGTGCCCTGTAATGTTATTCTTTAGACTGTAAAACAATGAAGCTTCCTGTTTGATTTCTTGCTGTGCCTTACCTGGGTGTCTCCATTTCACAAGAAGAATAGATTCAATGTTGCATATGTTCAAATTGTCTTGGATGTGGACAGCTTCACATATAAAGCAACACTCATGAGATGAAGATTGACAAATTGCTCCTAAAGTAAAGTAAGTGGAAGATTGCAACACCCTTCACCTGGACCCCATGGACAAGAGAGACATCTAAAACTATTTAGGTAATATTCCTTATCAGTTTGCCCTTTGATTAATTGGGATGTGCATCAAATTATAGACAGGTAGAGAACTCCTGACTCTCCCAAGAGCTTCAATTCAACACCATCACCACTGTGATAGAGCTGACTCTAATTAGTCATTCATTGGCCTCTGTTTATCTGGACCTGTTTCTGCATCTCACATGGCTTTTGTGGTCCTATTCCTTGTCTCTGCATCTCAGCTCAATATTGAGTCTCAGCTCAAACCTGTGATCCTGTGGCTTGGTTCTGTGCAGCATCTCTCCAACAGTGTTCATTATTTAACTCCCATATCACAATGACTATCTCTACATCTCTTTTGCCTCAAGATACACTAGGATTTCTTTATATTCCTTGAACTTTGCTGCATGGCCTATTCAACACTTTTGTAGACATTTTGTAATTTACACATGTCCATTTAGATACATGAAATTACTGTATGAAGTGTGAGTACAGAGGTAATAATAATATGTAAAACATGAATGAAAGATTTTTTGTCAATGTCAACTGAAACCCCTTTGCACAGGCAACAAAAGTTGTTACTCAGTGAGTTCTCGCACTGTGGAAGGATGTAAATCAAACCCATTCACTTTTATTTTTAACATGATAATTTCACAATAAAAGAGGACTAATTGATCAGAACAAGTCCACCTGGTTTCCCTGAGACTCTTTCAATTCTATGCAGACAAAATGGAGACAAATCTTGAAGGTGACCTCAAGACTTACACTCTTACTCAAAAAGGAGCAAAGGTTGTCTTAAGCACCTGGAGGGTCTATCTGTAGCTCCATAAATGTTTAATTGCTGGGGAGGGAGTGTTTGGAATGCAGCATGGATATTATTTCTACAGTTCTCCAATTAGCCTCTAGGACATGCTTCAAATTTCAAAAGCAATGGGAGAGCTAGAGATGTAGCTCAATTGCAAAGAGCATCTTTAGGATGCACAAAACCTGCATCAACAATTAGTACCAGTAGAATAGAGGGTGTGATCTAAAAGATCCTTAGAACTCAACAGAACTAGGATGTTCTTTTGGAAGCATTGATCAACAATGCTAATAAGATCATCAACAGAGAAAGAAATAAACAAGATCCATATGTTATTAAGTGTGCCCATCATGCAAATGGGAAGGACCTTTTTCTTGTTTTAAGACAACATTAAATATAGCCCAAACTGACTTTAAACTCATATTTGTGTGTGTGTAAATCATATAAAATATAAATTATAGAATCCAGTAATTCATGAACATAGAGAAACCTCTTTGAATTTTCAAGGAGAGTCACTTTATGCTCAGTTTTAGAGACCCTCACTGTGCTACCATGAATTCGTCTCATTTCCACTCTTATTTGTCCTTTGTTTCATTTGCTTTTATTTGACATTTTTCCATTTATTTTTGTCTTTCTATACCAACTATCCCTTTGTAAATGGGACTTTAAACAGGAAAGTCAGAAACAAGACATAGTTACACAAATAAATAAATGAAGACAATTCTAAGTGTTCTATTAGTTGCTATAAATATAGTGGAGTGTGTGTCCTTATTACATGTTGGAGCATCTTCTGGGTATATGCCCAGGAATGGTATTACTAGGTTCTCAGGTAGTCCATGTCCATGTCCAATTTTCTGAGGAACTGCCAGACTGAGGCCACATGCTCCACTATGTTCATAGCAGCCATATTTATAATAGCCAGAAGCTGGAAGCAACCCCAGATGTCCCTCAGCAGAGGAATGGATACAGAAAGTGTGGTACATTTATACAATGGAATACTACTCAATGATTAAAAACAATTACTTCATGAAATTTTCAGGCAAATGGATGGATCTAGAAAATATCATCCTGAGTGAAGTAACTCAGCCACAAAAGACCACACATGGTATGTACTCACTGATAAGTGGCTATTAGGCAAAGAGTGTGAAATACCCATGATACAACTCATGGACCACATGAAGCTCAAGAGGAAGGAAGACCAAAAAGTGGATGCTTCAGTCCTACTTAAAAGGGGGAACAAAATAATCAAGGGAAGTAGAAGGTGGGAAGGACTTTGGAAGAAGAGAAGAGGGGGAAGTGAAAAAGAGGGGAAGAATCAGGTATGGGAGGAGATGGAGGAGGTGTACAGAAGGTCAGGAAATTGAACAGAGGTGTATAGCAATGGGGGATGGGGAACTGGGGATAGCAACCAGAAAGTCTCTGATGCCAGGAAAGCAACAATCTCCGAGGACCTCACGGGGATGACATTAGCTGAAATATCCCACAAAAGGGATGGAGAACCTGTTGAGACCATATCCAGAGGTTAGGCATGGTCCCCTAGTTGAGGGATGGGGCCACCCACCTATCTCCAAAAATTTAACCCAGAATTGCTCCTGTCTAAAGAAAATACAGGGATAAAGAGTGGAGCAGAGACTGAAGGAAAGGCCACCCAGAGACTGCCAAACCTGGGGATCCATCTCACATGCAGACACCAAACTCAGACACTATTGATGATGTCAAGAAGTGCTTGCTGACAAGAGCCTGATACAGTCTTTTCCTGAGAGGCTCTGCCAGATTTGACCAATACAGGTGTGGATGCTCACAGCCAACCATTGGACTGAGCACAGGGACCCCAATGGAGGAGTTAGGAGAAGGACTGAAGGAGTTGAAGGGGCCTTTTCTGGCATCAATGGGAGAGAAGGCCCTTGGTCCTATGAAGGCTTGATGCCCTGGTGTAGAGGAAAGCTAGGGAGGTGAGGTGGAGTGGGAGGTGGGTGGGGTAGCATCTTCATAGAAGCAGGGTTAGGGGTGATGGGATAGGGAGTTTGCCGAGGGGAAATTGGGAAAGGGGATAACATTTGAAATGTAAATAAATAAAATATCCAATTTAAAAAAAAAGTGTTCTGTTGGGAAATAGAATTACAGCTATCTTTCAGAATGGACTAAATGGCATTTGTCTCTTTAGTCTTTGATGAATTTACCCATTTTAATGTTTGCCTTGTCTTTGAAACACACTACCAGAGAAATAAAGTCACTCTGACTTTGCCATTCTTTGATATACATTCAATTGTTTTAGTGTGCATGTATTGGAGAGACAGACAGACATGAGGAGGGCAGGGAGAGGTGTATGTGTATATGCATTCATGTTCCTGGTCTATATCATTCTCCATTTTATTTCCATGAAACAGAGGTAAAAGTAACTTTCGTTTGCCTGATGTAATTGTCATCTCAGAGGCTTACTGTTGAAAAAGTTATCCTTTCTAGTTCTTTCTGCTTTCTGGCTGGTTGGTTCAACTCAACGATTCTGGCTCAAACTCCTCTCCAAGCTGACTGATCCAATACGGCTTCTCTCAGATTCTCATTGAGTTGCTCTGCTTGGCCTCAAACTAACTCGGCAATTTTTTCTAATCATCTGGATCTTTCTTATTCTTTGGCTTCAACTGCCTCTACTGATATGCACTAAACTGCATGAACTCGTGAATAAACTCAACTCCACTGCACTGTACTCACAGCACTGACTTCCACTGACTCATCTTCCAACTGCCTGAACAGAACTGACTTTCTCTCCCTAAAGTGCTCTTAAATAGCTTTTCTTTCCTGCACTGTTCTCGTTAGAGTTGGGCATATCCTATCTTTAACTCATTCCATCAAAATTTTCTCTGGCTGGTCACTTTGTTTGCCTCTCAATTAGAAATCACTTTCAAACATGGATACTTCCTCCTACAAATTAATTTTACCTTAAAGGTGTGTGCTTAAGGGCATGTCTTTATTCCAGCCAGAAATATTAAAGGTGTGTGGTCCCTTGCCAGAGCAGCAATGTTACTGGATTATAATTCCTCTATAAACAAGGTCTCTCACTGAATTTGGAAGTAGACTGTCAGCTATCAATCCCCCAAAATCCTGTCTCTGATGGCCCTGAGCTCTGGGGTTATAGACATGCCCAACCAAAGCCAACTGTTTATGTAGGTTGCTATGATTTGAACTCAGGTTCTCAAACTTGCATCATATGAATCTGTTACTTTTTATGTTGTCTCTACAGGCCTTCATATCTCTCTCTCTCTCTCTCTCTCTCTCTCTCTCTCTCTCTCTCTCTCTCTCTCTCTCTTTCTCCCTCTCTTTCTTCCCTTCCTTCTTTGTCTTACTTTGATTCTCCTTGTATTTATCGTTCTTTGGATGCAATTTTTTCCCTTCCTTTTATTAAACATAGATGTGTGTGTGTGTGTGTGTGTGTGTGTGTGTGTGTGTGTGTATTTTGATAATATTCCCTTCCATTTCCTCCATTCAACTCCCAGGTCCCTTCCCTAATACATCTTTTTAACTTCATATATCTTTAGTACTGACTCCAGTTAGTGCTAACCATATACATGCCTATGGGTATGAGCCATCCACCAGAGTATGGGGCAATCTACAAATAACTACACTCCCCAAAAAGTGACTCTCCCTACTTCTGCTTCTATCAACTGCCAATGGCTCCTCACATAAGGATAGAGTCTTGGAAGCCCTTCCCCCTCCATGCTAGAATGTTGATTGGCTTGATCTTCTACAGACAACACCACCTGCTATGAGTCCATGAATACATGATTCATGCCATGTCCAGAAGATAGCTCCTCATAGCATTCCTTGTTATTTCAACTCTTACTCCCCATCTCCCCTTCTGGGGTTTTCCCTGAGTCTGAGGGATAGACTTGATAAAGATGTTTCATTTAGGAATAAATAGTTCCTTAGCCCTCACTTTTTCTCAACACTGAGTAGTTATGAGTCTTTATTAAGCACTGCCACTCCAGAAGACTGAACAAAAGCACAAATCTATAGGTATTAACATAAATATTTTAAAAGTTTGCTAGCCATAGTTCTCCTCTAGTACCTATGACCTCCTCAGCAAATGAACTTTTCACAATGTTTACAGTACTATACATGAATTTCATTCTGTGAAACAGACCCTTGGATCCAATCAGAAAGATTGATTGCCCCTGTAACAGTGATAGTATTATTGCAGTATTAGGGACATCTTATGTAAAAGGTTGATATTTTACCATGTATGTTATAGAGCTAGATGAGACTATCACTGTCCCACTCCCACTCAGTGACTTGCATAGTACCTTCCAGCATTATAAAAACGAATCTAGCAGGCAGAAATTTTTCTAATCAGTTTGAAATTGATTTCTCTGTCCTGAAACCAAATTACATAGTATCTTCAGCAGTAGAGGCTTATCATCTAGGTGTGGTGGCCAAGTAAGAACAATAGCAACAGTCTGTGTTATTTTAGGGACATCCAGGACTTTCTCATAAGGAAGTATCCCATGCTTGAACTTTTTACATAACAGCCTGTGTTTTCCAGGAACAACATTGTACTCACATGCAGGGTTCTTTTGTTCAAACTCAATTTAAAATATTTTGTAATTAGCTTACAAACCAGGGGATTTGCATAATGTAGCTCTTGGTATTATGAATGGTAATCACACTCCCCAAAAACTGTTTGTAGGAGAATGCATGTAGTTTCTGGGAACCTGTCCCCAATTGGTTCTGATTGTAAATAAAGATGTCTCAGCCAATGGCTGGGCAGGACAGAAGTGAGACTTTTAGGATTCCCAGGCGTGGGATGGAGAGAGGAGGAGGAGAAAGAAATCTATCATGCCAGGGGTGGGGGGTGGAGAGAAGAGGAGGAGAAACACCATGCGTGAGAACAGTGGGGGACAGGGAAGCATAACTGACCTGTGAAGGAGCCGGGAGAGAGTGGCCCAGGTGGGAAGCACTTGAGATCCAGGGTAGAATATAGAATTTAATAAGTAATAACTTGGGATTATCAGTAGGAGGTAGATTAACCATGCAGAGATTAGGAAATGGCCCAACTGTCGTGCTGTTTAAGGCATATCAAAATATAAAAGCTGCATGTCTGTTTTTCATTCTGGAACCCAGAACATTAAGGCAGTAGTGAAATCATACACCTGGGATTTATATATAAAAAAATTGATACAGCATATGGATTTTCTTAGTTTTGATTAATCTACCCACTCTCCTACCTAATTCCCACCACCCCCCCCATCCGTGTGGGAATTCGTACTTAATTCTTTAACTTCTGTTGTTCTCCCCATCCTTTCACATATATGTATCACTATCCTTCCAATTATAAATTTTTATTGGATCAGAAGATCATAAGCTTCTTGTGTCTTTTTTTCTGAGCATATTTTAATGTATGTAATAGAACAGAGGCTCAAGTAAGATTGAAGTGTATTGACCACCTTCTCATATATATTAACAGTCTGATATTACTATGGCTATGATAGGTCTCAGTCCCCTTTTCCTCACAGCCAAGCATGATTATTTTTGTTTAAGCTACCACATCTATGTCCTCAGTTGAAGCAAAAGAAAACAGAAAGAAAAGAGACAATTTCCTTTTATTTTAATTAAATAATAGATGGACACTTCCTGTTCTACCACAGACCACGCAGACCTCAAGAAGTCCACCACCTACTAAACTTCCCTACTCTGTTAGTGGCCTCTCACCCCAGCACCAGTCCCCACCTACTCTGAGTCACCTTGTCTCAGCCCCAAACTCAGGAGGAGAAACCCTGATGGACCAGAGGCCAGAGAGCCACTCGAAGTCCAGTCCCCAATTTAAGTAAAGACCACCTGCTCAACTAACTACAGGTGACACAGGCCAGAAGACCAGAGAGCAAACTGAAACCAAGGAACAAAACATCCATCCAAAAAGGACAAACTCAGAAAATGGCACCTAAACCTATAATCACCCCAAACCCAGATGCATCAATGCCAACATAAGAACTCAATAAACAAAAGCCAAGCAATATGGCATTGCCAAAGCCTAGCTATCCTACTACTATAGCAAGCCCAGAATATTCCAGCACAGTTGAAACATAAGAAAATGACCTTAAAATCAGCTTTATGAAGATGATTGAGGTTCTTTAAACAGGAAATGAATAAATCTCTTAAAGAAATTAAGAAAGAGACAAAAATAAATATGGAGGAAATGTATAAATCTCTTAAAGAATGTCAAGAAACCTAAGGAAAAAAAACCCAAAAAGTTGAAGGAAATGAATAAAATCATTCAAGCCCTAAAACTGAAAATACAAATAATAAAGAAAACACAAATTGAGAGAATTTGGGAAATGGAAAAATCTAAGTAGGCAAACAGGAACTACAGAGGCAAAAATCACCAGTAGAATACAAGGAATGGAAGGGAGAATCTCAGGCACTGAAGATAAAATAGAGTAAATAGATACACTGGTCAAATTAAAATCTTAAATTTAAAGAATTCCTGACATAAAACATCCAGGAAATCTGGAACACTATAAAAAGAGCAAACCTAAGAATAATAGCAATAGAAGGAAAAGAATCCCAGATCAAAGGCCCAGAAAATATTTCCAACAAAATCATAGAAGAATATTTTCCAAACCTAAAGATGGAAATGTATAGGTACAAGACACTTACAGACCACACATGCCAGTGTACACTACAATACCCAGAAAACTTTCAATCACCATAGAAGTAGAAAAGAGGATATACCATGATAAAGTCAAATTTAAATGAGATTTATCTATAAATCCCTACAGTAGGTACTAGAAATAACCTATCTAGAGAAGTTAACTAAACCCAAGAGGAAAACAAATCAGGAAATAATCCCACATCAGCAAAACAAAGAAAAAGGAAACACATACACACATACACACACACACTACTACAACCACCACCCTACCACCACCACCATCCTCAACAAAAACAACAAAAACCAAGAATTAACAATCAATTGCAATTGATATATGTCAATACAAATAGATTCAGATCCATATTAAGAAATGGACTAACTGAATGGATGCAAAACAAGATCTACCTTACTGTTTCATAAAAGAAACACATTTCAACGTCAACGACACCGGAAAAAGATTTTCCAAGCAAATGGACCCAAGAAACAAGATGGTGTAGCCATTCAGATATCTAATAAAATAGACTTCTAACCAAAATTAATCAAAAGACATGACAAAGGACACTTCATACTCATCAAAGGAAAAATTCACCAAGATTACATTTTAATTCTTAACATCTATGGCCCAAGCACAAGGTTACCAACTTTGTAAAAGAGTCATTACTAAAGCTTAAATAACACACATTTTCTTTCACATATTGAGAGTGGGAGACTTTAATACTCACCCTCACCAATGGACAGACCATCCAGCCAAAAAATAAACAATAAAGTACTGGAATTAACAGGCATATAAACCACATGAATCTAACAGATATCTACAAGAACATTTCACCCAAACATAAACGAATATTTCTTCTTTTCAGCACTTCAGGAAACTTACTCTAAAAATGACCACATACTCCATCACAAAGCCAGTCTCAAAGATATAAGAAATTTGAAATATTCCCCCATATATCAGATCACTACAGATTCAAGTTGCAATTCAACAACAGAAAGTCTCGAATCTCATGGAAACTGAACAAGTCTCTACTGAATGACTGCTAGGATACGACAGAAATAAAGAAAACTTATTGAAGACTTTCTAGAATTCAATGAAAATGACACAATATACCCAAACTTATGGGCTGCATTGAAAACAGTGCTAAGAGAAAAGTTCATAGCACTGAATACTTATATAAAAGTACTGGAGAAATCCCATACTGGCAACTTAACAGCACACCTGAATGTTCTAAAATAAAAAGAAATAAGTATATCCAAGTAGAGTATATGTCAGGGAAAACCTGGGGGCTGAAATCAATAAAATAGAAACAAAGAGAATAGTACAATGAACCAATAAAAGATACAGTTGTTTTTTTGAGAAAATCAAAAAAGATAGACAAACTTTTATACAAACTAAGTAAAAGATGGAGAGAGAAGAAAAAATGAACAAAATTAGAAATGAAAAGCGGCATAACAATAACACCTAGGAAGTCCGAAGAATCATTAGGTCTTCCTTTAAAAACCCAGACTTCTCAAAATTAGAAAAAGTCAAAGAAATGGATAATTTTCATGATAGATACCACTTACCAAAGTTAAATTAAGAATAGACAGTTACCCAGGCAGTGGTGGCACTTGCCTTTAATCCCAGCACTTGGGAGGCAGAGGCAGGTGGATTTCTGAGTTTGAGGCCAGCCTGGTCTATAGAAGTGAGTTCCAGGACAGGCAGGGCTATACAGAGAAACCCTGTCTCAAAAAAACAAAAACAACAACAAAAAGACATTATCAAACACAGACATTATTGTGGATGTCAACAAATGCTTGCTGATAGGAGTCTGATATAGCTGTCTCCTGAGAGGCTCTTCCAGTGCTTGACAAACACAGAAGTGGATGCTCACAGCCCTCCATTGGACTGAGCACAGGGTCCCCAATAG
This sequence comes from Mastomys coucha, assembly GCF_008632895.1. Taxonomy (NCBI): domain Eukaryota; kingdom Metazoa; phylum Chordata; class Mammalia; order Rodentia; family Muridae; genus Mastomys; species Mastomys coucha. Next base: position 19,003,815 of record NW_022196895.1, on the reverse strand, counting down.
AGGAGCTAGAGAAAGGACCCAAGGAGCGGAAGGGGTTTGCAGCCCCATAGGAGGAACAACAATATGAACCAACCAGTACCCCTGGAGCTCCCAGGGTCTAAGTCACCAACCAAAGAGTACACAATGAGGGACTCAAGGCTTCAGCTATATATGGAGCAGAGGATGGCCTTGTGGGACATCAATGAAAGGAGAGGCCTCTTGGCCTTGTCAAAGTTCAATGCCCCAGTGTAGGGGAATGCCAGGACAGGGAAGCAGAAGTGGATGGATTAGTGAGCAGGGTGAGGGGGGATGGGATAGAGGGGTTTTCAGGGGAAATGAAGAAAGGGGAAATGAAGAAAGGGGATAAAATTTGAAATATTTAATAAAATAAAAGAAGTATGCCAGCCATTGAGCTGTTTAAGGCATATATAAATATTTTAAAAAATTAAGAATGCATACACAAATTGAATAGGCCTATCACCCTAAAGTACTTGAAGCAGTCACTAATATCAGGAACTAGACTAGGCTGTCCATTCTCTCCATATCTATTCAGTCTAGTACTTGAAGTTCTACAATAAGAGAACTGAAGGAGATAAAGTTGGGATACAAGTTGGGATGGAAGAAGTTAAAGTATCCTTATTTACAGATGATATGTTAGTATACATATCATATATAAGCCACCTCCCCACCCCCCCAAAAAATTACCATGGAGTATTCTTACAGCTGAAAAACTCCTTCAGCAAAGTGGTTGAATATAAAATTAACTAAAAAAAAAAAAATAATAACCCTTCTATATACAAATGACAAACAGATTGAGAAAGAAATCAGAAAAAACTATACCATCACAATACCTACAAATAATATGAAATATCTTGGGGTGGTAATTCTGACTAAGCAAGCAAAAGACTTGCATAGTTAAAACTTCAAGTCTTTGAGGTAAGTAATTGAAAAAGGTATCAGAAGATGGAAAGAACTCCCAATGCACAGTGGATTATAAAAATCAATTGTAAAAATGGCTATCCTACCACAAGGAATCCATAGATTCAATGCAATCCTCATCAAATTCCAACTCAATTCTTTACAGACCTTGAAAGAACAACACTCAAAAGGAAAGCTAAAACAACGCTGAACAATAAAAGTACTTCCAGAGGTATCATCATCCCTGATTTCAAGATGTACTACAGAGCAATAGTGATAAAAACTAGATGATATTGGCATTAAAAATAGACAGGTTGATCAATGGAACTGATTTGAGGACTCAGGCATAAATCTACACAACTATGAACACCCAATTTCTGATAAGGAAGCCAGAAAGACAATGGTAAAAAGAAAATATCTTCAACAAATGGTTCAGGTCTAACTGGATGTGTGTGGGGAGCCGCAGCTGCCATCCTATATATATATATTGAACACCTGGTCTCCTGCCAGAGCAGAGAGCATTGTTAAACAAGCCCTAAGTTGGAAAAGCTGAGTGCCTCTAGTTTGTGATGCAAGCTGACGTGATTTTCCCGCAGCCTATTGTGCTTTGCCACGTAGCCGATGATGATTGGGACCAGGGAAAGTGTTTAACCCACAAGGGCTGGGGGCTGAGAATGATAATTAGGAGTAAGTATGTAAGGATAGAAGTAAGTTGTAAGGATAGAAGTAAGATGTAAGGATAGAAATAAAATAGAAGTAAGATGTAGGAATAGAAGTAAGATGTATGTAAGAATAAGAATAAGAATAAGAGTAGGAATAGTGAGTAAGTATGTAGATATAGAAGTAAGATGTATGTAAGAATAGGAGTAAGATGTAAAGATAGAAGTAAGATGTAAGGATAGAAGTAAGATGTAAGAATAAGAATAGAAGTAAGATGTATGTAGTAAGATGTAGAGAATAGGAGTTAATAGGAAATAGGAGTAAGTAAGAAGAAAGTAGAAAGATGTAACTAGTAAGATGTAAGAAGAAGATATAGAAGAATATAAAAGAAGCTAGCTAGAGAAGAAGTAAAAATGAAGGTTCCTGATTAAACTGCATGGAGAAGAGCTCGTTGTTTGCCTCCTTATTTCCACTGGACGGAAAGGCATACAACAGATGTGTGCACATAAAAAATACAAATAGATCTACATTTATTACTGTGAAAAAAATTCAAGTGCAAGAGAATTAAAGATCTCAACATAAAACAAACTATACTGAACCTGATAGAAGAGAAAGTGGAGAACAGTCTCAATTGCATTGGCACAGGAAATAACCTCCTGAAGAGAACACTGCTAGCACAGGCACTAAGATCAACAATTAATAAAAAGGACCTCACAAAAATGAAAACGTTTTTAGTGCAAAGGACACTGTCAATAGGACAAAATAAGAAATGGGAAAACATTTTACTAGCTCCTCATCTGATAGAGGACTAACTAACTAGATATATACATATATATGTGTGTGTGTATACATATATAATTTATAATTACCTAAATAATTAAAGAAACTAGATATCAAGAAAACAAATAATTCAATAAAAAGACTTACAAATTTGAACAAAGAATTCTCAAAGGAGTGAGTATAGTTAGGACTCCCAATAATGGAGGATTTAAAGCCAGAACTGGCCATCCCCTGTAATCAGGCAAGGCTTCTAGTGGTTAGACTGGGACACAAACCCTGCCACAAAACTTTGACATATAATATACTCAGCCTGCAAGATGTTCTGGGGGAATAGAGGCACAGAACTTCTATGGGCTAATAATAACTGGTTTAATTTGAGGCCCATACCAGCAGAGGGAACACTGCCTGGATAGCCAGAAACTAAAGGCTGGATAAGTCAGAGACCTAAAAAGTAAAAAAAAAAAAAAAAAAAAAAAAAAAAAAAATGATTCCGAATAATACTCTTATTACTCATAGATTGGTGCATAGACCAATTGTCATCAGAGAGGTTTCTACTGGTTGCTAATGGGAGCAGATGCAGAAACCCTCAGCCAAACAGGTGGAGAAAGAGCCCAAATTAGAGATTTCCAGTTGGTTTCCTCCCCTGTAGCTTGAGAAAACCTGTGGAAAAAGAGAAGGAAGAATTGAAGAAGCCAGAAGGATTAAGGACACCAGGAGAATGAAGCCCACAGAATCAACAAAGCAGGGCTCCTAGAGCCTCACAGAGACTGAAGCAATAATCACAAAGCCTAGGTCTTGTGATTCCTAACAGTGGGAATAGAGTGTATCTGACTCTTTTGTCTGCTCTTGGGACCCTTTTTCTCCTACTAGGTTTCTTTGCTGAGCCTTGCTTGATATGAGAATTAATATCTAGTTTTATTGTATATCGTAATGCTGTGTTCAGTGGATATCCCTGGGAGGCCCCCTCTTTTCTGAAGGAAAACAGTTGAGGAGTGTATCTGAGGAAGATGGAGGGTGGAATGGAAGGATTGGAGGGAGGGTAACTGTGGTCAAGGTGTATTGAAAACTAAAAAGAGGTGAGTACATATTTTCTTGATCTTTTTCACTTTAATTCCACTAATTCTTTCATATAAAAAATATTAGCCTTAGTCTGAGCTACAATGGTGATTGGGAAGTTGACTGCTAACAAAATTAGCAATCTGATGAAAGCCAAAAGGAATAAGGTGAAATTTTTAGGTATTTTGAGCTCTTGTTGCCAGACTGAATATATTCTTAGCATAGATTAACATTTAAGAAGTGTAATTCTTAATTAGTAATTAATAATTAGAAGACTAATTACTGTTCATCTGTTCATCAGAACCTCTTAGAATAGTTCAATCATATCATTTGTTTATTACTTCAGTAAAATAGCCAGTTATTTGAATGATAAATCTTTCAATGGTTGAGATTTTCTTTGTTCATTCCCCTGTTAGGCACCTTGATCCCCTTCATTTTTAGCAGAAAATAAGGTTCTCTCTCTCTCTCTCTCTCTCTCTCTCTCTCACACACACACACACACACACACACACACACACACACACTCTTTTTCTCTATCTTTTTAATGGAATCTCCTAGATAGTTGGCTGCCCACAAAATAAAACGGAATATCTCTTTCCAAGCCACTGGCTGTCTGGAATTCATTGAAGTGGACAATGAACACAAGCTTCATGCTTTCTCTGAGAAATGATAGCCAAAGAAGTTCTACTGATGCTCTGGGAGAACCAAGGAAAGGATTGTATGGTCTGAATCAGTGGTAGGAACAACATGCCAGAATTTCCCAAGAAGTCAGGTGTCTTAACACTGAATGGAGTCTGTCTACGGTTGAGTAAGAGGCATTCTTGATATAGACCAAGAATTCAAACTGGAGAGAGGAAACACAAGTCTGGTCCAAGATGTATTGTGGAAGCCAATTTGTCAATCTTAATGTTCTCAACTTTATTGTTGAGACACACACACACACACACACACAGAGAGAGAGAGAGAGAGAGAGAGAGAGAGAGAGAGAGACAGAGACAGAAACAGAGACACAGAGAGACAGAGAGACAGAGAGACAGAGACAGAGAAGGAAAAAGAGAGAAAGAGAGACAGAGACAGAGAAGGAGAGAGAAAGAGAGACAGAGAGACAGAGACAGAGAAGGAGAGAGAAAGAGAGACAGAGAGACAGAGACAGAGAAGGAGAGAGAGAGAAAGAGAGACAGAGACAGAGGAGAGAGAGAAAGAGAGACAGAGACAGAGACAGAGGAGAGAGAGAAAGAGACAGAGACAGAGAAGGAGAGAGAAAGAGAGACAGAGAGACAGAGACAGAGAAGGAGAGAGAAAGAGAGACAGAGAGACAGAGACAGAGAAGGAGAGAGAGAGAAAGAGAGAGAGAGAGAGAGAGAGAGAGGGAGAGAGAGAGAGAGAGGGAGAGAGATTCCTGGACTGACAGATGCTGCTGTTACTTAGTGGATTGAGATCCAAAAGAGCTAGCAGAATCTGCCAAGTTTTCCACCACACTAAAGAAGATGAATCCCACTAATGTGTTGTCACAAGTCCCATATACAATGGCAGGTAGAAGTCTAGGACCATAAGCACCCAAGACTCAGCATTTGTTACTATCTCTCTTCTGCAACACAACCATTGATGTACTGCCATGAAGAGACAATTCTCAAAGGAAAATAAGGGGAAGGCTGCAGAATATTCTAAGCTTTTTGCCAAGAGAATGGAGGAAGCCAAAGAAAAATGCCAGGAACAGACAGCCAAGAGCTATAGGCTATCCTTAAGAACCTCTAAGAATCTAGTCAAACATGAATGATGAGAGTCTTTATAGCAAATGAATGATCAAATGTTGAAAGTAAAAGAAAAGAAGGTACAGATGGATGAAAGATTATATCCTTGCTTAATAAGAGGCTCTGCTGCCCCAAGGAGGAGAACACACCAGATTCATTGCGTTTCTTTATTCACCATTTTGCCAGAGTGATATCACATTCAACACAGGGTTAGATTTTAGGCCTCTCATAATTTCCATAAAATTACTAACTACCAGAATCCAAAGCATCACACATTACACAGAATATTCCGGGTGCTAATATTCCTATCAGTGATTTTATCTCTCTGATTTTCACATCCAGTCTTTCTCTGGGGCTTGGATCTTGTCAATGGCCTTGGTGGAAGATAGAAACCACCTCTATCTCTGATATTCAGGTATTTTCCTATTCTGAATCAGGACACTCAGTAAGTCCTTAGATATATCATGCATATACTTACTGGAAGGAACTGAAGGCACCTGGCCTTAGGGCAAGCTGAGGTAAGGCTTGAGTATCAATTATAATTCTCAGAGAAATTGAACCTATCCCTTTTATTTATCCAGGAGAGTCGGTGCTTCCAAGTACAGAGGCCAGAAAACAAAAAGAGCTGAAGATGCAAGTTAATGTTAATGTGCAAGAAAAGAAAACTTTCCTTTCTGAGTCCATCTCCACCTCTGTTCTATCAGGCCCTCAACAGATGGGATGACATTACCACAATGGGAAAACCATCTGCTTTGCTATGTCTATGGACTTAAGTGCTAATCTCATCTGGAAAATCATAGATGTAGCCAGGAAAAAATATTTTCAGATACCTGGTGGCCCTGTGTTCATCAAGTCAAGTTGACATACACAGTTCTTCACTGTAGGTATGAACTTGATACTCATATTGTCTTAGTTAGGGTTTCTATTTTTGTGATAAAATTCCATGATTAATAAGAACTTTGTGGAGGAATGGTGTTTGTTTGGCTTATATTTCCACATCATATCACCGTTCACCACTAAGGAAAGTTAGGGCAGAAACTCAAGGATGGAACTTGGAAGCAGGAACTGTTGCAGAGGTCATGGAGGAGTGCTTGTGTTCCTATGGCTTGCTCATGCTAACTTCTTTTTTATTTTATTTTTTCATGCAGCATGGCTTCAGTCAATTCTGAGACTGAAGGCAAGTTTAATTTTTCCCGATTCACTTTTATACCCTTTTAATTACATGTAAGTATTAAGGATGAGCAGTACAATAAGGAACTAGCAAGGCAGTAAGCAAAGTCCGGTGGCAGTTGTTTACATTCCGTCAGAATGACCAAAATACCTGAGCCTACTTCAAAATACCTTGCCCAAGCCCAAAATCTTGCATGAACCCTACTTCTTTTGTTCTATCCTAAAATCAGATTCTTACTTCCTTGTCCTTGGCCAGTGTCAGGTCCCTGCCTGAACTTACTTCGTTGTCATGGCCTAATGTCAGATTCCTGCCAAGAGGCCCATTTCCTTGTCATTGGCCAATGTCAGATTACTGCCAGGCAGCATCCCAAAAGGCTCTCCACATCTCCCCCCACTTTTATTTATTTATTTATTTTTAGATACTTTCTTTATTTACATGTAAATTTCTCCTTTCCAGGTTTCCCCTCTGTTAGCACCCAGCATGGCAGATGTGGGCGGGCCCACAGACCTGTTGTCAAGACAATGGATATTCCCAGAATTGATTGGGTTCAGCTCCCACCTTTACCTGGGCTGTTACGTCATGAGATATATATATATATATATGAGTGCTCTCTCTCTCTCTTTCTCTTTTTCTTCTCTCTTTCCTCTCTCTTCCCGCGCTGCGGTCCTCACTCCCCCTCCCAATTAAACCTCCTAAACTTAGAGCTGTTTGTGTCTGGTGTCTGTGGACGCGCCTGCTGCGAGCCGAACGCCATCAACCTCCAAAAAACAAACAAACAAACAAAAACAAGAACAAACCCCTGTTGCCTCCCCACTCCCCATGCCTGCTACCCCACCCTCTCCCACTTACTGGCCCTGGCATTCCCCTACACTGGGGCACAGAACCTTTACAGGGCCGAGGTCCTCTCCTCCTACTGATGATCGAATTTGCAATCCTCTACTATACACATGCTGCCAAGCCTGTCTTAGAATGTTCTGACAAGAATGCCTTCCTTACCCATCTTTAAGACACACACAGCTTGTTTGTGTTATATGAGCAAACACGGCCTTTTAGTGTTTGTTATACACAAACACAGCCTTCTGGAGCATTCTGTACAGAATCTTACCCATCCTAAGCTTGTTCTTATACCACTCAGCACCACCTGCTCAAGGTTAGCACCCCACCTAGTATGGGTCAGATCCCCCACACTAATCATTAACCAAGAAAATACTCTACAGACTTCCTTATAGGCAATTTGATGAAGGCATTTCCTCCTCCCAGATAACTCTAAATTGTGTTAAGTTGAGAAAAGAGGAAGAAGGAGGAGGGGAAAGAGGAAGAGGATGGAGGAGGAAAAGAAGGAGGAAGAGGAGGAAGTCACTATGAGTCTTGAAATAAAATATATTGAAGTATATAGATATATGCACTTATACCAAAACATAAAGATCTGAGTTATAGGTCAGTTATAGGTCTGGTAGAACTACCTCTTTCCACTTCTCATTCTGTGTCCTTTGCCTTTGTCACATACCTTAGATGGTTGTGGCTCTTCACACTGTGAGGAGAGGGAGAAACTTATCCTTGAAGGGTTCACGCTGCTTTGTTTTCCTCTACACGCCAATGCTAAGCAATGCCCTCAGTGATCTCTTGTCTTTCAAACATCCCTTTCATTATGTCCATCATGGAAGAGTTTACCAACTTCCCCTTGGTAGTGGAGAAGTTATCCCAACCAGCACTATTCCTCCATTCCAGTGGAAATGTGGGGGAGGGGACAAGGAATCCAAAATATCCAAGTAGAATTCTTGTCTTCTGGTTCTATAACATTGTGTTTGTTTCCATGGAAGCAAACTTCCGTGCTTCGGAGGTTAAAGTCTACACTCACAGGAAGGGTATACATGCTTGGGAACAGAAATCAAATACCATTCTACTTACTAACAGAAATAAAGATGTTCTACTCCATTCTGTCTCTTAATTCTCAGGCCTTTGCCTGAGATTCTGGCTGGCAGAGAAGAAGCAAGATCTACCAATAGGATAACAGTTTGAGGAAACAAAATAATGTTTGCATCTTAACAAACTGAGATGTGAGGAATAAGAGATAATGTTGATTTAATCGAGGTTAGCATCATTATTTGAAAGCTGGAAATATCATGGTGACATGGGATGAAGCACTGTAAAAGTCAATCATTTCCATGGATTATTGCTGAAATTGCACAACTTAGATCTGGTGACTGTAATCCATCAGAAGAACTTATGTTACTAAAAGTATACCTTAACTATGTTTAAAATGTGGTAATAAATAAATAAATAAATAAATAAATAAATAATAAAAGCAGAAAAAGGTAGAGAATCTGTCCCCCATTGGATAAAACTAAATAAGTTAGTAAGTGAATCTGTAATGATATTATTTTAGCAAATTGTTATGTGCTCTTTAAGCTCACTTAGAAGCTGTCTCTAGAAATGTGGGTTGTCCCCTCAATGACTTCAACTCAAGCTTCTTTGTCTTATATCCTCTAAGACCTTGGGTCTAGAGAAAGGCTAGCCACTGGCCCTGTGAGAATGAAGTAAAAGAACAGCTCAATGGCCCAGGAATAAAGTACCATGTCCTTGGCAAAATGAAGGGACTGAACTGCTAGACAGAAAACACCTTGTCCTTAAACACAACTGGAAGATACATTTATTTCCAGGAACCTTCCCAAAGCAAGCCTCAACTACCTTAAGAAGCCTATAGGGAGAATGGTCTCAGGAGGAGAGTTCTGCCTGGCCCCCTCTGTTGGCCAAAGTCTCAGCTGAGCGCTTCATTAGGGCATGTACTCTGACGCTCTACTGTCCTGTCACTTGCTATTCTGTACTTTTACTCTGCTCCCTTGTACTCAGCAAACTCACTTATGCCAAGCTGAAAGCACGGCTATTGTGGATCATTCTCTAACATTTAACACAGTCTTTCTAGATGGAAATGTCAGACAATGTACCTGAAGAAACTGTTACATATGTATTAGGTCCTTAGTTCAGACAGTATTTTTTTTTTAGTTTTTATACTTATGTTATATGACTACTAAAATCATTTTTTAGAAAAGTGCGAGTTAGGAAAAATGTATACTTCACAAGTAAAACTCAAAAAATCTCTCCTAACAAACTCAAAAATGTATAAATAAATCAAGATAGATACACAAGAGACTTCCCAGCAAGCGCTTGTGGTCTAAAATAACAAGTTTTGGGCATTCTCCTTCTTTTTGTATTTGTTTAGGAGAATAGAGTCTTCTTTAGATGGTTGGACATCTGTGTGACTGACTGCATATATTTATAATTGTAAAGGATTTTGATGAGGGGCTGATAAAACTAAAATAAACTATATGTCATATAAATATTTTATCAACTTTGAAGGAGAAAGTATGATTTGACAATTCTTTGACCTTTCAGTCTTATGATGGAATGTTAAAGTAATTATTTTTACACAGTGATCCTAGACTCAGTAAGTGGGTCTGCAAAGGCTAGGAAGGTTCAAGTTAAACTCCAAGATCTTTGCTGTGCAGTGTGTTGACAGTGAGCTGACACCACTGTTCAGAAGCCCCACTGAAGGAGCTGGCAGTGAGCTTGGAGTTTGGTGTTCCTGGGACATGGCCACAGAATAGACTCAGTCTTCACAAAACAGGCAAATGTCAAATTTGTAATATCATCCATATAATAATCTATTTGCTACAGGGAACAGAGTGTTTTAATTTAAATTCAAAATGACTCTTCTGGTAGTTGGAGGACATTTGCCTCTGCCTCTAGTTTTCTTCTACAGATTACAGGAAAATTGTAGTGGGTTGGCCTAATGCTGCTTGTATTCTAGTACTAATTTGTGCCCCCAACCCCCAGAAATTGGTTGAGTATGTGGCCAGGAAAAATGGGAAATGGAAGGCCCCATGTGTCTTGATGAGTTTCCTGAGCAGCAAATCCATGGGGTATGAACTGTTTTTCTGAACTCTGAGAGCAGCACACAAAACAAATAGTTCTCACCAACGTCTTCCCCACAGAAACTAATGAATCATTTGCTGAGTGGGTTTCTATGACTCTAAATGCCATGCCCAGTGACATTTCCTCTTCAGTGACACAAACAGCAAAGGTGCTCTTACAGTGAACTTTGTAGCCTGGAAAATCCCCCAGCTAGATTTGGAATCAAACAAAGGAAGAAAAGTAGCTTTCCTGCAGGGCTTGGTGAGCAGTGCTACAGGTGGGGGGATTGGGGTGTGTGGGGGTGTGTGGGCAGTTGGGGTGTGTGTGTGTGTGCTGTAGGGGTGTTGGGGTGTGTGTGGTGTGGG
>NW_022196895.1:18982375-18992305 GCF_008632895.1 Mastomys coucha | reverse complement strand
TGTGTGGAGTGGGTGTGGGTGTGTCGGGGGTTTCGGTGTATGCATGGTGTGGGGGATTGTGGGGGGTTGGGGTATGTGGGGGGTGTGGGCGGTTGTAGTGTGTTGTGTGGTCTGTGTGGGGGTGGTGTGCAGAGGGTTGGGATGTGTATATGTGATATGAGGGTTTGGGGGGTTGGAGTGTGGTGTGTGTGGTGTGTGTGGAGGGGGTTGGGGGTTGGAGTGTGGGTGTGGAGTGTTTTCATTCCCCATTCTTTGGATACAATTCCTCAAATACTTCTGTTAAGGCCTTTACCTTGTCTCCATTTCCTAGATGAGGATGGCTGGCTGAGTTGGCAGGAGCTCATGACATCCAAAATCGATTGCTGTCTGAGGTGCACAGCTGCTCCACGGAAGCACACGGTTCCTTGTGGATGGGTTTGACTGGTGCAGGTATAACGCTTGTACATGTGGACTAGGGGTTGCTTTGCTTCCCAAAGCCTCTTTGCATCAGTGTCCTTCCCATTTCAGAATCAGACACTTTTATTTATTTACCTTTGAGTTAGCATTTATTATTTCCCTCCTAAAATGCAAGTGTCCTAGGGATTGCCAATGAAATGTTCTGTAGCAGCCAGTTTAGTATATGTGGGTTTTAGATTAATTGGAGGAAGGTAGATGGAAGAAAGGGAGGCATTTAGATAGAAGCTGAAGACATTGAAAATCCTTACCTCTGTGAGGCTTCCATGCCTATAGCCCAGGCACGTTTTCAACAGTAAGCTATAAATTCTAGAGGGTGAGCTCCAGGTCTCCACCTTTAGACTTCTTTGTAGGATTCTTTGTAACTCAACAAACCTACAACTGATAGGAGATCTCGGATCACAAATGTATTTAGAAAATGAGGGAAGAGGAGGCAGAGTGATATATGTCTGCAATCTCAAGGGCAGAGGCAGGAGGATCACAAATTACAAATCACAGATTACAAAACGTGATAGTTTGACTAGTGTCTCTTGACATTACAACAGAATGAATGTAGTATGCATTCAGTAAACAAAGAATTATTTTTAATGTTGAACTTTGGCTTTTCTTGTACTGCTTGAAAAGGCATTTTGTTAGACCCTGATGGGCCTTAGCTTACCGGAGACCCCCTGAGTGAATCGCATGGAGCCTGATCGATACAAAGAACTTGAGGATTTTTATTTCAGTGCACTGAGGCAGCCTCTGACCCTCAGGAAAGGAGGCAAGCTGCACAGCTTGTTCAGTGAGCTTTTATACAATTTTCAGGGCAGCAGCCATTAGACACAATGTGATTGGTAGAACAGTGTGACTTTTTAAACTGATAGGTCTTTAGACTTCCCTTGTCTGAAGGTGGGCAAAGATCCACCCTGTGGAATGTGCCCCCACCTGCAGGTAGTTTCTAACCCAGTGTTCTGAGGAATGTTAATTAGCCTTTCCCTTCCAGAGAGTTCTGCTACCTTCCTAAAATTCCTGGCCTCCTGGTGCTTTTCTGAGATGTCTCTGTTTACTCGGATCTTACAACTTAGGATGCCCAACAGTCAGTTAAGGTAATGATCCTCAGCCATCTTCAGTGGGCTGAGCTAAGCTATACTATCTGGCAGCTTAGCTCCACTAACTACAGTTTTTAACTTATAATATTTTCAATCTGTGGTGAGTTTATCAGGACACAGCCATCATGTGACTCGCAGCCTATAACTTCAGCTTGAGGGGAGCTTATGCCGTCTTTCAGAATGGTGCCAGTACTATCCACATGTGAGCTGCATAGTCTTGAGTAGGCATTCATAAACACAGAAATTCAAAACAAACAAAAACAAACCCTTTTCAGAGTTGCAAAATATGGTATGCCTTGCCTCTAGACAGTAGCTCATAGAGTGTGGATACTTATGTTCTTCAAATTCATCTGATGAAAATCAAAAATATCCTCATGAAATCCAAACTGCTTCTCAGCAGGGGCAAGCAGGAATGCTCACCTCTCCTGTCCTGGCAGCCCTTGGTTTGGGGAACTGTAGCTCTGCTTCCTGCCCTGTCAGCTAAATTTACCAAAGATTAAATGCTTTGTACATGGTAGCTAGTTAGCACAGCTCCAGAAGGAAGGCTGGCAGGTGTTTTCATGAGATGCCCCAACCCCCCATCACCTCGCAGGGCAGCCAACACCTGGCAACCTGAAAATGAAAGCTAGGGTCTTTAATTGCTTTGAAACAGCTGAGAGAGTAGCAGGTGTGGCCACCACCATGGCTAAGTAAACAACAGGTTTTTTTTTTGCACCTGCTGAAACAAAATCTTGACCTTAATATTGACTGATCAGGTAAACCCAGGCAACTTAACCTTCTTTATTTCAAGTAACCTCGGAGGGTAGCAGCAGCCCAGCAATATTGATTCACTGCCTCACATGAGTGACATCTGCCGCATTGTTGCCTCCTGTTAGGATTTGTTTCCGTCTCTTCATTGAAAATATGAGTAATTGAATTTGTGTCGTGGTCACTTCCTTCTGGTTTTTTCTCCATTCTCTTCTGTCTTCTAAATTTACCATTCTCTGAGTTGGCAGCACCTCTCTGAAGATCCAAAATGGAACAGACTCAAGCTTTTGGCTTTCACAAATAGAAAGACTAAAAGACTGAAGCAGAGATATAGGTTTTTATTTTTATGTTTTGGAAAACATCATTTTGGATGTTTATACGTTATCTCCTTATGGCAAAGAGGGCCAGCAAGCTCACTTACGAAAACAAAAGGAAATGACATCGTATTTAAACCAGCCTTCCACAGAGTAATAGTGCACTGTCTATCACACAAGCATGTGCACATAAAGTTCTTAGCAAAGCATATCCCATGGCCCTGGAGATGCACAGATCATGCTTTTAGTAAAACAATAGGAAACTCAATAATCCAGGAGCAATGCAGGGGAAAGCCCAGTTGCTGATGAGAACTATCCCTGGGCCTTATCTTTCCTAAATGTATATGTTTTTGTGGTTGAAGATCTAAGTTTTATGAAACCGCATGCGTACCCATGATGTCTTATCGGTGGGGAAAGACAATGTACAAGGGGACTAATTCAGAAAGCAAATTCCAAGGGCACTGCATGCTAAAGAGGCTTTAGAAAGTATTCATCTGCCTGAAGTTTATTCCCCAACAATCCTTTTGATTGGTTGATATCTAAAGAATTTTCAATATCAAGGTCTTTGTTTTATGAAACAGGAAGTATACCATTAACAAGAAAACATAAGACAGTATTAACTGAGTCTTGAGAGAAAGACAGAGAAACGATTATGAGACTCATTAGTGAAAGTATGGGAGAGCACATGTCTCTTTCATGTTCCTTGGAAGCATGCGAATGTGCACAGAGGAAAACAAGGATTGTAAAGACCTGTGGGAAAATCAAAGTCTTTTAGTATCCTAAAGGGTGTTTAGTCTATGGCATGTTTATACTATTTTGATCAAGAGGAATAATGTAATTATAAGAGGAATTATGAGCTGGTCAGACTTTCAAGATTTTCTTCCAATGAAATAAATTAATGATTACTATTGATTTGGGAGAGGATTTCTCCAAAATCTAAGTGTATTTCTTTTTGTTCCTCTTTCTTTCTTTTTTTAAATTATTTTTTTAAACTTTGAAAATTATTTTTAATACTATGTTAACAGCAGCTCATCAGTTTTCTGCATCAGTCACGTGTTCAGATATGTGAATTAAAATAATGTTATGTACCTGATACATAATACATGAAGCATTCTTGTTAACAAAGAAAAAGAGAAAACAGTATCGACTAGACAGAGAAGAGATCACTGTGACTCCTGGTGCATAATAATAAGAAAGTATATTTCCAATCTGAGACCGCCAAGCTAAGACCTAGACTCTGAGTTCACACATGAAGAACACACTCACATATTTATTGACAGTCCTTCAGTGTTTTGTTAAATTCACATTATTGAATTACTGAAACAATTAACTGGTTCTAGCCATATTACATATATGTGGTATTTTACAACATGAAAACACTACTTTGACCTGCCATCTTGCCATTTCTTTTAATGTCTGCAGCAACACAAGGGAAAATAGAAGCCTAAATTCTCAAGTAGTGGCCACTGTGAGCTGGACTATCACAAGATTAAGGGGCCCCTAAAGTTTATAAGCATTAAAGTATTCAATTCTGTTTTATATAATTTGACATTTATTGAATTTTTCTGTTTATACACAAGAATAAGTTTTCAAATGAAAGCATGTAGATGATTAACAACCTGAGAGTTTTTGCATCAAGTTACTGTTGTTATTAAGCGTTCAAAGATTCCCTAACAGGGGGCTGGAGTGGTGTTGTGCTCCTCAATCGCTTCCCACCTACTTTTTGAAGAGACATGGTCTCTTATTAAACCTGCTAATTTAGCTAGACTGGCTAACCGTCAGGCTCCAGGGATTCACCTAGCATCCTTTTCTCTCCAGCATTGGAGTCACAAGCATGTGCCACCCTAATCAACTGTGGGTGTAGAAGAGCTGAACTCAGGTTCTCATGTTTGTACAGCTAAGACTCTAGCCGCTGAGCCATCATCAAAGTCACATTAGTTATTGGAGTGAAGTCTGCTTGTCACCTAGTGTCGAAACCAAGGAAAAGCACAAGCTCATTGATCCAGACTGGAAGAGAAATTTTCATCACCATGAAGAACACTTTATCACAGCCACATAAATCTTCTAAAAAGAAACTCAAGTCCACTGATGAGAATTTCTGTGTTTAAGTAAAAGAGAAATACTTAAAACTGTAGAGTTTATAGCCTTTGCCATTGAAACTGATTCTTAGATACCGAAAATGCCAGTAGTCACGGGCTAGAATATCAGAGTTAGTTCAAGCTTAGAAATTAGTCTAAGCTATACTGTCGGTTTATATGAACCGGCTTATATGTCTGTTTATAGTCTCTGGATTCGTGACTATAGTAGAATGACTCACCGACTCTAGAATCCTCTATTCGTAGGGTGAACCATTCTTTTAGAAAGAGCTGAGCTGGCAAGATTACTCAGTGATAAATTTGTTTGCCTCCAAGCCTGACAAACCAAGTTTTATCCCTGGACTTCTCATGTTTGAAGAAGAGTAACAACTCCAACAAATTGACCTCTTATCTTCACATATATACAATGGTAACTATGGCATTCATATTATTTTCTGGACACAGAGATAAAAAAAAAGATAAATAAATAAATAAATAAATAAATAAATAAATATAGATTTTTTTTTTAGGAAGTGCTAATTGTGGGTCTCAATGTAAAGTAAGTGGCATTAGGTTTTTGTAAATGCTTCTCGAATATAACAGATCATGGTTTTTATAACATACTCACTGCTTTTGCACTCTGATAAGATTATTAGCAGCCTACAATACAACATATTTGATACTTTTAATTTTAAAAAATTAAAAAAAGAAGTAAGAAGGAATGCCAGAGGCAATATTGCATTATGAAGGGGGTGTTAGATATTTGTGACATGAATAAAAATCTAACATAAGCAGAAGCAATATTACTGATACATGTGTTTCCTTGAGATGAAACCTACTACATATGTATGCCATATGTAAGTTGAAAATTCAACCCTTGAAGAGATGAGGAGGATATTGGAGAATATTATGAAACAACGTAGAATTAATGTGTTGATGATTTAATCATAGCTGCTGTCAACACACACACACACACACAGGTTAGTGAAACAACTTGCCACTTGGTACTTAGTCATCCACAGTGCTGGGCCAGCTGTCACTGTCAGAGGCTGAGATGCTATATCTAATGTGATTGTGGGGCCTACAGAAATTTGGGTATTTCTGACATTCAGAAAATATGTTGCTCTTTTATTATGTTGGTGATACTATGCTTATTAGAAATGATTATTGGAAGTGACCAAAATTTGAGTACCCTTAACAAGACATATGTGGGTTAAAGGATGACTTTCAAAAGCATAGCTTGATCTTGTTAAGTTGGAACATAAGTTTTCAATAGGTCTGTATGGGAACATTAATGTTTAGAGAAGGGAACACAGGGAAGCTATGTAAGCAAAGCCATGTAGTAAATCATTCCTTATTGTCTCTCACAGCCAAGTTCTCAAGTGCCTTCCACAGGAAAGGACTTCTCCTGATAGACATTAACTTGACAATAAGAACAGCATATGGTTTGGTCTGCAGAGGATGAGGAGGAATGGTGGGGACAAAGAGGACATCACTACCGTTGCAATGTGCTTTTCTGCCCAGGTACTTAGAACATCTCTCATTTCCCAGCTCCTTGTGGCCAACAGCATCTGAAGAAGTTGGTTCAACATCAGAAAGTTGCCATCAGCAACCTCCATAAAAATGACTTCCCAGTATAAAGTTGTAGGAGGGAGAAGTCAGTATAAAAACCCCACTGGGCTGACCTAGCCAGAGAAGCAGGGGGCTGACTGCAGATTTTCATCTTTCTTTTAGCCCCTCAAAATACAACTCACAATCTCATCCCCAGTTCCAGTTCTGCAACAGAACACCGGCTGCAGCCTCCCTTACATACTGGCCCCATCTTTAGTGAATGCAACAGATCTGCTCTTAACTCCCTTTGACCTCATTACCTTATCCCAGCTCCCACTTCCCCAAGCATTCTGTGGGAAGTCCTGCCAGAGAATAGGGATTATAAGTCCAGATCTTTACTACTCCTCCATTCCTATAAGTCCAATTCCTTTTTCTGCACAAGAACACTTGATGCAATTCCTTTCCCCTTCTGAACCCATTTCCAGTGGATCACACAAATCTTCCCCTTCAATCTTCCTTTTTCCCATTCATTGCTTTGTCCCAGCCTCCAACCTCAACAAGATCCTCATTTGAACCCACAGGCCACTGTGACCAGGGAAGCAAGTAGGCTAACTGCAGATCACTTCTCTCTAGATTTCTCCAAGTCTGTAGATCTGTATAAAGTCCCCAGATCTGTATAAATACACTGAAGGGGAAAAATGATCATTTTATTAGATGCAGAAAGGATCTTTGACAAAACCCAATATCCCTTCATGATAAATGTCCAGAAGAGACTGAGGTTACAAGGACATAGTTAAGCATAATAAAGGTAGGTTGCAGGAAGCTCATAGCAAATGGAATGAAATTGGAAGCAATTTCACTAAAAGCAGAAAAGACAAGGTTGTCCACAGTTGCCATACATATTCAATATAATATTTAGAGACTTAGCTAGAGCAATAAGGCAACTGAAGGAGAACAGTGGGACACAAATGGGAAAGGAATAAGTAAAGGTATCTTTATTTACATATGATGTGATAGCACGTGTAAGTAACCCTAAAAATTCTACCCTGGAATACTTACAGCTGATGAAAGCTTTCAGCAAAGTAGCTGGGTAAAAAAATTAACTGGAGAAAAAGTAGAACCCCTCCTATATGCAAATGACAAATTGAGAAAGAAATCAGGGAAACATCACCATTCACAGTTCCCTCAAACATTATAGAATATCTTAGGTAACTCTAACAAATCATGTAAAAGACTTGAATGATAAATCTTCAAGTCTTGAAGAAAGAAATCGAAGAAGATATCAGAAGATGGAAAGATCCCCTATGCTTATGGATCAGTAGGATTAATATAGTAAAAATGACCATTCTATCAGAATTGATCTACAGATTCAATGCAATCCTCATCAAAATTTCAACATAATTTTCTGTAGATCTTGAAAGGACAATTTTCAGCTTCATATGGAAACACACGCCACAAAAACAAAAGATAGCTAAAAAAATCTTGAATAATAAAAGAACTGCTGTGTAAATCACCATTCCTGATTTCAATTTGTACAGCAAAGCTATAGTAATAAAAAGAACATTATATATTGGCAGTAAAACAGGCATGGAGATCAATGAAATTAAAGAAAAAGACATGAACACACCCGTCTATGGGCATGTGATTTTTTCTCTATATAAGGAAGTCAGAAATACATACTGGAGAAAAGACTACAGCTCAACAAATGGTGCTGGTGAAACTGATTGGCTGCATGGAAGAAGAAGAATGCAGATATTCCATACTTGTCATCCTGCACAAAACTCAACTCTAAATGGATCAAAGGTTACAACACAAGACCAAATATATGTAACTTGACAGAAGAGAAAGTGAGAGATAACATTGAACCCATTGACTTAGGAAAAGACTTTCTGAACACCCTAAATACAGGCACTAATCAACAATTAAGAAATAGGTCTCATGAAACTGAAAGCTTCTGTTCAGCAAAGAACACTGTCATTCAGGTAAAGCAACGGCCTACAGAATAGGGAGGACTTCTACCAGTTACATATATGGTAGAACGTTTATATCCAAAATATATAAATAACTCTAGAAACATATCAAGAAAACAAAAAAAAAATCCAATTAAAATGAGGTACAGATCAAAACAGAGAATTATCAATACAAGAAACTCAAATGGTTAAAAAACACTTAAAAGTTAAAAAGATGTTCAACTTCCCCAGCCATCAGGGTATACAAATCAAAATTTTGAAATTTTGTTTCACATCAATCAGAATGGTCAAGATCAATAAAACAAATGACAGCTCATATTGGTAAGGATGAGTGGAGTAAGAAGAATACACATGCATTGCTGGTCAGGAGTGTACATTCATGCAGCCAATATGGAAACTGGTATGGTCGCTCCTCAGAAAGATAGGAATTGATCTACCTCAAGTTCCAACTATACCACTTTTAGGCATATACACAAAGGATGTTTCATCCTA
Organism: Mastomys coucha; assembly: GCF_008632895.1. Classification (NCBI taxonomy): domain Eukaryota; kingdom Metazoa; phylum Chordata; class Mammalia; order Rodentia; family Muridae; genus Mastomys; species Mastomys coucha. The sequence goes on along the minus strand of NW_022196895.1, from coordinate 18,983,615 downwards.
CTAGGAGAAATTTGCGCAACCATATTAATTGCTGCTCTATTCATGATAGCCATTAGTTGGAAACAACCTAGATGCCCCCAACAGAGGAACGGCTAAAGTATGTAGTATTACTCAGCCAATAAAAAAATGAATCCATAAAATTAAAAAGTAAATAGATATAACTAGAAAAAATCATTGTGGGTAAGGTATCTCAGAGTAAGAAAGACAACTATGTATCCACCTACATGTGAACATTTGCTGCTAAGTCAATGACAACCAAGCATCATCTGTAGAACTACAGAGCTTAGGCAGAGTAAGGGACTAGTTGGAGGTGGGGAGCAGAAGGTCTTCCTAGGAAAAGGAGATAGACCAGGTATGGATGGGTGGGAGGGGTGGGGTCATATGGGAGGATTAAATTAAAGGACAATGAAGAAATACACTAAAATTAAGGGGAAATTAAAGGGTAGCATGGCAATGTAATACAATAGAAGATTCCTAAAATATATAAATATATGAAAGGGACTAAATTGATGGAGGAGACAAAATCCCAACTACTGGCCATCTTGTGTCACCCAATGAATGTTCCAGTACAGGGACTGGGTTACATGTAATAGAGTTGTTAGCCAAAGGAACCCCATGGGAACCTCCAAACAACCCAGGCTACTGCCAAGGCTATAGTTGCTATGAACTAATGGCTACATTGCTGAAGACAACACCTACACAACTCAATGAACAAGAAGAAGTGGAGCTGGTGACTATATAGAGCCTTTACCCCTATGTTCTAGCATTTTTGGTACAGGAAAGTACAATTTATGTTCTTAAAGAGAACTGTAAACACCAAACCTGTAGGGAGATGTGCTGATAATAAGGTCTGGTTCTCTAAACGGTTCTTGATTTGGTCAATAAAGGAGCCTGGGAGCCAATTGCTTGTCAGAACAGACAGATGAGACTTCCCGGTCCTAGGAGTTAAAAAAGGAGAAACAGAGAAAGAGAGAGAGCTTTTCAGCCAGGCTTTGGAATGAGGAACATGCAGCAATCATGTAAGATCTCGGTGAATCAAGAACCAGCAGCCTCTGCCATCAATGGATGGCCTAGGAGGTCAGTGGGGGGTATTTGAGCCCAGCAATTGTACTAACTGGTAAATTCTAAAGTAATAAAGCTGTCTGAATGGTTTTCATCTGCAGAGCATAGGTGGGGAGAGAAAGAGAGACAGAAGGAGAGAGGGAGGGGGAGAGGGAGAGGGGGAGGGGAGAAAAGAGGG
>NW_022196895.1:18970829-18977339 GCF_008632895.1 Mastomys coucha | reverse complement strand
GTGCTCTCTGGAGGTAGGCCCTCCACTTGCAGGGAAGGGGCAGAGGAGGATGCTGAACCTCCTCTGTCCTTTGGAAGCTGAGAGGACCGTGTCCCTGCCGCCCTGCGGCTCCCCTGGGAGTCGTGGTGCTTGTGGCTCCCGGCTTGCTGCTCAGGTCTCAGAAACTCACCTGAGAGAAAATGGCGAATCCCGCCCGGGTCTCTGGCTTAAGGCACCTCCGGGCTGGCAGCTCCAGTCTCAGAAACTCACCGGAGAGAAAATGGTGGATGCCGCCTGGGTCTCTGGTTTAATGTGCTCTCTGGAGGTAGACCCTCCACTTGCAGGGAAGGGGCAGAGGAGGACGCTGAACCTCCTCTGTCACTTGGAAGCTGAGAGGATCGTGTTCCTGCCGCCCTGTGGCTCCCCTGGGCCTGAAATGTGTTTTTAAAATTAAATGCGACAGACCTCAGAAGACGCAGGGCAGCTGAGACAAGATCCTTTTTACCTCTGTCTAAAATTAGGGGGGGACAGCAGATCCACAACCCTCTCTGCACCTTTCCTGCAAGCAGGGAGCTTGTCTCCAGGGTTGTTCTCTGATTCCAAGATTCAGGAGGGACTGCTGTTCCACAGCCTTCTGCACACTGGTATTACCAGAGGAGAGCTGATCTCTCAGAAGTGCTGACACAGGCTTACAGACCCACAGGAGGAACAAGCTCCAGCAAGAGACAGCAAGAACATCTAACACCAGAGATCAACAGATGGCAAAAGGCAAATGCAAGAATCTTACCAACAGAAACCAAGACTATGTGACATCATCAGAACCTAGTATTTCCAGGACAGCAAGTCCTGAATATCACAAAACATCGTAAAAGCAAGATTTGGATCTAAAATCATATTTCATGATGGTGATAGAGGAATTTAAGAAGGACATTAATAACTCCCTTAAAGAAATACAGGAGAACATAGGTAAACAGGTAAAAGCTGTTAAAGAGGAAACATAAAAATCCCTTAAAGAATTACAGGAAAGCAGAACCAAACAGGTGAAGGAATTGAACAAAATCATTTAGGACCTAAAAATGGAAGTAGAAACAATTATGAAGTCACAAAGAGAGATAACTCTGGAGATTGAAAACCCAGGAAAGAAGTCAGGAGCTATAGATCCAAGAATCACCAACAGAATAAAAGAGATAGATAGATTCTTCTCAGGTGCAGAAGATATCATAGAAAACATTGACACACAGATAAAGAAAATGCAAAATGCAAAAAGTTCCTAACCCAAAACATCCAGGACATCCAGGACACAATGAGAAGACCAAACCTAAGGTCTAGAAGGTCTACCTAGTAGGTATAGAAGAGAGTGAAGACTTCCAACTTAAGTGGCCAGTAAATATCTTCAACAAAATTATAGAAGAAAACTTCCCTAAGCTAAAGAAAGAGATGCCCATGAACATACAAGAAGCCTACAGAACTCCAAATAGTATGGACCAGAAAAGAAATTCCTCCCACCACATAATAGTCAAAACACCAAATGCACAAAACAAACAAAGAATATTAAATGCAGTGAAGGAAAGAGGTCAAGTAACATATAAAGGCAGGCCTATCAGAATAACACCAGACTTCTCACCAGAGACTATGAAAGCCAGAAGATCCTGAGTTGATGTCATACAGACCCTAAGAGAACACAAATGCCAGCCCAGGCTACTATACCCAGCAAAACTCTCAATCACCATAGATGGAGAAAAGAAGATATTCCATGATAAAACCAAATGTATACAGTATCTTTCCACAAATCCAGCCCTTCAAAGGACAATAAATGGAAAACTACAACACAAGGAGGGAAACTACATCCTAGAAAAAGCAAGAAAGTAATCTTCCAACAAAACTGAGAGAAGATAGCCACATAAGAACAGAATTCCAATTCTAACAACAAACAAAAAAATAACAGGAAGCAACAATTACTTTTCCTTAATATCTATTAATATCAATGAACTCAATTCCCTAGTAAAAAGACATAGACTAACAGACTGGGTATGTGAACAGGACCCAACATTTTGCTGCATACAGGAAACTCACCTCAGTGACAAAGACAGACACTACCTCAGAATGAAAGGCTGGAAAACAATTTTCCAAGCAAATGGTCCCAAGAAACAAGCTGGAGTAGCCATTCTAATATCAAATAAAATTGACTTTCAACCTAAAGTGATCAAAAAAGATAAGGAAGGACACTTCTTACTCATGAAAGGTAAGATTTACCAAGATGAACTCTCAATTCTGAACCTCTATGCTTCAAATGCAAGGGCATCTACATTCATAAAAGAAATTTTAGTAAGGCTGAAAGCACACATTGCACTGCACACAATAATAGTGGGAGACTTCAACACCCTACTCTCTGCAATGGACAGATCATGGAAACAGAAACTAAACAAAGACACAGTGAGATTAACAGAAGTCATGAAACAGATAGATTTAGCAGATATCTATAGAACATTTTATCCTAAAACAAAAGGGCATACCATCTTCTTAGCACCTCATGGTACCTTCTCCAAAATTGACCACATAATTAGTCATAAATCAGGGCTCAACAGATACAGGAAGATTGAAATAATTTCTTGCATCCTATCAGATCACCATGGACTAAGGCTGTTCATCAATAACAACATAAACAATAGAAAGCCCATATACACGTGGAAGCTTAACAACATTCTGCTCAATGATAACTTGGTCAAGGAAGAAATAAATAAAGAAATTAAAGACTTTCTAGAGTTTAATGAAAATGAAGCCACTACATACCCAAACTTATGGAACACAATGAAAGCAGTTCTAAGAAGAAAACTCATAGCTCTAAGTGCCTCCAAAAAGAAACTGGAGAGAGCATACACCAGTAATTTGATAGCATATCTGAAAGATCTAGAACAAAAAGAAGCAAATTCACCCAAGAGGAATCAAAGGCAGGAAATAATCAAACTCAGGGCTAAAATCAACCAAATGGAAACAAAAAGAAATATACAAAGAATCAACCAAGCCAGGAGCTGGTTCTTTGAGAAAACCAACACAATAGACAAACCCTTAGCCAGACTAACTAGAGGGCAGAGAGATCTATCCTAATTAACAAATCAGAAATGCAAAGGAAGATATAACAACAGAAACTGAGGAAATCCAAAAAAAAAAAATCATGAGATCCTACTACAAAAGCCTATACTCAACAAAACTGGAAAACCTGGATAAAATGGACAATTTTCTAGAAAGATACCAGGTACCAAAGTTAAATCAAGATCAGATAAAAACAATCTAATCTGTCCTGTATCTGCTAACGAACTAGAAATAGTCATTAATAGTCTCCTATCTAAAAAAAAACTCCAGATGGTTTAGTGCAGAGTTCTATCAGACCTTCAAGGAAGACCTAATACCAATACTCCTCAAACTATTCCACAAAATAGAAACAGAAGGTACTCTACCCAATTCGTTCTATGAAGCCACAATTACTCTGATACCTAAACCACACAAAGACCTAATGAAGAAAGAAAACTTCAGACCAATTTCCCTTATGAATATTGATGCAAAAATACTTGCCGGGCAGTGGTGGCGCACGCCTTTAATCCTAGCACTTGGGAGGCAGAGGCAGGTGGATTTCTGAGTTCGAGGCCAGCCTGGTCTACAGAGTGAGTTCCAGGACAGCCAGAGCTACACAGAGAAACCCTGTCTCGAAACAAAAAAAAAACAAAAACAAAAAAAATACTCAATAAAATTATTGCAAACCAAATCCAAGAACACATCAAAATGATCATCCATCATGATCAAGTAGGCTTCATCCTGGGGATGCATGGATGGTTCAATATGTAAAAATCCATCAATGTAATTCACTATATAAACAAACTCAAAGAAAAAAAACATAAGATCATCTCATTAGATGCTGAGAAAGCATTTGACAAAATCCAATACCCCTTCATGATAAAAGTCTTGGAATGATCAGGAATTCAAGGCCTATACCTAAATATCATGAAAGTAATATACAGCAAATGAGTAGCCAGCAACAAACTAAATGGAGATAAACTTGATACAATCCCACTAAAATCAGGGACTAGACAAGGTTGCCCACCTATTCAATATTGTACTTGAATTCCTAGCCAGAGCAATTAGAAAACAAAAGGAGACCAAAGAGATACAAATGGGAAAGGAAGAAGTCAACTTATCACTATTTGCTGATGATATGATAGTATACTTAAGGGACCCCAAAAATTCCACCAGAGAGCTCCTAAACCTGATAAACTACTTCAGCAAAGTAGATGGATATAAAATTAACTCTAGCAAATCGGTGGCCTTCCTCTACACAAAGGATAAACAGGCTGAGAAAGAAATTAGGAAAACAACACTCTTCACAATAGTCACAAATAATATAAATTTCCTGGATGTGACTTGAACTAAGTAAGTAAAAGATTTATATGAGAAGAACTTCAAGTCTCTGAAGAAGGATATTAAAGAAGATCTCAGAAGATGAGAAGATCTCCCATGCTCATGGATTGGCAGGATTAATATATACAAATGGCCATCTTGCCGAAAGCAATCTACAGATTCAATGCAATACCCATCAAAATTCCAACTCAATTCTTCACAGACTTAGAAAGAGCAATTTGCAAATTCATCTGGAATAAGAAAAAACCTAGGATACCGAAAACTATTCTCAACAATAAAAGAACCTTTGGTGGAATCGCCATCCCAGACCTTAAGCTGTACTACAGAGCAATTGTGATAAAAACTGCATGGTTTTACAGTAACAAGCAGGTGGATCAATGGAAAAGAAATGAAGACCCAGAAATGAACCAACACACCTATGGTCCCTTGATTTTTGACAAAGGAGCTAAAACCATCCAGTGGAAAAAAGAGCATTTTCAGCAAATGGTGCTGGCTCAAATGGCCATTAGCATGTAGAAGAATGTAAATCGATCCATTCCTATCTCCTTGTACAAAGCTCAAGTCCAAGTGGATCAAGGACCTCCACATAAAACCAGATACACTGAAACTAATAAAAGAGAAAGTGGGGAACAGCCTCGAGCACATGGCACAGGGGAAAATTTCCTGAAGAGAATACCAATGGCTTATGCTCTAAGATCCAGAATTGACAAATGGGACCTCATAAAATCACAAAGTTTCTGTAAGGCAAAGGACACTGTCCATAGGACAAAAAGGCAACCAAGAGTTTGGGAAAAGATCTTTACCAATCCTACATCTGATAGAGGGCTAATATCCAATATATACAAAGAACTCAAGAAAGTAGACCCCAGAAAACCAAATAACCCTATTTAAAATGGGGTAGAGAGCTAAACAAAGAATTCTCAACTGAGGAATAAAGAATGGCTGAGAGGCACCTAAAGAAATGTTCAACATCCTTAGTCATCAGGGAAATGCAAATCAAAACAAACCTGAGATTCCACCTCACTCCAGTCAGAATGGTGAAGATCAAAAACTCAGGTGACAGCAAATGTTGGCTAGGTTTTGGAGAAAGAGGAACATTCCTTCATTGCTGGTGGGATTGTAAGCTGGTGCAGCAACTCTGGAAATCGATATGGCGATTCATCCGAAAACTGGACATAGTACTACCAGAGGACCCAGTTATACCACTCCTGAGCATATACCCAGAAGATGCTTCAACATGTAATAAGGACACATTCTCCATTATGTTCATAGCAGCCTTATTTATAATAGCCAGAAACTGGAAACAACCCAGGTCCCTCAACAGAGGAGTGGATACTACTCTACACAATGGAGTTGTACTAAGCTATTAAAAACAATGAATTTATGAAATTCTTAGGCAAATGGATGGATCTGTAGAATATCATCCTGAGTGAGGTAACCCAGTCACAAAAGAGCACACATGGTATGCACTCTCTGGTAAGTGGATATTAGCCCATAAGATCAGAATAACCAAAGTACAATCCACAAACCACAATTTCTTGATTTTCATCAAGAAGAAGGAAGACCAAAATGTGGATATTTCATTAGTTCTTAAAAGGGGGAACAAAATGCCCATGGAAGGAGTTGCAGAGACAAACTATGGAGCAGAGACTAAAGGCAGGCTCCACCTGGGAATTCCTTCTCATATTCAATCATCAAATCCAGACATTATTGTGGATGCTAGCAAGTGCTGGATGACAGGAGCCTGATATACCTGTTTCCTGAGAGGTTCTGCCAGTGCCCGACTAATAGAGAAGTGGAGGCTCACAGCCATCCATTGGACTGAGCACAGGTTCCCCAATGAAGCAGCTAGAGAAAGGACCCAAGGAGCTGAAAAAGGGTTTGTAGTCCCTTAGGACAAACAACAATATGAACTAGTACCCTCAGAGCTCCCAGGGACTCAACCACCAACCAAAGAGTACACATGGTGGGACTCATGGCTCCAGCAGCACCTGTATAGCAGAGGATGGCCTAGTTGGTCATCAAAGAGAGGAGAGGCCCTTGGTCTTGTGAAGGTTCTATGCCCCATTGTAGGGGAATGCCAGGGCCAGGAAGCAGGAGAAGGTGGATTGATGAGCAGGG
>NW_022196895.1:18963126-18970817 GCF_008632895.1 Mastomys coucha | reverse complement strand
GAACAGGTTTCTTTTATTATTATTCTTTTTTCTTTTTTTTTTTCAGAGGGGAAACCAGGAAAAGATATATTGTATGACATGTAAATAAAGAAAATATCTAATAAAAAGATTTTAAAAAATAAAATTAAAGGCAACACAAGCCAGCCTCATACACTTGATTTACAATGGTACTCTCCCTCCCTCCAAGGCATTTTAGTGCTATGGTGGCACAAAGCTTGTAAGAGTTGACAACCAGTATTTGATTTGACATAGAGTTTGCATCAGATGAAATCTATAGCCAACACTGCTCAGTTGACCAACAACCTGGGATTAGCCCAGGGTCATGGGGTCAAACCAAATAATTCTGGTTTAAATATTAATCACAAATAAACAATAAAAAGCAGATGACCTTTATGACATTCTGCTAGTCTCATAGATCACTGCCTTACTTATCCAACATCAGAGAAGCGTCTTTCTGCAGCAGTGTTTATTATGGGTTTCCTGAGTGTGCAAACAAGGGATCTCCTGTTTCCTGTTTTTCTCTGGTGCTTTTTCTTAGGGTTCTTTGTCTTGTCCAATTCTTATGTGTTAGTTTTTGTTTTGTGTTATCTTATGGCATTGTATCATATTGTATTACATGGTGGTATAATATCATCACATAGAAGTCTGTTTCTTCGCTCATGAGACACAGAACAGGAGCAGATCCGGAAAGGAGAAGAGGTGGGGAAGAACTGGGAGGAGCAGAAGGCGGGCATGCAAAAAAGAAATATTAAAAGAAGGAAAAAAATCCCCTGGGTCTCTATGTTATTGCAATATAAAAATTAAGATCCAATGTGGTAAATGTGGGGCCATTTGCAATATATTCCAACGAGAAACACTTCAGTAAAGTACAAAGTATTTTTTTGTTTAATACTAAACACCTACATAAGCTTTCAAGGAAGACATAATTGAATAAAAACTATATCATTCCTGTACCACTTCTCAGCAAGTCCACCTACAGATCGAAGGTGACCCTTTTCAACCTTCCAGCTTTGGGGACAGGATGTCTCAGTGGTTAAGAGCATTTGTTTTTAACCAAAATTTTGGTATCAGCATCTTCAATGAGTAGACCACAACCTTCTGTAACTCCAGCTGCTAGGAGACCTGCAATCTCTGTCCTCTGTCCTCCAAGGGAAACTCGAGCACACACATGCATATGCACATACATGTGTGCCCACACCCATACATTTTCTAAATGAAATATATATATATATATATATATATACATACACACCTATACATATATATGTGTATGTATATATACATATATATATATTCTTTACAAATTCTTGCTTTTAAAAAATAAGTATCAGGCCAGCATGATAATACACAACTGCTATTTACGGTAGTCTATCTTTACTTAAAGACAGAAGGATTATAAGTTCCATGCCTACCTTGGCAGCCTCTGCTAAATAAGTCTGAGACTGCCATGGTTATTTCAAGTAAAAATAGGTACCAATAAATTGATCCTGAAATTTATATGAAAATTCAGAAGGAGTAGGAATGGCCATGTTAAGTCATGTCTGCAGCTCAGGGAATGTGACATTTCATGTGGCCATCATTATGTTCTAACATCAATAGACTCTATGACCCCAGGTGAGCTCTTCTCAGAACTTTTCCCTCTGTTTAAATTGCAATTCTGGACCCAGCAAGGATTGCCTTCCAAGGCATTAGTCAACATCTGTTCCATTATACAGCTATGGGTCCTAGGATGTCAGCACTGGCTTTAACTCCCTACCCCACACATAATCTGTCATAAAAGTTTGGATTCATCATTAAGAATAGAAAGAAGCATGTGTGTGGAATATCACACCCATCTAATAGAGGTCCTGCTTGCTTCAGTAAATCAAGTCCCCGGATGGATACTTACTTAGAACTTTTACCAGTATTTTTATTTATAGAGAATAGTGTGTTCACAAATGGATCCAAAATCTTTTTTCTAACTGCATTAATGTCCAACAAACCAGGCCATCTGACATGTATAAAATTATTAAGAAAAAACTGTTGACACTTCTAAAATGTCCTTACATCATCTCCTGGCACCAATGGCTTTTGGCAAGAAACCAGATCTCATTCTTGTTTTAAATGTATTGGGATTTTTTCCATCTGGCTGTTTTTAAAGACTCATCTCTGCCCTGCTTTTCAGCAACATGACCTATGAATGTTTTTTTTTTAATTTATTCTGAATACATACATTATATACAACTTGATATCAGTTGTCAGCTTGACTGGATCTAGAATCAGCTAAAAGGAAAGCACTCGCACAACCTTGAGAGGGATCTTCTTGATCAGATTATTTGAATTGGGAAGAGGATCCAGGCTAGATGTGAGCAGCATCTTCCTTGAGTCATCGAGATGAAAAATGGAAGAAGGAATCATGTCATTGTGGTTCCCTCCAGTCTCACTATCATGCTTATCCCCGTTGTTGCCATGGTTGTAGTCCTTTGATTATATTGGGAGATAGCTCTAGGCTTTCTGCGGGCTTTATAGCTCTTGAAGAGCTCTTCAGGCCTTCAGTATGACATTGAACTGCGGAGACAGCCACACTCATGGTCTCAGCAGTTACCGAGTTCCTGAGCAAATCTTACTGTGTGGATTATTAACAATATGTATGTAATATATACATGTAGACATATATATTATATATATAACATACTATAGTATATGTCATATGTATACATATATACATATAAATTCATTTTACCTGTTCTATTCCTCAAGAGACCCCTGACTGAAAAACATTAGTTGTACTATTCTTTTGAAACCAAAGCTGGGCATTTTAATCAAAGTGTTTTTTTCAAATCCTTGAATTTTTTTTATTTCTCTCTTCTTTTCTTTGGTGCCCCAATTATGTTAATGGTAAAATTATGGCGATTATCTGTGAGAGCTCTGTTCTCACCCTTCAGTTTTTATTCTTTTGACTCCTAATTACCCTGATTGACAGTGACCCTTCTCAATGTCTCTGATGACTTTGGAGTGTGATATGATGGCTTTCGTCTTGCTGTGGAAGTGCTATTCCAAAATACTATTGGCCTTTTAAAGACTTCAAATAACTTCCTAAAATTCTCTGCCTCTTCACACACCACACCCTTTTTTTCTGTATGTCTATATTATATCTTGCATGTCATTATGTATTATATACTCTTAGGTGTATCATTGTGACTTAAAATTTTTGTTTAATAACCTCCATCTCTATTGTCTTTGAGTTTGTATTTGAAGGCCAATTTATGGCCTTAACTTAAAGTTATTATGCTGTTTTGTGTGTCCTTTAATGCTTTAATTATGTTTTGGATACTATGTTTTCAAAATGTTTGTGTATATGTGTTCCTATGTGTACATGTGTGTGTATGTGTTTATTTGTGTGTGCATGTGTGTATGTGTGTGCATTTGTGTCTGTATGTATATATTATATGTGTGTGTGTGCATGTGTTTTTGTGTTTGTGCATTGTGTATATGTGTACACATATGTGTATGTGTGTGCATATATGTATATGTGCATGTGTATATGTGTGTGCATTTGTCTGTATTTATTTGTGTATATATATATATATATATATATATGTGTGTGTACATGTGTTTTTGTGTTTGTGCATGTGTGGATGTGTGTTTGTGTGTATGTATATACACATATGTGTATATGTGTGTATATATATGTGCTTGTGCATGTGTGTGTGTGTGTGCATGTATGTTTGTGTGGTTTGCTTCTTTTCTAAAATATCAAAACACTCTAGAGGACCTGGATAGACAGTTCAGTCAGTAATGTTCTTTCTATGCAGGCATGAGGACATGAGGGTGCTTAAGCACCCTGCCACGAAAAATCAGGAGAGGTGGCAAGTGAGCGACATCTTCCCAGTGGTGACGAGATTGCTGAGACATGCAGGCCAGGCAAGATGGCTTAATCGGTGAGCTACAAGCCAGATAGAAACCTCAGCTCCAAAACAAACAAACAAACAAAGAAAGAAAGAAAACTGAATGCTGCCAAACATATCACTGAAGACACGTATACACATGCACACACAAAAACTCATAAGACATGTCAAAAAACTATTCAGCATAAAATTATTTGAGAAAACATAAAATAGGATTCTGTTAAGTCAATGTTTGGTAGCTAAGGTGAATTAAGGCGATTCAGCCAGGTGGGTAGAGCTGGCCTTGAGGCTGTAGCTTTCATGTCTTCATCACAACCTTGAAGTTAGAACATCGTGAGTTATTTGAGCTTGCTCTGCTCTGAAGAAACACTTCTTTTCCTGCCACAGAACAGATGAACCTGAGCTCATCTGAAGTTGAACTGAGAGGAGATTATAAACTAGATAAGATGTATTTCCTGTAGGACTTCCAATGATTTGAAGTGGAGTGAGTTGTCTCCTTACATTCTGACCCTATAACCAAATCACAAGCCCAGGAGACAGCAAAGCTGGAGGTTGAAGGAGACATGAGGCCCCAGGACTGGAGCAATGCAGATTACAAGGCAGCAGATATGGAATGAGGACTGGATCTCTTCCTGCTCTCCAACCTCTCCTCCAGTTCTGTGTCTCATCAGATCTGCCTCTCAGGCAACTGTCTGACAGAGTCATCTCAGTCCCCTGAGGGTTTAGATCCAGGGTGCCTGGTCCATCCAAAATCTAACTGCTTTCTCCTTGTTCACACTGTTAATGGCTTAGCTCTTAAGCTTTACAAACCCTGCTACTGCCCTCGGCACTCATTCCCAAGTATGAAAAGTCAGCTGCCCCTCATTCATGCAGGAGCTTACCAGACTAGACCTTATAGGGCTCTTTCACCAGCTCCTCATTAACTTTAACGAGGTTTAGCTAATTTTTGTTGAGTTGTTACCCAGTAACTTCTTGTTTCAGTGCAATTAAGTAAAGGCATGACTCAGCATGTATACTCAGCACAGACACACACTTTTGTGAAAGTGCCAGCAATATGATTCCTACAAGTTAGCCTAAAAACAATAGATGATACAAGCGGAATACTATTATTCATTTTTTAGGAATTTACACTAGAAATTTTTTTTTCAGATTTCAGACATCAGAGGTAATCATTTTTATATTTTTACAGATATAATTAAAGATATCTTATCATTGGATATTTACTACATTTATAGCCATGGTCACATGCTGGGAGCTAGGAGCATTGTCTACGTGATTGATAGCACGATTGATAGCAGAGGCTAATGGAGTTGGAGAACTTATGGAATCAGCCTGGGTGTCTGTATCCCAGTCTTCCGAGACCGGGTGGGGGACAGATGAGGGAATCACAGGTTCAAGCCCTGGGGGTCGCTGGCGATACTGGACACCGTGGAGGAACTGAGAACCAACTTGGGACCCCGAAGCAGCTTGGTCCACTCAGGGGCCCAATGGAGAGACGGGACAGGGAAAGGAAGAGGCTGCCCATTGATTCGCAGGGCATGAGCAGGAGTTCTCGGTCTGGCCTCACGGCTGCAAACTCTGAGGCTAGGTCATCACTAGTTAAAAGAAGGTGATGCATGGTCGTAAGATGTTTTATTGTAGGAAGAAGAGAGAGAAGATAAGAAAGTAGTGACTGGCCATGGCCACAGCTACCTGGAGAGAGAGAGAGAAAGGAGAAGAAAGAAAGGAGAGAAGAGAATAGAGAGAAAGAGGAAGGGAAAAGATGAGAAGAGAAGAGGGAAGAGTGGAAAAGAGGAAGAGGGGAAGGGGGGAAGAGAGAGGGGAGGGTGGGCTGGGCTATCTGTCTGTGGGGTGGGGCATACCTGGCTGTGGTCAGATGACTGGGAGTAGAGTCCAGCCAGAATGCTGGGAGCTAGGAGCATTGTCTACGTGATTGATAGCACGATTGATAGCACAGGCTAATGAAGTTGGAGAACTTGTGGAATCAGCCTGTATCTGGGATCATGTCTCTACAGTTTTTGTCCCTTGTGAAATCTTTCACTGGGTCTCTGAAAGTTGAGACTTCCTCAACCAAAACACAGACTGCTTTTCAAGGTCCCACACATGTGGGCCCAGTATAACAAAGAGAACAAGAAAAGCTGACTCTTTGAGTAGGAGGAAGGCCCGAGTGCTAGAAATAAAGTCAAGTTATGAAAAGGAATATAATGCTAATTGTTTTTCTAGTTTTAATTCCATTGTGTTTTTTATTTTGTTTTTATTAGTGGATAAGTAAATAAAATATATTCAATACTAAATGTGCAAAATCTAATGTGAAGCTTCATTATGATGCCAGTTGTCACTATATAGAAGTTCACTGAGTTGTATAGACTTTGGGGTCTGATTAATTTTGGTGTGTGTTGTTTATATTAACTTGCAAGGTGTTTTTATAGTAACATGAATAAAAAGATTAAAACACAAAGAAGTACAGACTTAATAGTTATACAGGCAAGTTAAAAAATGTTAAAGAGACTGCACTAGAACAAAGGGCTTGGCTTTTATGTTTTATACCTAGTGATCACTCACACAAGCTTGTAGTCACTGCTTAAACACCTGTGCTTAAACTTGTTTTGGCCAATGTACTTAGTTTCTTAGATATTTCATATAGAGTTATATATGTTGAAAAGTATTCAGGAAACACCAGGAAGGCATAAGGTTCTACTAGCCATGGATCTTGAACTCAGCATGGAGTCAGTGCTCTTGTGTAATTTTTTGCTGGGGTGGGGGGGTTGTTGATGAGCAGGCTTGGCTGTCAGCGTGGTGTTCTTGGAGAGTTATGCTTGACCATGGAGGATGCTTGATGGTGGAGTCCCGAGTGGTCTTGGATGGTTTCTGGTCATTGTGGCAGAGTCTTGGAAGCTCGGGAGGATCACGTCAAGCAGCCATTGCTACCGAGAGTGGAGATGCCAGCTCGTCTCCTTGCTGCTTCTTTAAGCTGTTTTTGACGTCATTGCTGGGGTAAAGTCCTGATAACCATTTGCATCTGGCTATCAGCTCAAGCTGTTTACTTCTTTTGGAATATTTTTCTGCACAAATATTTACTTCAAATACTCACAAATATTTTTCTCATTTTGACAAAACATCTTCCATATGTTATTCTGGATAACTAATACATCAAAACAACTCACTGCAAACAACTTATTTCAAAACAACTTCCAAACATCTCCTATTACAAGATGGAGTGGGTCTTGCTAAAGACCTGCTCCTTACAGCGGGGGAATGTCTCATGTTTGGAAGTTAAAATGGTTTCATAACAGCTATGTGCATTGTGGTAGTCATGAAAATCAAATGAATGCTTATAAGGTACTGGCACTCAGCAGAGAGGTGCCACGTGACTTCTGATGGCCCTTGTTATCTTAGAAACACTGGTCAAACAGAAAGACAGCAATGGTGGGAAATGAAGTTTTAAATCACTCATAAGAAGTTGGAGAGATGCTTTGGCAGTTAGGAGCACTTAGTGGTCTTTCAGGAGACCCAGGTTTGGGTCACAGTGCCTATAGCACAATTCCCAACCACTTGTAACTCAAGTTCCTGGAAGGGGGATGTTGTGTACTTTTCTGGCCTTTGTGTGCAGAAGACATACACATGATACACATTATATGTCGACAAACAAAAACACTAAATGCCATGCCCGCTCCAGTGAAGTCTTGTGACTTACCCAAAAGCTTGGCCACAGACTAGAGACAAAAGCTTCAAAGGAAGCCAGACTCTTGGAGTTCATTTGTGGCATCTCCTAACTCAGAGGTAGCCCAGATATGTCTTTGTGAA
>NW_022196895.1:18958474-18962222 GCF_008632895.1 Mastomys coucha | reverse complement strand
ACACCAGCACCCCCAACCCCCGGCCCAAAACGCTCAGGCCCTGGGCAGGGGTGTGTGAGTATGTGTGAGTGTGTGTGTGTATGTGTGTGTGTGTATGTGTGTGTGTGCAGCGCCTGTCCAGAGGAGATGGCTGCTGTTTTAGACCCAGTATATTTTAGATGGCCTCAGATATACCCTGACCACTGAGCTGCCAGATTTTTCATTTCTCTTTTATAATGATTGCAAACGTCTGAGAAATACATTCAGATCTGGCACTTCCTTGTGTCATGTCTGCCATTATTTCTTTGCCTTGCCTTGCCTACCTGTACCAAGACCCTGTTCCCCATGGTTTGAGGGAAGCCCAAACTGACCAGTCAGAGGCACTAATACATATGAAAAAAAAAACCTTTAGAAACAGTACCCATGAACAATTTAAATTTGATTATAGTAAAAACTTGTGTAATTATACACAATATGGATGAATTCTGAATTAATAATATATTTTCTAAAGTTGTCATCCTCAACAATAAGGTAGTAGGGCTGAAATATGATATTATGATTATTTAATCTGGTGGAAAACACCATAAAATTCATAGAAGTCCATTGGATAAACGTAGCTCAAATAAATAAAATATGTTATGAAAAGGAGCTTCTCAGAGGAGTATTATTCATGTTTTTGGTAAATTACTAAATAAATGATGTTCTGTATAGACATTTTCTCTACAAATATTAAACATTAAACAATGAGAAATATCTATTTTTGTTGCATATTGAATGGGTCAGTACAGGTACAAAACCCAAAACTAACCACTTCTCTTCTGTGATTGTTTCCCAACACGTTATTACTTCATTCAGAGTAATTTTCTGATAGAGTCGTGTCTGTTCAAACATTTATTGATGCAACTCTCTGTGCAGAGAGATAATAACTAGGGAATGGAACTGAGCATCATGAGACCCTTCAGATACCACACAACATAAACACAGATGGGAGGGAGCTCCAGTAACTCACTGGTAAACTCATACTTAAGTAAAGAAATCACCTTCTATTTTAGACACTTCTGTGATCTATGGAACTAGATGTTTTTCAAGTGCACCTGACAGGCCTGAACAAGGTAAAAGACTGATAGTTTCCTCCACTGGCCTCTGTGCAGCACACAGACTGTCCATCATGACCAGCATTTCAAAAACAGTCAAAATAATTACAGAGGCTACAAACTGAGCCAGAGTTGTAGAAGAAAACAAAACCAGAAAAACCCAGGCAATAGTAGCTGGGAAGATAGCTCAGTGGTAGAATGCATGTTGTGCAAGCGAGAGCACCTGAGTTAGAATACCCACAAACCATATAAAAAGCAAGGTGTCATGGCACACATCTGTAACCCTAGTATGATGTAACCCTTGTATGGGGAGGTATAGACAGTAGGACTTCTGAATTTTACCAGGTCCCTGGAATCAGGGAGCTCCAGATTCAGTGAGAAACCTTGTCTCAGAAAGCAAGATAGAAAATGACAAAGGACAATATACATGATCTTCACCTTTGACCTTCATATGCAGTCATAGGCTACAGGACTACACACATAACTGTGCATACACAAGAACTCACTCTCTCTGTCTCTCTCTTCCTCTCTCTCTCTCTCTCTCTCTCTCTCTCTCACACACACACACACACACACACACACACACACACACACACACACATACACATACACGGAGGGAAGAAGAGAGAGAGAGAAAGAGAGAGAGAGGAAAATGGCAGGCCAAGTTCTTTAGTAAGAACAAGAAAAGAAAGAATACTAAAATCCAATCTGCTGCTTCCATCAAATGTAACACAGGCGAATGATACAGACCCCTCGCCTAGCCCTTGACTGTCTTAATTCTGTGTACAGAAACACAGTAATAATCTGCATCAGAGACTGGCTATGCTATTACTAAACTTGTCTGTACATAAAGAATAAACAGGTAAAGAACCCATAACCATAGAAATTAGGCTGCCATTCATTTTGCTCCTTCTCTGTAAGGCTCGGCATTTCCAATTGCTATAGGAAGGGCTCCCTCTCTGTGCTCCACCTCTCCTCTCCAACCTACCTGCCTGAAATTCCAAATTCATCAGTTGTAATGAAACTAGACTATAACCAGTTTCCTTGGTGGGGAGGGGGGGCGTGGAGGGGGTCCTGTTTACCAGACTGAGGAGCTTCTAAGAAAAAAACAGGCAAACTCCAAAATCTTTTTTTTCCCTCAGTTTTGAAGTCTAAATGGAAGTTTGGGAGATAACTCATACTTGCAAAATTGACTATAAAAATAAAAAAGAAAATATATAATCAGCTCTACACAGTGAAAGTCCTATAAACTGGCCAATTTCTTCTTCATGTTGGACATTTTTTAAAAACAGAGCTGCAGAAGAAATGGAGGAGGTAAGGTTAATTTTAAGTAGCTATTTTATGATCCTTTCTGATATAACATATTGAACAACAGATAAAGGTAACACCCAGTCCATTGCCTAAGACATTGTGAGGTTATCAAGGTACTGGAGAGCTCTACCAAGAGATTTTCATAATAAATGAGTGTTTATGGGTCTCATTTTAGACTTTCTTTCATTTCTTTATATTTATCTTTAATTTCTATTATTTTATTACTGTCTAATCATTGTATACTGGGTTTCATGTGAAGATTTTATTTTAAATTACAGAATACTAAGGGTTGTAGAACTTCATTAATTCACTTGTTCATTTACTTTTATTTTATTTTTACCCTTATTTTATGCACATTGGCATGTCTGCATGAGTGTTTATGTGATTGTCAGATCTTGGTGCTACACACAGCTTTGTACTGTGACGTGGGCACTGGGACCCAAATGAACCCAAGTCATCTGGAAGAGCAGTCAGTGCCAGCAGCTGCTGAGCTATCTCTCTAGCCCCATTGCTCTTTTTTTAATCAATCAATCAACCAATCAAGAAACAAAGAGAAGACAGAAAGAGAGGAGGAAGGGACAGAGAGCAGAGAGAAGAGTAGAAAAAATGGAGTGTAGCATCTCATTATAACTGCCACCTACAAGTTACATATATGAACTAGAATCTATAAATGTAATCACTGGAGCTCAGAGATGTGAATTCATCTGAGACACACTCAGCTTTTGGATAAGAAGGATGAATCTCCCAGTCCAAATCATGGGCATACCCCACTGCCTCTACCAAGAGAACACAGGAGGAAAATGGATGGCTCCAGATAGCCTGGGAGACAATATGCAGAGTTCTTTAATACAAGTGTATATTATTCTCCCCTTCTAAAAGACGATGACTTGGTAATCAGAAGAAAAGTCAATAAGTAACTGCCTGTTCTATTTCTGCCTGATAATGCTGATAAAAGACTTTATTTAATTCTGGATATCTAAGAAAACACAAAGCCTCGGAGCTTTGAATCATTGATTCAGTAGTGCTGCTAATTAAATAGTTTAATAGGCAATCTGTACCTAGCAAGATTTATGAGATTTTCACCTAGGGTCAGTACCTGCTGCTTCACTCTCAGCTGCTCATGTTGTACCCAGCAGGAGAAAACTGAGTCATTCTGTCCAGAATGGAGCCTTTAAGTTCAATCCACACCACACAGACCTATCAATGACAAACCGCCATGTTCTCTGGCAATCACTTTTTTCCTCTTGTTCTTTGTCCCTCTAGTATGGGTCCACTCTCCTGTGTCCTCAACAAATCTCCCACCTTAGTTGCAAAACGTACCATCTGAAAACATGCTGACAACTGTTATCGCAAAAAAAAAAAAA
>NW_022196895.1:18953887-18958356 GCF_008632895.1 Mastomys coucha | reverse complement strand
AAAAAAAAAAAAAAAACAGAGTGAAGTACAAACCACACAAAGTTACCTCAACTGTCCTTGCCTTCCAACTTCCTAGTCTTCTAAGAACATGTAGTGTCCAGTCCCTGGTTTTCAGTAACCACACCTTAACTGCTTATTTGTGACCTCTGACCTGTCAAAACTGAAGAACTTAATTTTCTACCACACATTCAGTTTATGAGTCACAAACACTGCAATTTCTGAGATATGTGACTCCAGACCCACAGTGCTCTTGCATCTCAAGCAACATCTTTACTCTTCCTGGGACATTAGCCTTCTGGGACACTTCATCCAGCTTCTCTTCTTAGAGCATTACTTCTTTGTCACATTTGTTCACACTTAGCATTCTGCTTGAATAAGATACGGATTTCCTAGGATTCAGTCTTCAACCTTCATTTCTACTGCTCAGTTATTTCATTTGATGTACTGCTCGGGCACACACTCATGAAAGCGCAATGATGGTCTGAATCATTGACACACTAGTGGTATTGTAATATCTATCTTCACCTAACAGAGTTTTCCAATGTTTCAGCATAATTCATTCATTTGTTGTTTATATTTCCAATTTAGATTTCCCATGGGCATACCAAACTCAATGACCCAAACAGAATCTCATGCCATTTCCCTCACTGTGTAATACTTGTAGGTATTGGTGCTATTATAAGCACACCAATGAAAATTTAAAGTAATTCTAGAAACACACACACACACAGAGAGAGAGAGAGAGAGAGAGAGAGACAGAGACAGAGACAGAGACAGAGAGAGACAGAGAGACAGGCAGAGAGACAGAGAGACTGAAAGAGAGAGAGAGAACCATATAGATATCTCTTGACAGTGTCTACATCATATCTGCAGTTAGATAGGTCTCTAATGAGTTGTTGCCAGCATTTTCTCATGATTACATTTTCTGTTTCTTGCCTGTCTTTCCTTGTTCTAGATAGTGACATCAAGATATTCCCTACAAAGCATATAACACTAATGCCAAGATACCTCAAAATTTCAGTGTTGCTGTGCACATGCGAACATAAGCTTCACATTCTGGGATCCTGGGTCACTTCTACTTTTACTTCTTTCACCCACTTGTACATGATGCTTCTGCAGCTCTCAGTTGCCTAGCAGCCTCTGTCTGTGCCATGTTCACAAGAACTGCTACCCTTCCTCCTCTTAGAATATTTATCATCATTTTATGTGCATCGATAAATCCAATCCAAGAAACCAAGAAAGAGAGTTTGTGGATATTT
This sequence comes from Mastomys coucha, assembly GCF_008632895.1. Classification (NCBI taxonomy): domain Eukaryota; kingdom Metazoa; phylum Chordata; class Mammalia; order Rodentia; family Muridae; genus Mastomys; species Mastomys coucha. The sequence goes on along the minus strand of NW_022196895.1, from coordinate 18,957,097 downwards.
TTTGAGATTCTTTTCTTTTTGTTTTATTAGATATTTTCTTTATTTACATTACAAATGTTATCCTCTCTTCTTGTTTCCCCTCCGAAACACCCCTATCCCATCCCCCCTCCTCCTGCTCACTAACCCATCCACTCCCTCTTTACTGTCCTAGCATTCCCCTACACTGGGGTATCAAGCCTTCACAGGACCAAGGGCCTCTCCTCTCATTGATGTCCCACAAGTCTATCCTCTGCTACATATGCAGCTGGAGCCATGGGCCCCTCCATGTGTACTCTTTGGTTGGTGGTTTAGTCCCTGGGAGCTTTGGGGGTACTGGTTGCTTCATATTGTTAATGTGGCTGCAAACCCCTTCAGCTCCTTGGGTCCTTTCTTTAGCTCCTTCATTGGGGACCCCGTGCTCAGACCAATGGATGGCTGTGAGTTTCTACTTCTGTATTTGTCAGGCACTGGCAGAGCCTTTCAGAAGACAGCTATAACAGGCTCCTGTCAGCAAGCACTTGTTGGCATCCATAATAGTGTCTGAGTTTGATAACTATATATGGATGGATTCCCAGGTGGGACAGTCTCTGAGTGTCCTTTCCTTCAGTTTCTGCTCCACACTCTGTATCTCTTCCCAGAGGTATTTTGATCACCCATCTAAGAAAGACCGAATTATCCACACTTTGGTCTTCTTTCTTCTTGAGCTTCATGTGGTCTGTAAAATGTATCTTGGGTATTTCAAACTTCTGGGCTAATATCCACTTATCAGTGAGGGAATACCAGGTGTGTTCTTTTGTGATTCAGTTACCTCACACAGGATGATATTTTCTAGTTCCATCCATTTGCCTAAGAATTTCATGAATTCATTGTTTTTAATAGCTGAGTAGTACTCCATTGAATAAATATGCCACATTTTCTGTATCCATTTTTCTATTGTAGGACATCTGAGTTGTTTCCAGCTTCTGGTTATTATAAATAAGGCTGCTATGAACATAGTGGAGCATGTGCCCTTATTACATGCTGGAGCATCTTCTGGGTATATGCCCAGAAGTATAGCTGGGTCCTTAGGTAGTAATATATCGAATTTTTTGAGGAACTGCAAAACTGATTTCCAGAGTGGTTGTACGAACTTGTAATCCCAGCAGCAATGGAGGAGTGTTCCTCTTTTTCCACATCCTTGCCAGCATCTGCTGAGGTTTTTTGTTTTTTGTTTTTTTTGTTTTTTGGGTTTTTTTGTTTTGTTTTGTTTTGTTTGTTTGTTTGTTTGTTGATCTTAGCCATTCTGACTGGTGTGAGGTGGAATCTCAGGGTTGTTTTGATTTGCATTTCCCTGATGACTAAGGATGTTGAACATTTCTTTAGGTGCTTCTCAGCCATTTGATATTCCCAGTTGAGAATTCTTTGTTTAGTTCTGCACTCATTTTTAATAGGGTTATTTGATTCTCTGGAGTCTAACTTCTTGAGTTCTTTGTATGTATTGGATATTAGCCCACTATTGGATGTAGGGTTGGTAAAGATCTTTTCCCAATCTGTTGGTTGCAGTACTGTCCTATTGATAGTGTCCTTTGCCTTACAGAATGTTTGCAATTTTATGGGGTCCCATTTGTCAATTCTTGATCTTAGAACATAAGGTATTGGTGTTCTGTTCAGGAAAATTTCCCTTGTGCCCATGTACTCGAGGCTCCTCCCCACTTTCTTTTCTATTAGTTTCAGTGTATCTGGTTTTATGTGGAGGTCCTTGTTACTCTTGAAATTAAGAGCTTTGTATAAGGAGGTAAGAATGGATCTATTTGCATTCTTCTACATGCTAACTGCCAGTTAAGCCAGCACCATTTGTTGAAAATGCTGTCTTTTTTCCACTGGATGGTTTTAGCTCCTTTGTCAAAGATCAAGTGAGCATAGGTGTGTGGGTTCATTTCTGGGTCTTCAATTCTATTCCAGTGATCTACCTGCCTGCCACTGTACCAATACCATGCAGTTTTCCAATCACAATTGCTCTGTAATACAGCTTGATTTCAGGGATGGAGATTCCTCCAAAAGTTTTTTTATTGTTGAGAAGAGTTTTCACTATCCTGTGTTCTTTGTTATTCCTGATGAATTTGAAAAGTGTTCTTTTTAGCTCTGTGAAGAATTGAGTTGGAATTTTGATGGGGATTGCACTGAATCTGTAGATTACTTTCGGCAAGATGGCCATTTGTACTATATTAATCGTTCCAATTCATGAGCAAGGGATATCTTTTCATCTTCTGAGACCTTCTTTGTTTTTTTTTTTTCTTCAGAGACTTCAAGTTCTTGTCATACAGATCTTTCACTTAATTCAGTAGAATCACACCAAGATATTTTATATTATTTGTGACTGTTGTGAAAGGTTTTGTTTCCTTAATTTCTTACTCAGCTCTTTTATCCTTTGAGTAGAGGAAGGCCACCTATTTATTTTAGTTAATTTTATACCCAGTCACTTAGTTGAAGTTGTTTATCAGGTTTAGGAGTTCTCTGGTGGAATTTTTGGGGTCACTTAAGTATACTATCATATCATCTGCAAATAGTGATATTTTGACTTCTTCCTTTCCAATTTGTATCCCTTTGATCTCCTTTTGTTTTCTAATTACTCTGGCTAGAACTTCGAGTTTCATATTGCACAGGTAGGGAGAGAGTGGACAACATTGTCTAGTCTCTGATTTTAGTGGGATTCCTTCAGGCTTTTCTCCATTTAGTTTGTTGATGGCTCCTGATTTGCTGTATATTGCTTTTACTATGTTTAGGTATGGGCCTTGAATTCCTGATCTTTTCAAGACTCTTATCATGAGAGGGTGTTGGATTTTGTCAAATGCTTTCTCAGCATCTAATGAGATGATCATGTGGCTTTTTCTTTGAGTTTGTTTATATAGTGAATTACATTGATGCATTTTTGTATATTGAACCATCCCTGACTCCCTGGGATGAAGCCTACTTGATCATGATGGATGATCGTTTTGATGTGTTCTTGGATTCAGTTTCTGAGAATTTTATTGCGTATTTTTACATCTATATTCATAAAGGAAATTGGTCTGAAGTTCTCTTTCTTTGTTGGGTCTTTGTGTGGTTTAGGTATAAGTGTAATTGTGGCTTCACAGAACGAGTTGGGTAGTGTTCCTTCTGTTTCCATTTTGTGGAATAGTTTGAAGAGTATTGTTATCAGGTCTCCCTTGAAAGGTCTCATGGAATTTTGCACAAAACCCATCTGCTTCTGTG
>NW_022196895.1:18920641-18941121 GCF_008632895.1 Mastomys coucha | reverse complement strand
AGGTTTCCAAATCCTCGGTTCGTGGAACCCCACGCAAGTAGGAGCTGCGGGACGGCATCCTACATGCTTCTTGACTTTTTTTGTTTGGAAGATTGTTAATGACTGCTTCTATTTCATTAGGGGTTATGGGACTGTTTAGTTTATCTGATCTTGATTTAACTTTGGTACCCTGATATCTGTCTAGAGAATTATCCATTTCATTCAAATTTTCCAGATTTGTTGAGTAATAGGCTTTTGTAGTAGAATCTGATTTTTTTTTTTTTTTTTTGGATTTTCTCAGTTGTTATGTTTCTCTTTTCGTTTCTGATTTTGTTGATTTTGATACTGTCTCCATGCCCTTTGGTTAGTTTGGCTAAGGGTTTATCTATCATGCTGATTTTCTCAAAGTACCAATTCTTGGTTTGATTGATTCTTTGTAAAGTTCTTTTTGTTTCTACTTGGTTATTTTATACCTAAGTTTGATTATCTCCTGCCTTCTACTCCTCTTAGGTCTATTTGCTTCTTTTTGTTCTAAAGCCTTCAGTTATGCTGTCAACCTGCTAGTTTATGCTCTCTCCAGTTTCTTTTTGGAGGCACTCAGAGCTATAAGTTTTCCTCTTAGCACTGCTTTCATTGTCTCCCATAAGTTTGGGTATGTTGCACCTTCATTTTCATTAAACTTTAAAAAGTTTTTAATTTCTTCCTTGGCTAAGTTATCATTGAGTAGAGTGTTCTTCAGTTCCCAGGTGTATGTGTGTTTTCTATTATTTTTGTTGTTATTGAAGACCAGCCTTAGTCTGTGATGATCTGATAGGATACATGGGATTATTTCCATCTTCTTGTATCTGTTGAGACATGTTTTATGATTAATTATATGCTCAATTTTGGAGAAGGGACTGTGAGGTGCTGAGAAGGTATATTCTTTTGTTTTAGGATAAAATGTTCTATAGATATCTGTTAAATCCATTTCTTATGTAACTTCTGTTAGTTTCACTGTGTCTCTGTTTCACTTCTGTTTCCATGATCTGTCCATTGCTGAGAGTATGGTGTTGAAGTCTCCCACTATTATTGTGTGAAATACAGTGTGTTCTCTGAGCTTTAGCAAAGTTTCTTTTATGAATGTGGCCGCCCTTGCATTTGGAGCGTAGGTGTTCAGAATTGAGAGTTCATCTTGGTAGATTTTACCTTTGATGAATATGAAGTGTCCCTCCTTATCTCTTTTGATATCTTTAGGTTGAAAGTCGATTTTATTCCATACTAGAATGGCTACTGCAGCTTGTTTCTTGGAACCGTTTGCCTAGCAAATTGTTTTTCTGAAGCCTTTTACTCTGAATAAAGAAAAATCATCTTTAAAGTAGAATCCATCTTTGTCACTTAGGTGTGTTTTCTGTATGCAGCAAATTGTTGGGTCTTGTTTACATATCCAGTCTGTTAGCCTATGTCTTTTTATTGAGGAATTGAGTCCATTGCTGTTAAGAGATATTAAGGAAATGTAATTGTTGCTTCCTGTCATTTTTGTTGTTAGAGGTGAAATTATGTTTATGTGGCTAGCTTCATTTTGGTTTGTAAAAAGATTATTTTCTTGCTATTTTGGGGTGTTGTTTCCTTCCTTGTGTTGGAGTTTTCCATTTATTATCCTTTGAAGGGCTGGATTTGTGGAAATATATTGTGTAAATTTGGTTTTGTCATAGAATCACCTTGATTTCTTCCTCTGTGTAATTGAGAGTTTTGCTTAGTAGAGTAACCTGGGCTGGCATTTGTGTTCTTTCTCTTATGGTCTGTGTAATATCTGCCCAGGATCTTCTGATTTTCATAGTCTCTAGTGAGAAGTCTGGTGTAATTCTGATAGGTCTGCCTTTATATGTTACTTGACCTTTACTGCTTTTAATGTTCTTTCTTTGCTTTATGTATTTGGTGTTTTATTATGATGGGAGGAATTTCTTTTCTGGTCCAATCCATTTGGAGTTCTGTAGGCTTCTTGTATGTTCATGGGCATCTCTTTCTTTAGGTTAGGGAAATTTTCTTCTAGAATATTGTTAAAGATATTTACTGGCTCTTTAAGTTGAGAATCTTCACTCTCTACCTATTATCTTTAGGTTTGGTCTTCTCATTGTGTCTTGGATTTCCTGGATGTTTTGAGTTAGGAGCTTTTTTGCATTTTTCATTTTCTTTGACTGTTGTGTCAATGTTTTCTATGGTATCTTCTGCACCTGAGATTCTCTCTTCCAGCTCTTATATTCTGTTCGTGATGCTTGCATCAATTACTCCTGATCTCTTTCCTAGGTTTTCTCTCTCCAGAGTTGTCTCCCTTTGTGATTTCTTTATTACTTCTACTTCTATTTTTAGATGCTGGATGGCTTTGTTCAATTCCTTCACCTGTTTGGTTGTGTTTTCCTGTAATTCTTTAAGGAATTTTTGTGTAAGGTCTTCTAGTTGTTTACCTGTGTTCTCCTGTATTTCTTTAAGGGAGTTATTTATGTCTCTCTTAATCATGAGATGTGATTTTAAATCAGAGTCTTGCTTTTTCAGTGTGTTCAGGTATCCAGGACTTGCTGTTATGGGAGAACTGGGTTCTGATGAGGGCATGTAGCTTTGATTTCTTTTTTTTTTTTAAGATTTATTTATTTTTTATTTTTATGTGTACACTGTAGCTGTACAGGTGGTCGTGAGCCATCATGTGGCTGCTGGGAATTGAACTCAGGACCTCTGCTGCCCCGCTCACTCTGGCCCTGCTCACTCCAGCGTAATTCACTTGTAGCTGTCTTCAGACGCATCAGAAGAGGGCATCAGATCTCATTACAAGTGGTTGTGAGCCACCATGTGGTTGCTCGGATTTGAACTCAGGACCTTCAGAAGAGCAGTCAGTGCTCTTACCTGCTGAGCCATCTCACCAGCCCCGTAGCTTTGATTTCTGTTCGTAAGGTTCTTCTGCTTGCCTTTTGCCATCTGGTTATCTCTGGTGTTATTTGGTCTTGGTGACTCTGGATTGATCTTGTCCCTCATGTGGGCCTATAAGCCTGTGTCAGCACTCCTGAGAGACCAACTCTCCCAGGCAGGACCCTTATACAGAGGGCTTCTGAAGAACCCCAGCTCCTAGATGCAGATGGTGACCAGAATTACCCTGTCCCAGCTACTCCACTGCTCCACTGCTCCTGCACCCTGTGTGCTCCTGGCTGGTCCTGCCTTAGACAGTCACTCTGAGCTGGGAGTCAGAGAATTCCCTGGAGACTTTGTGGATATTTTTTAAAAGATATCTTTTAATGTGTTCACATTTGTAAAGATTGTGGGACTTTTAAAATGATATATAGTAATATTAATATTACCATGCCATCTTGGGGATAAATATTAAAGGAATGGTTCTAATTAAAATGAAGCCATTTGTGTGTCAAGTTGACAGGGGTTAGTTGTGTTGGTTCTTTTTATGCCAACTTGATACAAGCTAGAGAGATCTGAAAGTGAAGAATCTCAATTGAGAAAATTACTCCATAAATCTGGCTGATTTTTTTTAAATTAGTGATTGATTGGAGAGGTACTTGTCCACTGAAGATGGTGCCATCCCTGGGCTGGTGATCTTAGATTCTATGAGAACACAGGCTGAGGGAATCAGTAACCAGCACTCCTGCAAGTCTGCTGCATCAGCTCTTGCCTCCCAATTTTTGCCCTGCTTAAGTTCTTACTATGACTTCCCTCAATAATGGGCTGTTACCTGGAATGATAAGCTAAAATAATCCTCCCCACAAAGAGAAAGAGAGAGAGAGAGAGAGAGAGAGAGAGAGAGAGAGAGAGAAGAGAAGAAGAAGAAGAAGAAGAAGAAGAAGAAGAAGAAGAAGAAGAAGAAGAAGAAGGAAGAGGAGGAGGAAGAGGAGGAGGAAGAGAAAGAGGAGGAGGAGGAAGAGGAGGAGGAGGAGGAGAAGGACAAGGACAAGGAGAAGAAGAAGAAGAAGAAGAAGAAGAAGAAGAAGAAGAAGAAGAAGAAGAAGAAGAAGAAGAAGAAGAAGAAGAAGAAGAGAACAGAGTCTGTATGGGTTTTTTCAAAAGTCTTTTGTTGTTACTGTTGTTGTTATTTTACATGTACTTATTGGTTCTATGAGGAGTGGAAAATGTTGGATCAAAGGACAACTTGTGGGAGCTGGTTATATCTTTCAAGTATATGGGTTTTCAGGATCAAAGTTAAGCCATAAGGCTTGGTGCCAAGTGAGTATACCTACTGAACTTTCTTTTCCATTACCTAAAAGGTGGGTAAGTGGGGATGCACTCTCATAGAGGCAGGGGGAGGAGGTGATAGGGGGTTTCGGGAGGGGAAACTGGGAATTGGGTAGCATTTGAAATGTAAATAAATAAAATAACCAACAAAACAAAAACAAAACCAAACAAAAAGACAACGTTTAACTCAGTATCTGTACTGCATGATGGGCCTCTGAGCTTCTGTAGCTACGTATCTTAGCATCTATCACATTATTATGGATATTCTGCTTGGATGTCATCTTCCCACCAATTCAAAAAGCTTGTTATATGAAATGGCCACCCTTGACTAACAGCTGTCTCTGCAGCCAGTCACAAGGCCTTGCTTGCCAAAAAGGGCAGCTCAACTCTGCCAAGATTTCAAGGTAGTTAGGAGTTTCCTGATGGAATCTTCAGTTTTTCTCACTCTAAGATTATTCTGAGATGCCCTAAAACATGTCTTAAAGAATATTTCTTTGGCAGAGGTTGTTTATTTTTACCCTTTGGAGGGAAAACAAAAAACTTTATTGTTAGGCAGAGATTCAAATAACTTCGAAGTAATTCTCTATTGTTTACCACTGTCTTTTTCTTTCATTAAATTAGCTGACTTATGAGGTTTTTTAAATTTTAAGATTTGTTTATCTTAAAATTTATTTATTTAGCTATCTTCAGACACACCAGAAGAGGGCATCAGATCCTATTACAGATGGTTGTGATCCACCATGTGGTTGCTGGGAATTGAACTCATGACCTCTAGAAGAGCAGTCAGTGCTCTTAACCTCTGAGCTATCTCTCCAACAAGACTTAGGAGTTTTTACCAGTTGAGACACAAGCTTCACTGATAATTACTTGCCCCTTTTAAAAGGTGCATCTGCTACCTATACTCCTGACTACTCAGAAGACTTAAAGAAAGAGAATCTCAGGATAAACAAAATTTCTATATTATAACTTTAAAAAATGTTCCCAATGAATTAAGGTATTCATGTTTCCACTATGAGAGTGATAGCAAAATAATAAAATTTGTTTTTTATGATGAATAAAATTTTCCAAATGGTTTACAAATAATTTACAAATCTTGAAAGAATCATGAGATAATTACCAATGCACATATTTTATATAATGAGAACCATTGAATATATTAAACTAAGACACTGTATTTCTGACATTCAGTCAATGGGTGATTATGAATAAAATCACTGGAGAGAAGAGAGTATGGAGTCAGGTAAAACCATGGCAGAAAAGGGCCAGCAAAGACAGGTCTATCATGTTTGGGCCAAAGTAGTTTCCAAGATAAAGAGACAAAGTTTAGAGGTTGGTGAGAGCATAAGGTTGTTATGAGTCATTCCTTTGAGGTAAAGTTCCAAAGGGATAAAGAATCTGAAGCCAGAATTTAAATCAGGGATTTTTTCCCATTCAGCAGTTGGGAATCTGAAAGATATGACTCTCAGAATGGCCCCTGCCCAGGTCAGAAATTATATAAAGGATGATCAAATGCAGCCTAGATAGGCCACAATGAAACTGTAAGGATAAGCTGCTTCAGCAAGGTCAACAACAAAAAAAAAAAAGTGCTTTGCAAACAGAAAAAAAGTAGAAGAGCAAGGAGACAAAAAGCTTTCATCTCTAGCTATAGAGCTTAGCTACAGACTCTAGCTGAGCAAAAACTAATCTGATCTGCAAATATCACCTTTGGGAAGCCAGAGAAGATGCCCTGTAGAACAATAATCTGGAGCCCTATTGAAGGAATTCTTCCAACTCAGACATTAAGGCCCCACATCCTTTGCTCCTAAAGCTTTGGGCATCTGTGTAAAGAGCAGGGAAAACAGAAGGTATCTTAGTTATGGTTTTGGTACTTTGAAGAGTCTCCATGATGATAGAAATTCTTATATAGACAAACATTTAACTGGGGCTGGCTTACAGCTTACAGTTTCAGAGGTTCAGTCTATTATCATAGTGGTGGGAAGCATGGTTCTTTGAAGGCAGACAGTGCTGGAGAGGAAGCTGAGAGTTCTATATCTTGATCCAGAGGCAGCCAGAAGGAGACTGTAATTCTACACTGGGTGGAGCTTAAGCATAAGAGAACTCAAAGTCCATCCCCACAGTGACACACCTCCTCCAACAATGCCACAGATATGCCAGCAGGGTTACAGCTCCTAGTAGTGCCATTTTCTGTAGACCAACCTTTCAAACATATGAGTATGTGGGACACAAACCTTTCAACTCACCACATTCCACTTCCTGTTCCTATGTCAGAACATAACGCAAAATTCATTTAGTCCTTCTTCAAAAGTCCTCACAGACTATCACAGTCTCACAGTGTTTAAAAGTCCAGAGTTCAAGCCTTTTCTGAGATTCAGGCAATCTCTTAACTATGATCCCCTATAAAATCAAAATCAAAAAGCAGATCGCATACTTCCAACATCAAAGGATATAAGTTATCATTCCCAAAAGTCATACTGAGGAAATACTAGACCAAAGCAAGACCAAAAACCAGCTGCTCAAGCTCCAAACTTTGCATCTCTATGTCTGATGTCCAACTCTTTTCAGTTTTGTTGACTGCAACACAATTCTTCCTTGTGAGATGTTTCTACTCCCTGTTAGCAGTATTGTTCTGCAGGTATCCCAAGGCTCTAGCATCTCTAACATCTTGGAGTCTCCAAGACACCTTCAACTTCATAGCTTATTGTTCTGATGTCTGGGATCTACATATGATCTTCTGGTTTCCTCCAAAGGGCTTGGGTCTCTTCTCCTGCTCTGCCTTCTGTAGCATTGTAGTTTATGGTTGATGCCATTCCATTGCTGCTCCAGTTCTTGGTGGTCGTCCCATGGTACTAGCATGTCTAACATACTGGGGTCTTCTGCTGTAACTAGGCTGAGCTTTCACCAACAGCCCAACTGTCACTAAGGCTATAGTTTCATTAATGGACTTTTCTAGCCTCTCACAGTGCCAAGCCTCATATGCTTTCAATGGCCTCTTATACCTTCAAAACAAGTACTATCTGAGTGATTCTTATACATTACCAAGTTTGGTTGCTAGCACAAAGTACAACCTTGACTGTCTCTGGAACACAGCTTTGTTGTGCTCTCAGAAAACACTTCCCAGAAGATTTCACCTCTTCTGATGATGATCTCTTCTTAATCACCGCTAATTTATTAGCTCTAATTAAACAGCATAGATTATCTCAGTAACTTCTTCTATTCTTGATTCTAAAGCCAGAGCCACGGGGCCAAAGCTGTCATGTTCTATTGCTTGCCAGAATCAGAATATGCCCCCTTCATTCAATTAAATTACATCAGCTTTCTGTTTTCATTGCCTGAGCTTGGCTGTCCTGGAACTTGCTCTGTGAACTGACCTTAAACTCAGAGATCTGCGTACTTCTGTCTGCTGAGTGGTAGGGTTAAAGGCATGTACCTAAACCTTTTTAAAATTCCCTTTCACAAGATCTTTACTAGCCTAGACAGTATGCCTCAAGATCTGGATTAAAAGCCTGTGTCCTCCAGGCTTCAAGATCTGGATCACAGGTGTGTCCTCCATTTCTGGATTGTGGTTTATCCAGATGTAGTCAGGTTGTCAACTGAGAATATCTTGTCAACTTGACACAAAATCATATCTTCTTATGTCAAAATGAAAACAACCGATCACAATAACACCTAACATGATATAATTGTTCCTCATATAATTACATGCACATTAACAATAAGCTTAATGTGTGAGTGGAATCTCACACAGATGTCTCCACTCCCTTAACACCATTTAATATCCTAGAACATAAGATTTAGCACTTCCTGGTGCCTGCTTAATTTTTGAGCCATACTTTTTTATTTTTCCTTTCTCAGTTTTCTACATCTGATCAGAACACTCTTCATAAGAGTGAACTACAGGACAGAGTCTATGCTAGGCTGTGTTTAGATTTCCTTTGACAATACAATTAATCTAAATCATTTTAGCCTGAGGCAGACTCTTCCTTCAGACAAGGGCATAAAGCAGCTATATTCTTTACTAAAATATCACAAGAACAGTCTCTATGCCATATACGAAAATTCTTCTCTAAAACTTCTCAAGCAAGGCTCCCACAGTTCAAATCACCCTCAGCATGACTGTCTTCTACTATGTTCTTTTTAGAATGGTTGATTAAACTCCACTTCAATCATTCAACTGATTTTCTAGTCCATTCTCCCAATATCCATATTCCTCTGAACAAAGACATATATATCACAGCAGTATCTGACACTCCCAAGATTCATATTTCTCAAAACAAAAACATGGTCAAGCCTATCACATCAATTCCCTACTTCTGGCACAACTTCCATCTTTAGTTAGCATTTTATTGCTGTAAAGAGACACCATGACCAAAGTGACTCTTATAAAACCTTTAATTGGGGTTGGCTTACAATTTCAGAGATTCAGTCCATTATTATCATGGCAGGAAGCATGGCAGCCTGAAGGCAAGCATAGTACTGGAGAAGAAGCTGTGAGTCCCACATATTGATCCAAAGGCAGCCAGAAGACTATAATTCCACAATGAATGGGACTTAAGCATAGGAGACCTCAAAGGCTTACGTGCAGAATGACACACCCCATTCTAATAAGGCCATACCTCCTAGTAATGCCATTCCCTGTGAGCCAAGCATTCAAACACAGGAATCTGTGGAGACTAAACCTATTCAAACTATCACAGATGGAAAAGCTGACATAAAGTTTAAAAATGATGCTGTATGTGTGAAATTATCTCAGTATATGAAAAATGAAGTCACTTTCCCCATGTTAAAGCAGAATGAACAAAATGGGACAAAGATTTAATGTTTCTCCATGGAATGGCAATTTTTGAAGACATTTCCCCTCTTCCTAAAACAGGAAAAAAAAAAAGGTAAAAACAGAGAAACACAACTGGTATGGATAATTTTCAATGTCATCTTGGTTGGGTTAAGAAATATCTAGGAAATTATCCAGAGCCCTCTTTCAGTGTTTCTGAGGGCATTTCCAAAAGGAAATAAAGAAGATGAAAACTTACCCCCAAAATGGGTAAAATGGACTTTATTATTGAACAGACCTGATCCAGCACTAAGTAAAAAGGTGGAAGGAGAAGGCCAGCTGAGCATGGGAAGTCCACCCGACACACTTTCTGCTTCTTGATTTGAGGTTTAAGGAGTTTCCACCACAGCATCTAGATTCTCAGACCTTCTGCACACCTTTTCTTGTCCCTTAAAATTACTTCTTGCCTAATATTAACTCATGGTAAGGAGAAAATTAACAAATAGTCAAAATCTATACAGTTTGGACAAATGCAGGTGACAGAAACTAATGGAAATATTTATTAAAAAATTTAGCTATTATCTGGGCACAGAGTTTTGGGTGAGTGTATGTAAGAAATTCCTGGCAAACACAATTTGGGGAGAATTTACACTCTCATAACTTTTACACAAAGGAATCTATTTATGTATTTATTTATTTATTTATTTATTTTTCACTGTTGGGGCTCAAACCTACAACCTGGTACATGCTACACATGCAATTTGTCATTGAGCTCTTTCCCTTCTATGAAATAGATTCTCATGGTGAGAGGCCAAGAAAAACTACCTCTTACGTATAGAAAAAACAAAAAAAAGGAGAAACTGGAAATAGTCTCTGTACACTACCCTTAATAAAGATTCCTGTCCAAAAAAAAGACTAGAAGACTTTACCAGAAGCTAGTCTTAGCTAAACAGAAAAGGGGGACTATACAACTTGCAATTGGCTGTTTTTCTGTTGCTGTGACAAAATACCTCTAACAGAGAAACCTAAGGGAGGAACTGCAGTTCAGAATATATCAGAGGCAGCTTGGAAACTGTAGGGGCTAGTGTGCCTTGGTACACGACAGTTAGAGCAGTAAGTTTATGTAAGGGATCAACAGGAACAAGAAAGTCCAACCTTCAGGGCCTGAACCCTAATAATAACTTTCTCTGGTTATGCTCTACCTTAATAAAGCTTCACAACTTCTCAACATATATCACCACTTGGGACCAAGTTTTCAAACACAGAAGCCTGTGTGCAACATTTCTTCATCCTCCAGCCACAACAGATTCCAGATACCTGATTGCCATAACGTCTAAGAAAAAAAGCAAGAAAATACATCAGTCTGAAAAAATGGTTAAGCATATTATAATCCAGGAACTCCAGTCCACTTAAGGGATGCAATTTAGTCATTTATGACAGGCTGTTTAACTATAGGGCTCCTTAGAACCATGCCAACTATGCTCTAACATAATTATAGATTCTGGTTAAAGCACAAACAATATTTAGGTAGTTCTTAGGGAAACTCAAAGATAGAAGGAAAGCATAAACAGTGGGATTGTGGGCTAGGCAGACAGTTAGTGTTAAGAACACTTGCTACTCCTGTAGACAACCTGGATTCTGTTTCCAGAATCCATATTGTTGCTCACAAACATTTATACCTACTGTTCCTTGGGATCTGGCACTCTGTATTGGCCTCCATAAGTACAAATGCATACATGTAAACAAAACACCTTTGCACATAAATACAAATCAATATGTTATACCAGGCTTAAGAAAATTTCAGGTTCGTGGTGTCTAGAGCTGCACTAGAGGTGAAAAATCAGATCAATACAACATTTTGTCAGATTAATCAAGAAACTCACCCTCCCAGGTCTATTACTTAAAATTACTTTTTAAAAAATGGTAAATTTTACCAATCACTTAGAGAAGACATATTTTATATTATCTACAGTATTTGTCGAAATGCAAAATCTGATGGATTGCTTCCCAACTGATTCTTGAAAAGTAGCACTACCCAATACCAAACTCAAAGACTTTATAGGAAAGGAAAATACAAACTGATATTTCTCACTGGTGTAGGAACCAAATTCCAAAATGAAGTATAAGCAACTGTAATCCAAGAGGAAAATAAAGAGCCTTCCCTGCCAAACAAGCAAAATTTATTCTCTGTTACAAAGTTGGTTAACGTTCAAGAATAAATTATTATAATACACATTATAAAGCTAATGAAAACAACATGCAATCATATAAATTGGTGCATAAAAATCTGACAATTAGTGGGCACTGTGATAAAATTTAACACACAAAGAACAAGGGAGATTCTTTAAGTTGATAAACTTCTTCAGGAAATGTACAGTTAACATTATAGTTTCCTATAAGTGCCATAAAACAGCATGACCCAAAGCAGCTTAAAGGAGAAAGGGCTTGTTCTAACTTATAGTCCCAGAGGAAGAACATTCATTACATCAAAGAAGGCATGCCAGGAAGAGCAAGAGCCCACACACAGAAAACAGAGAGAGGGGTGAGGAAGTAGAAGTAATCTACAAAGCCTCAAAGCTTCCCCTCCCCCATGACATATTTTCTCCTCAGTACTCCTACTACAGTGTCCATAAACTTTTCAAACTACATCATCAATTGGGGACTAAGTGTCTGAACACATTTGTCCATCAGGGGCACTTTCCATACACACTACCATGTTAGGTTATTATACAAAGTCAAGTGCTTACCACCAATGAGCAATTGGAATTTAGAACTGAAAGCACAATGTCATTTAGAGTAGAAAAAATAACTATATGTAAGTCTAACTATGAGAAGGATGTATAGCCATAAGATCTCCAGACTCAGATTTTAAAAGAATATGAGCAAATATAATGAAATGGAGATATGTTCCATGTTTATGAACCAAAAGTTTAATATTATTGTCAATTTTTGCCAGCTTGGTTTATAGGTTCAATTCAAACCCAATCAAGATCTCAGCATGCTAATTTGTTAGGTATTGACAAACTTATTGGAAGTTTATATGGAAATGTAGAAGGCCCTAAGGAGCCAATGCAGCATTGATGAAGAACGGAAACACAGAGCAGGTATTATCTGACTTGAAGACATTTTGTAAAATTAATAACCAAGGCAGCTTCGTATTGGAAAAAGAAGAGACATGTTGATCAATAGAACAAAGTATGAAGCCCAGAAATAGACCCACACAATAAAATCAGCTGACCTTTTACAGCATAGTGAGGCAAGCCAGTGGAGAAATGACCCCCTAACAAATGGTGTTGGAGCAGTTGAGTGTACAAAAAGCATAGAAATGAATCTAGGTAGTCTTTGCTTTTCCAGGGAGACTCCAGGAAAAATGGTAAGAAGGCAGAATAAGTGAAACTTAACTACGAGTAAACTCATGCTCGGTTAAGTACACAGTAGAAGAAGTAATACAAGCAAGATTTTTGGAGAAAACATATACAAAATGCATATTTATATGTGTCCAAAATACAAAACCAATTAATTTATATGTATATTTGTATGCATAAGTGTGTGTGTTGGGGGGAGGGTTATGGGCTAGACATCAACCTTGAGAATTTTCCTTAGATACCCTATGTTGTTGTATAATAATTAATAACTAGGTTATTTCTTAATATGATCTGGCTAGGTCCCTAATAATCAATACTGAGTCCTATTGATTTATTTAATCAGCTTTAGCACAACTACTGAATAATACCCCTAAACTAATTTTTTACTCCAACCTGACTATTCTCCAGCTTCACTCCCTAACTTTCTTGCTGCTTGTGTCTTGCCCTGGCCACTTTTATTCCATCAGTCTGTCCTTCGAGGGCATTTCTCTTGGCCACATGCTTCCAGTCCATCCTGTCTAATGGAGATCTCCTGCTCTCTCCTTTTTCTTTCTCCTTCTTTCGCTGTGATCCCTACCTGTGTCCCCCAGCCCGGTAACCAAAACCGCCTATCTTTATTCACCCCAGTAATTGGCTGTCAGCCACTTTTATTGAACCAGTCAGAGACTATCAGGAGAATAGTGTTTATACAACACCATTTGGTATATATAAGAATATGCTCATCAGGACTGCAACCAGATCTTGGGAGGGGGGAGCATTTGAATACATAGCAGGATCAGACCAGTCTCCAACAACCATCCATGTTTTCTCAGATGTACTTATAAACTAGATTGATAACTTGCTAATTACCCCAAATGGGTTTGCCAGTAAACTCCAGAGATCCAGACATCTCTGCCTCCCTCCCTGAGTGCTGGGGTTGTGAGCAAGCGCACGCGTGTTTACGCGTGCGCACACACACACACACACACACACACCGGAGCGGTGGTGGTGCACGCCTTTAATCCCAGCACTTGGGAGGCAGAGGCAGGCGGATTTCTGAGTTCGAGGCTAGCCTGGTCTACAGAGTGAGTTCCAGGACAGCCAGGGCAGCCAGAGAAACCTGGTCTCGAAAAAACAAACAACAACAAAAAAAACAAAAACAAACAAACACACACACACACACACACACACACACACACACACGGGAGCATGGCTGACCTACTTGGGGCCACTCTCTTAAATGAAACTGACACCCTTTCCCTCAGAAACCTCCAAATGTCAGTAGCTACTCAGCTGGAGGTGAGGCTGAGAAGCATCTCTTCCCTCCATGCCGGAATGCCATGCCACACCCTCTCCAGAGATGGACTTTAAGCCTTGGAGGGTGTCTGTGTAATACACATGTCCCATTTGTGGCTAAATACTCTGCATTCATTTATTCTCTGCACTGTGACTTTAGTCCTTGTTCACTACACAAAGACTTGTCTCTTACAGGGACTAACACTCTGTTCAGCATTTGTTTATATTCTGGCAGGCCAAACTCAAAGTCCTCAGGCTTGCACAGCAAATCCTTTACTGATTAAACTATTGTCCAAAACATAAAAACCACTCTTTTTACATTAATTAATTTATTTATATACTTTACATTCTGGTGTTAGCTTCCCCTCACTTCTCTCCTCCCAGTCCTTCCCTCTCTCCTCCCCTTCCCATACTCCTTCCCTTTAATAGGTAAATCATCACATCTATTTTAGGGCAATGAAATTATTCTACATGGTGGTCTACTGATAGGTACTTTATAATCTTCATTTAAGAGATCTAATTGTGTGCATGTTTGTGAAGTAACCTCATGATGGGGATTATGTGCTGATTTAATCCATTTGGAGAATGAATGAAATGCTAGACTGGATGCAGCCAAAGCTTCATCTATGCAGTAGATTCCAGTTAATTAAGTTATTCCCAGGTGTGGTGAGCACTCTGCTACTATGCTGTCTTTAAAATGGAGCTGAACAATTAGTTGGATGGCAGATGGTGAGAGCTAGCTCTCACGCTGGAGTTGGAATTTAGAGTTATTAAGTAGGAGGAGATTAGGTTGATCCCTGTAGTAATGAAGTAGAATCGAGAAAAATCTGAGAGGGGGTGAATATGATCAAAGTAGACTGTACAAAACCCTCAGAGAACTAATTATATAAGAGCTAATTATTATCTATATTATATAATGCACATGTAATATATATGTATGCATTATATGTATATATACACAGAGATAGGTATTTACACACTTAAGTATTTAAATAGAAATTTGAACACATGACCAAATATGCATATGAGTGTCCCTATAATCTCTTAGTTGAAAAGGTCTAGCAGTAATTATAACCTATCTCTCCCTCCCTTTTCCCCTCCCTACCTTCCTATCCCAATCCATCTCTCTGCCATCTCTCTCTGTCTCTGTCTCCCCACGCTCTCTTATGCATGTGTAAATGTGTATGTGTGTGTGTTTCTTTTCGGTTGCTGTGCCTTTCCATTGTTCTGTCCCCTTACCTTCAGTTGCTTCATCAGGGAGACATAATACAAATTCCAGCAGTAGCACATGCTGATGTATACTTCAGTGTACCTCAGAGTCATCGCAGCCATCAAAATCCAGAAGAGTCAAACAAAGTTGCAGAATTAACAGGAGTCAAACAAGAAGACCACAAGGAAAACCAAGAGAGTGTCCTACATGAGATGATGGAATTGCGAGAGAAGCAAACCTGAACAAACTAAGGCTTAAGATACTCGTGGCCCTGTGCTACTTTATTGGTGACAACAGACATCTTGCTCATGAATGATGGCAGTGACAGGCAAAACAGGACAAACTGTGCAAGAGATCTTTTGACTATTGCCTTAACTTTGTAGCTATTTATAAGGGTTAGTGTGCACTTGCGTTTGCTTGACAATACAATAATGTGAAAGATCTGGAAATGTTTACTCTAGTTAAATTAATATGACTGTCTTTGGTGGATGGATAGCTTTCTAACTGCTCATCAGTCATAATTTCTAACTTTCTAGAAGGAATAAATATTGTTTGCAACAATGTCTCCAACAATAAAAGGAGATTCCTTTAGCTGCAAAGCTATAAAATATGAAGATTATCATAAAAGGTGTCACAATAAAGATAACTTTAAGCTACTACATCATATTTGACTAAATTTAATATTTGAATTCCCCTCCAGCTAGCTCTCCTTGCCTTCAACATAAATACTCATTTTTCCAAACTTCTGAGGATAGCGTATATAAACTGTCCAAGTAAATAAAGAAATAAGAGTCATATAGTAAATGGTAAAACTTAGGGGTCAGACTGCAATGTCCATTCTCTGATGTAGGAAGCTAACCAAAAATATACTATTCTGACTTCCAGGCAAGGTATGGGACACTCTTGGTAGATTCACTTCAACATCTGAAATAACAAATCTCAGACAGCCTGACCCATCCAGGCTCCTATGACAGGACAAGACACAGACAAGATCATGGCAGAAAAACAGATGGTTCAACACAATTATATAATGAATGCAGAATGAACATAGGGTGAATATTTCTACACAAATGGAATAAATTAATCAAATTCATTTTCAGTAGCAAACAGAAATAACAAAACAAACAAACAAAAAATCTACAAAGAGAGATGAAATGAAGACCAGATTCAATTATCCACAATCAAAATAATAGTAATTTGTGTGTCCTTTATGAGTTCTGTCTAGAGAATTCTGGTAGATGTGGATCAAAAATGTATTGACCATCTGAATGCTCTAATTGACCATGGCTTGTTGATATGTCTTAATACACGCAGAGGTAAGAAGACTGGGACTGGTTCATTTGTAATAGTCCATCTTTAACACTGGCAGTTAGTTATCTAGCACCTCAAAGAACCCTTTCAAAAACTGAAACCCCAAGTGCCTCAGTGCCTCTTTTTCCCCCTTCCTTCACTATCCCTGCTTCTCCCTACTTCTCCATCTTCCTTTCTTTTCTATGTGAGACACAGTCTCACTATGTAGCCCTGGCTAACCTGAAACATTCATTGTAGACCAGGCTAGTCTCGAACTCACAAAGATCTTCCTGCCTCTGCTTTCCACATGAGAAGATTAAAGGCATGGACTGCCATAACTGCTAAGCATCTATTTTCATTTTGAAAGTATAAATAAGAAAAATAGAGAAAGGAAATCTAAATACTTCTGAGGAATGAATTACTGGAAGTACTCAGGCCTGCAAGTGGTGTACAATTAGCCAAAATCCCTTGGTGATTAGTTAAAAACTCAAAAGATATTTAAAGAACAAGAACATGATATTAACCCAATTAAATGTGATATTGTGAACTGCACACAAATATGCAGCATATGACTGTACTGTATGAAATTAGCTAAGGCATCTTATTTGTTCCATGATGAGGAACAAAGCATGATGAGGTTCAAGGCAGAAATGTACATTTCTGCCTTCTATAATAACAAAACATTCGCATAACTCTAGTTGATTCAGCATAACAGAAAATAGTAAAGTGAAAAACAAATTAAAGCTCCAAAGCTTCACTTTTAACCAGGAGGAAACATTTTTCTTTTCAAGTCAGATGCTCTTAGTGGAAATCCTAGTAGAAAATAATTATTAAGTACATTAAAATTCATAGGGTTGATTTTAATTCATTAAAAACTTGCTTTATCCCCTTACTCAAATAGCTTCTGTGGAGAATGACTGAATAAATTTGAAGGGCAAAATGGAAGAGAAAGAACCCCAGAGTTTACAGTATTTTTAAAAGGTGAGAGAAAAGGCAAAACAGCACCAGCTTGTGTAGAAACCTGGGAACTGAGCCTTACAGAGACCCAGAGCACAGCACCAACCTGTGTAGAAACCTGGGGACTGAGCCTTACAGAGACCCAGAGCACAGCACCAACCTGTATAAAAACCTGGGGACTGAGCCTTACAGAGACCCAGAACACAGCACCAACCTGTATAAAAACCTGGGGACTGAGCCTTACAGAGACCCAGAACACGGCACCAACCTGTGTAGAAACCTGGGGACTGAGCTTTTACAGAGACCCAGAACACAGCACCAACCTGTATAAAAACCTGGGAACTGAGCCTTTACAGAGACCCAGAGCACAGCACCAACCTGTGTAGAAACCTGGGGACTGAGCCTTTATAGAGACTCAGAGCACATCCTTTCCCACACACCAGACAAACCTTTTACCCTCCATGAAGGTTTGCCTGTCCGTAGGAACTCATACAACAGCTTTCCAATCTACTGTTTTCCAAAACTGTCAATGTCTGAAGTAGTACTAGAGTTATGTCCCATTAGGATGAGGGTAGCCATAGCAATCACATCTGCTTAGTCTCTACACTATGTGTGTCAGAATCATAACATGCACAGCTTCTTGAATCCCGTTCTTCATGTGTCAATTTAGATGCCAGAAACTCAGGATCCTCCAAGGTGAATCTCAGCATCCCAGAGACAATCTGATTTATTAATTACAGTGTAAGAGGTACACTTACTGGGGTTAGAGACATGGCTCAGTAGTTAAGAGTACTTCCTGCTCTTGCAGAGGATCTGGGTTCAGTTCTCAGCTCCCATGTTGCAGCTCACAAGCATTCATAACTCCAGAATCAGCAGAATATGATACCCACTTCTGACTTCCACAGGCACTGCAAGCATGTGGCTCAGATACACAAAAGCAAAATATTCATACAAGTAAACTAGAAGCAAATAAACTTTTTTATAATGATATTCAAGTGCTGAATGTAAAAGTTGGAAGAAATCATATTGATATAATACCTGGACTTATTTAATTACAAAATTAAAGAAAAACATGTCTAAGAGTGTAAATATAATTGATTTCAAGTAGATTTTAGTATTGTTGGAAATAGTTTTTTTGCAAATTATTCTCTTCTGTCTTCAAAACAACCATGCCTAGTGCTGACTTTGAGGTTAAAAAAAAAAAAAAACCATGAAAGCACTGTATTGGCACAACCTGGGTGACTGTTTTGCTTTTATTGTTACCTTCAAGTCATTCTCCAAGCTTTTTCATTAATAACTGTGATTCCCTAGAGAAAAGAGATGAAAGGAATAGAATCAAGGGCGTGAATAATGCACATGCACCCAGGAGGTCAGCAAGTAAATAAGGCAGAGAATTGAGTACTTCTATTGCTTGACGTATCTCCTGACTTGATTATACAAAACTGGTAGTTCCATCAGTAAATCTGAATGAACTAAAAAAAAAAAAAAAAAATTGAGATCTAAAAAAACAAATTGTGATTAATTGATTTAAGATCATTCAGAAACATAATTCAAGTGAACACAAACTACCTTCTTAACTTAATGCTTTAAAGATCACACATCTCTGACGATGTCAACCCAGGGAATGCTAAAGCTTAGTCTTTCTAGGTTTGTATGCAGCTGACTCTGCAAGAGAAAAACAAAGAAGAGACCTCCACTTTCTCTGAGTCACATCTATCCAAAGCCAAAATCTCACTGAAAACCTTGTGAACAAATGATTAAAAAAATTAAAAGTCAAGTAACTACCTGGTCTGTGGAATAGTGGGAGAAAACGATGATGTGGACATGAAAGACCCTGTCTTCCCTTCTATCTTTTATTAACCCTCTCTAGGTTCTCCCAAGCTTGTGTTCATCCTTCAGAATTATTGGCCTGACAGTTACATTTGAGCTTCCCGGTCTGTCCTCTTGATAGATGGTCTTCAGTCTCCCTATATTTCGTGGTACATTCATATTTTTATATCAGAAATAATTGGGAGATGTTCATAGTTCTCTTATCAGAATCTTTCTCCTTAGGCTCACTTTAAGAGCAATGACTTTTTTATTAGATATTTTCTTTATTTACATGTCAAATGATATCTCCTTTCCCAATTTCCCTTTCAAAAACAAACAAACAAACAAACACCTGTTCCCCCCACCTCCCCCTGTTCACCAACCTACCCTCTCCCCCTTCCGGGTCCTTTCATTCCCCTACACTGGGGCATAGAACCTTTGAAGGACCAAGGCCCTCTCCTCCCATTAATGACCAACTAGGCCATACTCTGCTATACATATGCTGCTGGAGCCATGAGTCCCACCATGTGTACTCTTTGGTTGGTGGTTTAGTCCCTGGGAGCTCTGAGGCTACTAGTTAGTTCATATTGTTGTTTGTCCTAAGGGGCTACAAACCCTTCAGCTCCTTGGGTCCTTTCTCTAGGTCCTTCATTGGGGATGGATCTAGAGAATATCATCCTGAGTGAGGTAACCCAATCACAAAAGAACACACATGATATATACTTTCTGATAAGTGGGTATTAGCCCAGAAGCTTGGAATACCCAAAATACAATCCACAAACCACAAGAAACTAAAGAAGAAGGAAGACCAAAGTGTGGATACTTCATTCCTTCTTAGAAAGGGGAACAAAATACCCATGGAAGGATGTACAGAGACAAACTATGGAGCAGAGACTGAAGGAAGGAAAATCCAGACGGTTCTTCCTGGGAATCCTTCCCATATTCAATCATCAAAAGAGCAATGAGTGACTTTTGCTGGGTCATTCAAGACCCATAGAAAAATTGCTTCCTCAAAGAGGGCTGATTTGCCACAGCCAGTCTCACAATGCCCAGAGGAAGCTCCACTCCCAGGCCTTCTGACACACCCAGGATCAAAGATGAACAGGAACCAACATCTGTCCCAACACTGGGAGTAACTGGGACCAGCGGGACCAGGAACACAGGAACTCCGCCAGCCCAGTGACTCAGGTTCCTTCTGGTCTGTCTCGGTTAGTGTTCTGAGCAGACTTTGGGAGCAAGCTCTGCAGCCAGTCTCACAACACACAGAGAAAGCCCCACTCCAGATGATCTAACAAGCCCAGGATCCCAGGATCCTAGAATCACAGGATCACAGAGACAGCTTGACTCTGAGGAGTTCTGACACAACCAGGATCACAGGAAGGACAGGCTCCAGTCAGATTTAGCAAGGGCAGGTAGCATTAGAGTTAACCAGATGGTGGGGGGCAAGCTTAAGAAAATAAACAACACAAACCAAGGTCACTTGCCATCATCAGAACCCAATTCTCCCACCATAGCAAGGCCTAGACACACCATCACACCGGAAAAGCAAGATTCATATCTAAAAATCACTTATCAGGATGATGATACAGGACCTTAAGAAAGACATAAATAGCACCCTCAAAGA
>NW_022196895.1:18915733-18919687 GCF_008632895.1 Mastomys coucha | reverse complement strand
TATTGTTATAATATTTTATAAATTTTAAGAAATATGACAAAAAAGATATTGTAGGTATTGAAGGGGGTATCTGGGAGGACCAGTGGTACAAAAGGGAAACAAGAATGTGATTCAATTCTATTTAATTAAAATATGTTTTTAAATGTTAACAAATTCAGATAGATTTAAATCATGTAACTTTTCTCATCATAATGCAATAAAAGTTAAAAAAAAAGAAGAAAGCTGATTTGTCTTAAAATGCATTCTCTCAGGAGCAGTGTTTAGTCATTTAGCTGAATGAGCAGTCTGTAAAACAGAGGAAGTAGCCACTGGGTGGCAGCAGAAATTTGATAAATACATTGTATGAGTATAATTCCTTACTGCCTTAGTCTGTTTGCTTAGCACATTAAAAAGCAGCTTTATTGTCATC
The DNA here is from genome assembly GCF_008632895.1 of Mastomys coucha. Taxonomy (NCBI): domain Eukaryota; kingdom Metazoa; phylum Chordata; class Mammalia; order Rodentia; family Muridae; genus Mastomys; species Mastomys coucha. The sequence continues at coordinate 18,919,278 of NW_022196895.1, read as the reverse complement.
AAAGCATCTTTGGATAGGTAATTCTCATAGAATTTATTACTATGATGAAAACAGGAGACTTAGGTCTGAGAAAAACAAACAGAAGAAGCAATGAACTTTACAACTCAACCCTCTGTGAATACAGTATAAATGTTAATACTATTCAGGATGACTTCAGAGTTGAACAGAGACTAATTCCTAGGTATTAAAGATTTTCATTACTTTATTCATTTGTTCACAAAATTCATGCACATTCAGAGAAGAAATACTGAGGAATTCAGAGTAGAGTAAAGTTATTTAACATTGCTGAATTTAGATTTAATTGTCAGTAATCCTTTGCTACCACACATAGTATTATATTCACTATATAATTATTGAGGTAATTTTACATAACATTTTTGTTTAATGTATTCAAATTATATCCTCTTGCCATTAAATACTCTTTGATAATTTCATTTAATGACTACATATATTTCCTCATTTCGCTAGACATATCAAAATAACTATTTCCCCTTTGTTAAATATTTGCCAACTTTTCGAATATTCACTGTTAACAGAAAAATGTTTTTGAAAGATAGATAGCTGGGGGTGGTGTTTAATCTTCCGAATCTAACTGGTAAGTTCATATTTCTATGTTGGAGTCATGAGAACCTGTACCTTCATACCTTTCTGCTTGCCACCTTCTGCTTAGAATCTCTTAGAGAAGCCCCATGTCATTCTTTGAAGTACAAGATTCTCAATCTTAACAAGCTGCCTGGACTATTTTAATGCATTCTGAAGTTTCAGTGTCACTATTAGGCTGAATAACATTATATAGTCAGTGAACCTCAGAGGTCACACTGAGAATAAATGTATAAATATAGGAAAAACCCATACACCGAAGTTATCTCAGCTTCTTTTATTAAAAGATGATATATCTCAAAGCTAGGGGTCATGTTAAAGAGATGCTAGCAATCTATTTATCAATTCATTTTGAAGATTTGGAATTGGTTGTTTTAAATTAGCATTTTCATATACACTTTCATCTTACTGTTCTTTCCAGGCCCCTCGCCCCCCACTTCAGAATGCCTGATCCTTTCCTGGCCTTAACAACCCCTTTCTGCTTTGAAGTCATGCACATTCTACTTTGCTCTTTAATTTCTCCTCACTTCACCTTAAAAATCCTTTCCCCTTCTCATGACATTCTTCCTAGTTCCATGACCCCACAGAAATATAAATCAAAATTTTTATTTGTATCTGTATTTTGGAGAATACATGAAGTAAAGAGAATACATGAAGTAAGTCTGAATGATATTGGTTTATATGTACGATGCTCTGAAGCTCTATCTAGTTCCCCCAATACCATAAATTCATTTTATTTGACAGCTAAAATAATTCACTGTATATGTGAACCACATTTTCTTTTATTTTGAAGAATTTATTTGCTTTATTTTATGCATATATCTGTGGCTGAATGTATAAATGATCACAGCATGTGTGCTGGTGCTCACAGAGGTAGGAGAGGGCATCAGATATTTGGAACCAAAGCAGAATTATTAGAATACTTTTGATAATAGAACCATGTTCACAATATTTATTATGCCAAGCTATGAGAACAGACATTCTCTCCATCAACTTCAGCCTCTTCAAGTTTTCACTGTAGATTCTTTTACCTACTAAGTTACATTTATTTCAAACATGATATTTTAGAAACTTTTATAAGTAGATTTTTAAATATTTTTCAGGCATATATTATTTCTTTACAGAAAACCTACTGGGTTTTGTGTATTGACTTTGTATCCTGGTATTCTACTGAAAGTATTGGATATATGTTTCCTAGTGAAATCTTTTGGAACTTATATGTATAGGATCATACCCTGTGCAAACATGGATAATCTGATTTTTCCTTTTCCCATTTGGAATCCATTTTATTTTCTTTACTTGTTTTATTGCTTTGGATGAGATTTCAAGCACCGTATTGAAGACAACTGGAGACAGAAGGCATCCTTGAGCAGTTCTAGATTTTAAAGTAAGTGGTCTTATTTTTTTTCCCATTTGGCAGTATGGGAATATATAGTATTATTTTATTCATCACCTGTCCATATTAAATTTTGTCAAATAGCATTTTTGCATATACTGAGACAATCATGTGATTACTGTGGTCTCAATGAGTATTTGGAAGTATTTTGTTAAGAAATTTTACATTTCAACATACTAATCTGTAGTTTTATGCTTTTGCTAATTTTTTTTCCTTTAGGTTTGATGTCAGGATAATACTAATTTGTTCTAAATGCTTCCATAGTTCAGATGCTCATTTCTTTCTTTAGGTTTGGAAATGTTTCTACTATAATTTGGATAACTACATTTTCAATACCTTAAGATTTTATCTCAGCATTCTTCTACATGATGGATTCCTACATTTGGTCTTTGCTATATCCTATTCTTCTTGGAAGTTTGGGAGATGCTTACTGATACTTTGTTGTTTCTCTTAAATTTTATTTAATGTTTTTTTTACAGTCCAAATTTTACCTCCCTCCCTGTCCACTCTCTGACTGATCCACATCCTATACCTCCTCTCCCCACTCCCTACCCCTCCCCACCACCCCCCTCACCCCACCATATTCCTGTCTCCACAAACATGTCCCCACCCTCCACCCCACCAGACCTTCTGGCTCCCTGGGACCTACAGTCTCTTGAGGGTTAGGTGCATCTTCTCTGACTTCCAGACCTGGCTGTCTTCTGATGGATATGTATTGGGGGCCTCATATAAGTTAGTGTATGATGTCTGGTTGGTGGCCCAGTGTCTGAGATCTCTAGGATCCAGGTTAGTAGAGATTGCTGGTCCACCTACAGGATTGCCATCCTCCTCAGCTTCTCCCAGCCTTCCCTAATTCAACCACAGTCAGCAGCTTCTGTCCATTGGTTGGGTGTAAATATCTGCATCTGACTCTTTCAGCTGCTTGTTGGGCCTTTCAGAGGTCAGTCATGATAGACCTCTGTTTGTAAGCATACCACAGCATAAGAACTAGTGTCAGGCTTTGGGGCCTCCCCCTGAGCTGGATCCTAAATTGGACCTGTAGCTGGACCTCCTTTTCCTCAGGCTCTTCTCCATTTTTGTCTCTGCAGTTTTTTCAGACATGAACAATTAGGGGTCAGAGTTGTGGCTGTGGGATGTCAATGCCATCCCTCACTTGAGGCCCTGTCTTTCTGCTGGAGGTGGGCTCTACAAGTTCCCTCTCCCCACTAGGACATTTCATCTAAGGTCCCTCCCTTTGAGTCTTGAGAATCTCTCACCTCCCAGTTCTCTGGTACATTCTGGAGGATCACCCCACCTCCAATCTCCTGAGGCTGCCTGTTTCCATTCTTTCTGCTGGCCCTGAGGGCTTCAGTCTTATTCTTCCCACCTAATACCTGATCATCTTCCCCTCTTCCCCTCCCTGTCCCCTTTCCCACCCAGGTCCCTCCCTCCCTCCCCCTTCCTGTGATTGATTTCTCCCCACTCCCAAGTGGGATTGGTGTATCCTCACTTGACCCCTTTAGCTTATTAACCTTTTTGAGTTCTATGAATTGTATCCTGGGTATTCTGT
>NW_022196895.1:18910678-18915723 GCF_008632895.1 Mastomys coucha | reverse complement strand
TATTAGTGAGTACACACCATGTATTTCCTTTTGGGTCTAAGTTACCTAACTCAGAATGATATTTTCTAGTTCTATCCATTTGCCTGCAAAACTCAGGATGTCCTAATTTTTAATAGCTGAATAGTATCCCATTGTGTAAATGAACCACATTTTCTGTATCCATTCTTTTGTCATGAGACATCTGGATTGTTTCCAGCTTCTGGCTATGACAAACAAGGCCACTATAAACATAGTAGAACACGTGCCCCTGTGGCATGGTGGGTATATGCCCAAGAGTGGTAATGGCTGGATCTTCAGGTAGATCTATTTCCAATTTTCTGAGAAAACTCCAGATGGATTTCCAGAGTGATTGTACCATTTTGCAATCCCACCAGCAATGGAGGGCTGTTCCTCTTTCTCTACATCCTCCACTTGTCTTGTCACCTGACTTTTGGTCTTAGCCATTCTGATTGGTATAATGTGGAATCTCAGTGTCATTTTAATTTGCATTTCCCTGATCACTAAGGACTTTGAACATTTCTTTAAGTCCTTCTTAGCAATATCATTATTCGGACCTTATCTTCCATTGTGAAATTTGTTTTTCTGATTGGTCTTGATTGTTGTTAATTTCTACCTTGGATTTATTTGTTTGATTTGACTTCCTCATTTCCAGCATTTCTGTTTGGTTCTTTTTCAATTTCCTTGTTGAATTTTTACTTCATTCTTTTAGTGTCTCTGAAATTCCAGAAATCATCTACTTTGGCAACTTCCTCTCTTAGGTCCTGGATTTGTTCTCTTACTTCATCCACCTGCTTTATTGAGTAATCTAGGTAATCACTGATCCTTTAAAAGCAAGTCTCTACAATCTCTACCTAGATTTCAGATGTCTCGGTGTTTTCTGTTTCTAGAAGTCGGGATTGCTGAGCCTGTAGGGTGTTACCCTGCCTTGTCTCACACCACTCTTATTTCCATGTTACGTCTTGTGTATCTTCTGGGAAGAATGTGTCCTCCAGTTTTGATCTGTCAATCCATCACTCTTTGTTTGTTTGTTTGGATGTTTGTTTTATTTTCTGTGTATTGTCCTAGCATGTGAATTTTGTGTACACTTGTATTTTGTATTGGTATTTAAGGGAGATTCTAACTACAGAAACAGGTATGGTGGTGATTTGGTTGCAGTCCTAATACTAGTTTTCAGTAGAAGACACACATACAGGTTACTTGTGTCCTCAATAAAGTCCAGACACAGTAACTCTATGGTCCTAATTGGGGTGATATAGTTCATAAATTTTTAGAGCTAAAGATAGCACTATTAAATTGGTGAGATGAAGCTGAAGTGCAAAGGAGAGAGGCTGCTGCTATAAAGTAAGAAAAGAGTAAACATACATATTATAGTTGAGATATGAGAAACAGTTAAGAAATCCTGTAGAGTACATGTAGAAAAAGAGAGGGCAGTCCTAAAAAGTCTGCCTAAAAACACATGAGAAATGAAATGAACCCAATGGAACAATAAGTAGAAGTATAAAAGTAAAATAAAAATAAAAATAATACAATGAGATGATAAAATGAGAGGCAAGGTAAAATTGAGCACATTGCAACCTTAATAAGCATATTTTCCTCATGGAATGGTGTGCTTACCCTCTTTTGTCTTCTCTTTAAGAGTTCACAGGTGGTAAAGGCGAGATGGTAGTATCAGTACTTCAAACAAGTTATGCTTGTGTGAATTTTAAGATATAGACCAGAGACTGAAGGAAGGACAATCCAGAGACTGTTCCACCTGGGAATCCTTCCCATATTCATTCATCAAATCCAGACACTATTGTGGATGCCAGCAAGTGCTGGCTGACAGGAGCCTGATATAGCTGTCTCCTGAGAGGCTCTGACAGTGCCTGACTAATACAGATGTAGAGGCTCACAGCCATCCATTGGACTGAGCACAGGGTCCCAATGAAGGAGCTAGAGAAAGGACCCAAGGAGCTGAAGGGTTTTCAGCCCCTTAGGACAAACAACAATATAAACTAACTAGTTCCCTCAGAGCTCCCAAGGACTAAACTACCAACCAAAGAGTACACATGGTGGGACTAATGGCTCCAGCAGCATATGTATAGCAGAGGATGGCCTAGTCAGTCATCAATGGGAGGAGAGGCCCTTGGTCCTGTGAAGGTTCAATGCCCCAGTGTAGGGGAATGCCAGGGCCAGGAAGTGGGTGAGGGTGGGTTGGTAAGCAGGGAGAAGGGGAAGGGAACAGGGTTTTTTAAATTTTTAATTTTTTTATATTTTTTTGGAGGGGAAACAGGAAAAGGATATATCATTTGACATGTAAATAAAGAACATATCTAATAAAATAAAGATATAGGCCTTCTGCCTGCCAGTTACAAACTTGTCTCTGGTGTTTTATGTGTTCCCCTTTGCATGTACACCAATGACAGAGACTCTGGCAAAATATGGAAGGCCCACCTATCTCTGTTAACTTTTGTCACTAGGAGTTCTCTTCCACAGCCACCATGTCCATCAGGATACTGTACCAAGTTCTCTAGTGCACTCCCTACAGTCTTGTGGGAGTTCCTGTGACATACATCTCTGTCCCTCTCTACAGCCTACTCCGCCTCAGCCATATTACCACATGTACTGTACTCATCCCCTGCTATGCCTGCCCCCAACCGTGGTGGCATCTGTGTTGTCCAGATGAGGGAATATCCTGACAGGTACTTCTGACTCTGGTAGAGAGCTCCATGAGTAGGCATGGGATTCACTGCTTATATACAGAGAAAATCCCATTTTTGCATACTAATTTTTTAGCTCTTTCTCTTATATGAATAGGATATAATGTTTGTACTTTATCCAGTCATACAGAAGTAGCTAGAAAATTTTAGGCCATTTTACCAGGAAGGCTTCATTTCTTATTTTACCCTTCTATTTTTGTAGACACTGTAGAAATGATATACCTCTGTCAACATTACAGATGATTTGTTGTAAGAAAAAATTCTAGGTGTACTGTGTCCTTCTTCCCCTGTGTCCCAAAAGCCCAGCAGCAATGAGCTGCTCCATGTAACATGTGCACTCTATTTTCGGGCCCACAGCTCTGATTCATTCCCAGAGGCTTGATGCCACCAGGGACAACCAGGTAAGACTCCCAATCCCCTGCTATCCTGATTGCTCTTGGGTGTACCCAGCAGCACTAAACTGCCCCCAGTCCTCATAACTCCATTTTCTAGCCCAGGGTTCTACCTGCATTTGTGGAGGCCTGCCACCACCAGAGATAACCAGATGGATAAAGGCGAGCAGATTAACTTATAAGAGCCAGGGTAATATGGAACCACCAGAGCTCAGGTATCCTACTACAGCAAGCCCTGGGTAGACTAGCATAGCTGAAGCACAAGAAAACAACCTTAAATCCAATTTTATGAAGATGTTAGAGGCCTTTAAAAGGGAAATGGATAAATCCCTGAAAGAAATACATGAAAAGATAATCAAACAGGTGAAGGAAATGAATAAAACTATTCAAGATCTGAAAATAGAAATTGAAGTAACAAAGAAAAGACAAACTGGGGGACCCCAGTGATTAAAAACCTAGGTAAGGGAATAGGAACTACAGATCTAAGCATTGCCAACAGAATACAAGTGCCAGAAAAATCTCAGGCGACAGAAGAAATTGATACATTGGTGAAGGAAAATGTTAAATCCAAAAATTTTCTGACACAAAACGTACGAAAATCTAGAACACTATGACAAGGTTAATTCTAAGAATAATAGGGATAGAAGAAAGAGAAGGTGTCCAGCTCCAAGGCCCAGAAAATATTTTCAACAAAACTATAGTATAGGGATAATCTCCAGTATATTGTATGGAAATATCATTTGTCAATAAAACTCTAATGGCCAATAAAGTGAGGTGGAAGTAGGAGGCAGGACTTCAGGTTGAAAAGAGTAAGGAAGGAGGAGAGAATGTTTTTGACTGGGATGTGGAAAAGATGGACTTAAGATGCTATGAAGAGGAAATCCTCCTCATCTGCCGGTTTTAAATGAGATATAAGTTGAGAATGACTTGAGGAACAAGCCTAGATTATGGTGGAAGCATTTATCAATCATACTAAGTCTCTTAATTATTATTCAGGAACGGGGGCATACAAAAGCCCAGTCTTACTTAAATGGCACCCAACATATGTGCTCTTAGAATTCAGGTGTAGACTCTGAGAAGCCATGGGGAAGAATAGTTTAGCATGCTGCTCTGTGGCAGACAGGCTGCTCTGTAAGCACAGCGGCTGAAGCCCAGCTGAACCACATGAGCCAGTGAGCACTGGGTACAGAAACCACATAGATACCAAGTATGGAAATGCAGGCTCTTTACACACACACACACACACACACACACACGGTACAGTGTGGTCTGCTGCTTGGGAGAGGGGAGTCCAGTGAGCAGCAGGTAGAGCAGGAAACTGGAGCCTCAGGACACAACTACAAGCAAGCACTTTGCAGAGCTGAAGAAGCTTTGGAAAGCTCTGGAGGAAGTGCAGCTCATGATGCAGCCAGTGGGAATAAGAGTAGCTCAGTCAGAGACCACTGGACCCTCAGTCTGGTACCCAGTGAGAGGTGGTGTCCAGGCCAGCATGAGATGGGACCAAAACTAGCCATGGGTAAGCCTTAGGTGAAGCCACAAAGGACTGTAGCAGGTCAACGAGAGGTGGGCAGGGCCAGCAGAAGGCTGAGTTAGTGGGGTCACCTGCTAGACTAAGCAGCCAACACCTGGTGCTAGATAAACTGCAGAAGGAGCACCAGGGACAAAATACAAAATAAATCCAAGGCCATACACAAGTCTCTGAGCAGGTAAGTACCTTTGAAATCCTGATGAATGTTAACAAAGAAGGAAACTGAATACAGAAAGTCATAGGGAGAAAGTCTCTGAAGGAATGAAAGTATGAAAGATTTAAAAAGAAAAATAATTTCTATACTAAAAATGAAATGAAAGCCAGACAGTGGTGGTGCATGCTTTTAATCCCAGCACTTGAGGGGCAGAGGCAGGTGGATTTCTGAGTTTGAGGCCAACCTGATCTACACAGTGTGTTCCAGGACAG
>NW_022196895.1:18909550-18910668 GCF_008632895.1 Mastomys coucha | reverse complement strand
TAACAAGCCCAGGATCAGAGGTGAGGAGGATACAACATCTGTCCCAACACCGGGAGTAACTGGGACCTGTGGGACCAGGCATACAGGAACTCTGTCGGCCCAGTGGCTGAGGTTCCTTCCTGTCTGTCTGGGCCAGCAGGTGCCCTGAGAAGACTTTGGGTGCAAGCTCCATAGCTAGTCCCAAAACACCCAGAGGAAGCTCCACTCTCAGGTGCTCTAACAAGCCCAGGATCACAGGATCAGAGAATCACAGGATCACAGAGACAGCTTGACTCTGATGAGTTCTGAAACAACAAGGATCACAGGAAGGACAGGCTCCAGTCAGATTTAACAAGGGCAGGTAGCACTAGAGATAACCAGATGGCAGGAGGCAAGCATAAAAATATAACCAACGCAAACAAAGATTACTTGGCATCATCAGAACCCAATACTCCATCCATAGCAAGTCCTGGACACACCATCACACTGGAAAAGCAAGATTCAGATATAAAATCACTTCTCATGATGATGATACAGGACTTTAAGAAAGACATAAATAGCACCCTCAAAGAAATACAGGAGAATACAGGTAAACAGCTAGAAGCCCTTCAAGAGGAAACACAAGAATTCCTTAAAGAAGTACAGGAAAACACAAACAGGTGAAAGAAATGAGCAAAACCATCCAGAATCTAAAAATGGAAATAGGAACAACAAAGAAATCAGAAAGAGAGACAACCCTGGAGATAGAAAATCTAGGAAAGAGATCAGGAGCCATAGATGCAAGCATCACCAACAGAATACAAGAGATAGAAGAGAGAATTTCAGGGGCAGAAGACACCATAGAAAACATTGACACAACAGTCAAAGGAAACGCAAAAAGCAAAAAGTTCCTAATCCAGAACATCCAGGAAATCCAGCACACAATGAGAAGAGCAATCCTAAGGATAATAGGTATAGAAGAGAGTGAAGACTCCCAAGGTAATGGGCCAGTAAATATCTTCAACAAAATTATAGAAGAAAACTTCCTTAAACTAAAGTAAGAGATGTCCATGAACATACAAGAAGCATAGGGAACTCCAAATAGACTGGACCAGAAAAGAAATTCCTCCTGTCACATAATAATAAAAACACCAAATGCA
>NW_022196895.1:18898692-18909147 GCF_008632895.1 Mastomys coucha | reverse complement strand
ACACAAATGCCAGCCCAGGCTACTATACCCAGCAAAACTCTCAATTACCATAGATGGGAAAAACAAGACATTCCATGACAAAACAAAATTTACACAATATCTTTGCATAAATCCAGCCCTACAAAGGATAATAGATGGAAAACATCAACATAAGGAGGGAAACAACACCCTAGAAGAAGCAAGAAAATAATCTTTCAACAAACCTACACAAACTTAATTCCACCTTTTACAACAAAAACAACAGGAAGTAACAATTACTTTTTCCTAATATAATTTGAAAATTAATATTACCAACATATCCTAATCGATTGAAATCCAAAAATATGAGGAATTAGAAATTTGTTGATTGTCATCCAATGGTCTCTCTAGTTTGGTAATTGGAGAAATAGGTTCAATATTGTACAATCAATATACACTTTCAGCTTGTTTGTGACAGTGTCTTGTTGTGTACCACATAAGGGTCTTGAAATCTTGCTTCTCCTATCTCGGCCTCTCTATTAGTAGTATTGTTTATTTCATGTTTTTACACTATACTATGGTTTTCAGAACAGCTTATATATTTCAAAAGTATTTATATACCCAAAAGAAACATAGACAATTAAATTGGGAAGGGGCTAGTAAGAGAACAACAAAGAGTGAAATTTAATGCCTTTCTTGAAGTTTGTAACTCTTGTATCAAATTTGAAGAAGAGGACTTTATAAGTTACTCTTTCTCTGAGATGAATGCTTTTCCAAATTATCACAACCAATGAACCAAATTCTTACCCTCACCTAATGTCTGTGCCACCCTCCAAGCAGAACCATTGTTCATTGAAACAATTGGTGAATGACTTTATGGATAGACTATCTTAATACACACACCATTTCTTAAACGAATGTAACCTGTTCTCTGTGAGCTGAGAATAAAGTCACTCACTCAAGTCAAATAGTTTTGACCATAGCAGGAAGTCTGTATCCAAAAATCATACCTGCAATTCATTCCTTGGTGCAGCAGAACTGTCAACTCTCAGCTTAGCTAAAATTCTTTGGTGATGTGAGGGTCATTGAAGTACAGCCTTATTACAATGAAATCCAATGTCGAAAAAATTGTTCTTATTTTGGGCTTGTACCACAGTAAGAGCCAAGATTTTAAGCTCTACTAAATACAAAACAAACAAACAATTAACAAAAAGGCTTTATATATTTATGTTCATTTAAGAAAATACTAGTAGTGATGAAATATACAGTTAATATGTTTGGCATTATTTAAAATTAATATTGAGAAAAACATGTATTTTCAGTATTGCTGTAGACAAGCATGTACATAAGACTTAAATTTATTGTTGTTTTATATCAAACAACTTTTATAATACTCATTTTTATTGTTATAATATTTTATAAATTTTAAAGAATATGAAAAAAATATTGTAGGTATTGAAGGGGGTCTCTGGGAGGAATTGGGGTACTAAAGAGAAACAAGAATGTGATTTAATTCTATTTACTTAAAATATGTTTTTAAGTGTTAACAAATTCAGATAAATTGAAATCATGTAACTTTTCTCATCATAATACAATAAAAGTTAAAAAATAAAATTAAAAAAAATGAAGTGAAATACAATGGCACATTGCATCTGGATCTCATATGATTTTGTTTTGCTTGTCAGCATACAAATAATAATTTTTAATAATGTTTACCAGTTTATATATCTTTTTGTTTTGTTTTGTTTTGTTTTTTTTTTTCGAGACAGGGTTTCTCTGTATAGCCCTGGCTGTCCTGGAACTCACTCTGTAGACCAGGCTGGCCTTGAACTCAGAAATCCGCCTGCCTCTGCTTCCCAAGTGCTGGGATTAAAGGCGTGCGCCACCACTGCCCGGCTTATATATCTTTTTAAAAGAGATCAAAAGAAGGCAGACTAAAGGGACTAAAAATCTTTGTGTTAAAAACAGGAGAACAAAACCTAACAAAGATAGAGCAGATAGATCCTATGGATAGAACAAGAGATTCTAAAGATATAAAGATACAGATATTTTGGCAAATCACTATAAATAGTAAGAGACCAAAGTTAAAATTACAGTTAAATGGCATTGATACTGATTATTGAATACAGGAGCAGATGTAATTATATTTACAATTCTCCTAGAATCCAACTTCACCACTTCAAAGGGTATCTACACATATTCTAGGAATTGGGACATTGTCTCAGGTAAAATGAAGTCTAAAATGGATTTAATGCATAGTTCCAAAAGTCAAATAGGAAAATTAAGGCTGTATGTAGTTAATGTAGTCAAAAATCTATGGTGAAGCAATCAATTGCAACAATGGGAAGCATGGATTAGAATTCTTCCAGCTTTAAAGACAAGTTATAAAGGAGAAAGAGTTCCTAATACAGAAATAAAAAGTCAAATCAAAACAAAACAAAACAAATCCCTATTATTGAAGACAGTTACAGATTGCTGGAGCTGTCCATAAGCAGGATACAGGAGAGGCTAACTTCCACTTTATATCACAGAGTCACTGCTGGTAGATCACAAGTTGCCCTACTGCTAATGTAGCAAACTTACAAACCTGTTTGGGTAAAACAATGGCCTGTGACAAAAGAAAAATTGTAAGCACTGGAACACCTGATCCAGGAGCAGTTGGATCCTCAACATGTAGAAGAATTCATCAACCCTTGGAATTCTCTTATATTTGTCATTTAAAAGAAAACAGGAAAATGGAGTTAACAGATCTGAGAGCAGTCAATAAAAATCATTCAACCAATGGGTTCTTTACACTCTGGAATTCCATTGCCTTCCTTGTTACCTAGGGCACTCACTATTATAGTGATTGATTTAAAAGACTGCTTTTTCAAAACCCCTTTTCATAAGCATGATAGGGGAAAATTTGACCCCTAGAGCTGCATGGCCATGTAGAAGGGATGGCATGGCATGGTTCTTGTCACTGGAACAGAGCCATTAGGGCATGAACATCCATGAACTTTGACAGTTGCTGGGCATGAGGCTTGTGTGTGTGTGTGTGTGTGTGTGTGTGTGTGTGTGTATTACCTTCATGTTCCTCCTTCAGAAAACATTATCCCTGCCAAGGTCATTGGGGAATGTCCTCTCTGCCAACATTAATGACTCCATGATAATCAGAGTCAGCACAAGTCCCAGAGGTGAGGGTGTGTCTAGTGTCTCAGGGAAAAGAGTAAATTCTGAGATCTTCAGGATATCCTTTAAGGCTGTGGAAAAACACTCTGAAAACATGAGTTCAATAACAGATAATTTTTCAACTATGCAAAATATAAGGATTCAATTTAATTTGTAAGGAGCTTCATAGGCTTAGAGGAAGCTTGGCAGAATGATACAAAAGCATGCAGATACAAAGGCAGGCAGATTCTTGAGTTCAAGGTTACCCAGGAAAGAGCTAGTTTGATCCCGGGTATGGTGGGGGTGGTAATTTCAGGATGAAATCCAGCTAAGCTTATTGTCTGTGCTTACAAAGGCAGGAAGATCTATGAATTCATTTGCAATGTTAAAAAATGTGCTTGCTGCTGGGCAATGATGGCACATGCCTTTAATCCCAGCACTTGGGAGGAAGAGGCAGGTGGATTTCTGATTTCTTGGCCAGCCTGGTCTACAAAGTGAGTTCCAGGACAGCCAGGGCCTCACAGAGGAATCCTGTCTTGAAAAATGAAATAAACAAAAATGTGCTTGCTGTCTTCCTCTAAGAATCGGGGGCTGGGGTCATAGGATATTGATTCATGTGATAATCAAAGGTAACCTAGTTCATTCCAGATTTAGTCAAATTGACAACCTGGAATAGCCATCACAGTCTTTATTGATTGTAGAATTTTAAAATACTAATAAACAAGCAAGCAAACAAAAAACAGCTGCTGAGATTAAATTATGAAAAAACCTTCTGAATTAGAATAGCCTATGTATTTCAAGGATGTCTTAATTTTAGAATGGAAGACAAAGACAATCTGTTGCAATGGGGAATATGTTTTGTCTTTTTTACAATAGAAGAAGAAAAGATATGGATTCCATAAAAATTCATAGAATTATATTTGACTGAGGGAGAACTCCTGAGTACCTAGAGTGTACACATAAAGGAAGAAATCAAGAACAACAAAAAAATGGATAAAGTATATGTTGATCCCTTTACATGGAAACAGCTTTGAAACTGGCTGAGACATAAATGAGACATAGCCAGTAATTCAACTATGCATAATCAGTAATTCTTGTTGGCTACAGAATCTTCAAGGCTTATCAAACATCTGCCTTAGTTCGGGTTTCTATTGTTGTGAAGACACACCATGACAGAGGCACTATTATGAGGGCAAACATTCAATTGTGGCTGACTTACAGCTTCTGAGGTTTAGTCTACTATTATCATGGTGGGAAGCATGGCAGCATGCAGGCAGACATGACCCTAGAGAAGCTGAGCATTCTAAATCTTGATCTAAAACCATCTAGAAGAAGGCTTTCTTTTGCCTTGGCTACTGTTTCAGTTCCAACCTCTCACAGCCCCCCACAGGAGATGTGTGTTTTGTCACATAGACAATGCCCAAGCTCCCTGCATTCTAGCTAGACCCTACCCCCCAGTCATCTGCCCACAGCCAGGCATGCCCTACCCCACAGACAGGTAGCCCTGCCTCAAAATATAAGGGGCGGTTTACCCCTTCCTCTCTCTCTTTCTCTTTGTCCTCTCTTGCCTTCTTCCTTTCTTGTTCTCCTCTCTTGCTTCCTCTCCTGCTCTCTTGCTCTCTTTCTCTCTTCCTCTCTTCTTTTCTTACCCTCTCTCTTCTTCTCTCCTCTCTTCTCCTCTCCTCTCTTCTCTCCTATTTTCTTCTTCTCCTTTCTCTCTCTCTCTCCAGGGTCATGACTGGCCTATTTTCTCTTTCCTATAATAAAATATCTCACAATTATGCATTGCCTCCTTTTAACTAACACATTGTGCAGCCCCAGGCATTGGCAGCAGAGAGACATGGTCCAACACAGATCCACATGGCTGACTCTGTCTGTCAAGTTCTGCTACTTGATGGGGTTAAAACATGACTCCCATGTTCAATTACATATTCACCAACTTTTTGTTTTAAATGGTTTCCTTCACTGACAATTTTTTGCTGTTCACAAACTTGCTCAGTAGAATGACCTTGACCTCAGAGATCTGGATGCCCCTGTCTCTTAAGTGCTGGAATTAAAGGAGTGTACAACCAAGTCTGCACTTAAGCCTTTCTTTACCTAGAACTTGCTCTATACCAGTCTGGCATTTAGCTCAGAGACCTGTTTGCCTCTGTCTCCTGGATTAAAGGTTTGTATCATTACACCTGTGCCTAAGCTTTTCTTGAATTCCTTTTCACAAGATACTTATAAGCATGAACACTATGCTCCAACATCTACATCACAGGTATACCTTCCATTTCTGGACCCCAGATCATTCCTGATATAGACAAATTGACAACCAAGAATAGCTATCATAATCAGTCCCATGTCAAATGAACACATAATCATATTTCCTTCTGTCCAAATGAAAACAATAATCAGGTCATAATAATACCTAACATAATATAACCACTCCTTGTTTAACTGCAAATGCATTAAACAATAAGGTTAGCTGGTTGATGAAGCAGTAAATAGCTAATCTCTAAACTTCTACCATGGCTATGCATGCTTCTCACTACCATGCCCACAAGCAACTGTACAATAGCTTGTCACCACCTAACAGAGTGCTCTGGAATCATGAAAGAAAGACACACACACATGCCAGCTTATTTTTAATATGCCCTAAGAAGAGCAATGGTTGGGCACTTCCAAACCTCCCTGTAACTAATACATTTTCCTCTCCTATATTTCTGAATTATTACTAAAATCTATATTCTAATTTGGTTGCCTGGACCTAGTTGGGCATCCTTTGCACCACACTCTTCTGACTTCTTCACATGGCTGTATACTATCACTTCTCCATCTCTCAAGCCTGATCTTTCTTCTTCTCTGTCATGGGAATTCTAAATGCCCCCTCCCCCATAGTCCCCTGCCTGGGAAATCTAAAGTCCCACTTCTGTGTCCCTGCCTAGCCATTGGCTGCCGGCCACTTTATTTTCTTGTTAGAGCCAAGTTGGGTCAGGGACCCTCAGCATCTGGACACACAGATTCCTGTGTGATTTTGAAGCTGATTAACACAAATAGTATTAGAATCAATCCATAACAGATTGAGATCTTGGCTTGAAGCCATCACTTCCTTAACCCCATCCAATATCCTTGAAAACAGGATTTACCTCCATTCTACTTCCTAGTGTCCCTTTATTTCTTGAACCATACATTTTGTAATTTTCCTAAGCTTTCTTGATTGAAATGTTCCTCATAAAGTATGCCATAGGATAGAGTTTACATTGGTTTGTTTTGAGATTTCTTTGCCAATGCAATTAATTTGAATTTCATCTCCTTAGCCTCAGAAACTTTAGATAGGGTCAAAAGCACCCACAATCTTCACAAAATTACCACAAGAACAATCTAGACCATTTTAGTATATTTAGTCTAGATTTAGTATATTTGGTCTAGATTGTTCTCTGAAACCTCTTAAACCAAGCCCCCATGGTTCAACTATCCCTTAGTACCACTACCTTCCATTTTTCTACTAGTATGGCCCACTAAGCCCCATTTAAAACATTTAAATAATTGCTTTTTTTAATCCAAATTCCCGAAATCCTCATTCCTCCAACCAAAAAGCATGGTCAGGCCTCTCACAGCAATATTAGTTAAGGTTCTCATTACTGTGAAGAGACACAATGACCAAGGCACTTACTATGAAGACAAATTGGAACAGGCTTGCACTTTCAGAGATTTAGTCCACTATCATCATGGCAGGAAGCATGACAGCATTCAGGCAGACATGACGCTGGAGGAGCTAGAATTCTACACCTTGATCCAAGTACAGGAGAAGGTTCTCTTGCAGCCTGAGTGGATCTTAAGCACTGGACCTCAAAGCCCACTCCTGGAATGACACAGTTCCTCTAATATGGCCCCACCTACTTCAAAAAGGCCACACCTACTCCAGCAAAGCCACATGTCCTAACAGTTTTAGTTCCCATGGCCCAAGCATATTTAAACCACCACACCATACTTTCATCAGCATGGATCAAAGTTTACAATTATTACAATTATGGATCAAATATTACAATTTGGTTATACAATCCAAACTAACTTATAAAGAAAGACATACTTTACCTCTTCAAACAAAGAGCAGAGAGCCATCTTTAGTTGAATTGTCCACAGGCAACATTCTATACATGTGTTAATGCAGAAATGTACATGACTTTTGAAAGTTTATATGTTCACAGAATAAAACAACCAGAAGCCAATGAAGTTAATGCAGCCCTGACAAGATTTACCATCATGGATAATAAGAAAGATGCTGAGACACTGAAATATATTTATTCTAGCATCCTGCTTGATCCAGTCTTAGACTGCCTCAATAGCTGATTCATCAAAACTTGCTGCCAGCATAGCTTCAACATTACTGTCCCTGTTTATTCCCACCTATCAGACTGCTCCAGTCAGGACTTCAGTTTAGCTCCACCAGGACTTTATTTTACCTCCAGACTTTCTTATTACACAGCAACTAGACATTAAATGTTACAGTGACTTTCTTAACACTGACAAATATCCCAGTTTTCTTAAGGTCCCCAAAAGAGACATCCTCAGACAGCAGGAAGCAATTTTAGAGAACAATGACCCAAGCTCAAGAGATAGAGTAGGTGGTTTTAGATCATTCAGTGAGTGATGGATGTTTGTTGTCATTTAAGTAGGGTTGGTTACAAGTTATTAGTGGTCCTGGTCAAGGAAGAAACAAAGTAAGAAGCAAAGAAGAGCAAAGTAAGAAGCAAAGTAAGAGCACCACAAAGGTTGTTGTGGTGGTTTGAATATGCTTGGCCAGGGAGCAGCACTATTAGGATCTCTGGCCTTGTTGGAGTAGATGTAGCCTTGTTGGAGGATGTGTGTCACTCTGGGGGTGGCAATAAGACCCTTCTCCAAAACAGAGGAGAGACAATTTTCTCCTAGTGGTCTTCAGATGAAGATGTAGAATTCTTAGCTCCTCCTATACAGTGCCTGCCTGGATGCTGTCATGCTCTCACTTTAATGAAAATGGACTGAACCAATTAAATGTTATAGGAGTTGCCTTGGTCATGGTGTCTGTTCACAGTAGTAAAACACTAAGACAGAAGTTGGTAAAGGGGAGTAGGATATTGTTACACTATGCCTAGCTATATGTTTATTTATAAGAATGTGGGTTTGGATTTGGCAATGAAATGCTTTAAGTGGGGCTTAATGGGCCATCCTAGGAGAAATATGGAAGACTGTGGTGCTGAGGTAGTTTGAACTGTGTAGACCTGCTAGCCCAAGAGGTTTCAATGGAGAAGAATGTTAGTATGTGGCCTAGTGACTGCTTTTGTGATATTTTAGTGAAGAACATGCCTGCTTTTGGCCATTGTTTGAAGAGTCTGCCTGAGGCTAAGGTGAAGTGATTAAGATTAATTACGTAATCTCTTCCCTAAGGAAGTCTCAAAACAGTCTGGTATAATTTCTGCTGTGTGGTTCCTAAGAACTTTTTAATGAAAAAGAACAAGCTGAGAAAGGAAAAATAGAAAATATATGGCTCATGTAATAAAGGGGCACCAGGAAGAAAATGGAGCTGAATTCTATGTTCAAGGAGATAAACAGATTAAAGGGGTGGTAACTTTGGGGCAAGATCCTATCCAGCTAAGATTAGCCTTAGGCATTGTGGAACACACCTTTAATCCCAGGAGACAAAGCCAAGCAGACCTCTGAGTTCAGGTCTAGCCTAAAGTAGAGCAAGTTCTAGGTGAAGAAAGGCTTAAATCTAGGTATGATGGTACACGCCTTTAATCCCAGAATTTAGGAGAGAAAGCCATGCAGATCTCCTAGTTCAAGGTCAGTCTACAGAACAAGTTCTAGGACAGCCAAGCTTAGGCAGTGAGGGAGTTGTAAAACTAGTAATAGAATAAGGGAGCCCACGTTCCAGCCCCAGCAAGCAGCAGAACTCAGCAGCTTTGGCCATGTGGCCCTGGCTTTAGAGTCAAGAATAAAAGGTGCTACTGAGACAATTGATATGGTTAGCTGAAGCTAAGAAATTAGCTATGATTAAGAAGAGACCAATTCTTCTGGGAAGTATTTTCTGAGATCACAAAGAAGCTGTGTTCCAGAGATAGCCAAGGTGGTACCTCGTGCTGAAGCTGGACTTGGTAATTTATCAAGTATCACCTAGATGGTACTGGTTTTCAAGGTGTAAAAGTGTCCTGGAAAGCAGCTGAGGCCACAGAAGTCCATTGATGAAAGTGTATCTTCAGTTGCAGTTGACATCCCAGGGCTGAAGAGGTCATGCAAAGATGCTAAGGCTTGGCATCATGAAAGGCACCTATGAGAGACTGAAAGGAAAATTAAGTTTGAGGCCTGTGCTGGCTAATAAGAAAATTCCAAATAGGCCTGAACAAAAACAAGCTAGCTGTTAGACATCCCGGGAACTAGCAGACCAAGAAGAGATAAACCATAAAAATAAGAAAAAACATGGAAGGACATGTCTGGGCAAATGACCCAACTGAGTAATGGGCCATCTAGTCCTCTTAGATATGGTTTGAGGTCAGCCAGATGCTCTGTTGACTCAGATTAGCCACACCCTTAGGAATTCCCGCTCTGATCTGCACATACTATAGTTGATATTTGAACTAGCCAATCATGCATAGCTATGCCGATTCCCCTGTTCCCCCAGACCTTTTTCCTATATAAACCACTAACCCCTGAGTCTCGGGGGTCGATTCCTCTGTCTCCTGCATGAGATACGTGTCGACCCGGAGATCCAAAATTAAACAGCCTCTTGTGTTTACATCAAGATGGTCTCTCGTGTTTCCTTGGGTGCACGTCCTCCTGAGATTTGAGTGGGGGTCTCTCCACAGCGGTCTTTCATGTGGGGACTCATCCGGGATTTGCGTGACACCCAGGAACCTCGAAGACCTCTTGGAGATATGTTTGTATGAGTGTGGCGTGTGTCTGAGGTGTGGCGCCGCTGTGTTTGTGGTTTTGTTGTTTGTGTTTTTGGTTTCAGTTTTCGGGCAGGTGCTGCTGTGGGCTGTGAGGGACCCAGCAGCTGTGGAGGGAGATGTCCTAGGGTCACAGGCTGCAACCCAGGAAGAGGTTCCCAGGGTAGGTGAAAATCCCTGGAAGAGGTTCCCAGGGTCCTGGAAGAGGGTCCCAGGATAGGTGAAAATACAACCCTGGAAGAGGTACTGAAAGACTCCTGGGGGAGACCACCACTCAAATCTCAGGAGGACATACACCTGGAATCACGAGAGACCACATCTTGATGTAATTACAAGAGGTATATTTTAATTTCAGGACTCCCTGGTTCGGTACCACAGTTATCTCACGCAGGAGATAATGGAGCCGACCACGAGGCTTGAAAGTTAGGGGTTTTTATAG
>NW_022196895.1:18893451-18898139 GCF_008632895.1 Mastomys coucha | reverse complement strand
TTGTTTGTTTTTTTTGATACTTGTCATGGGGCAGACTGTGACTCCTTTATCTCTGACTGTAGACCATTGGACAGACGTTAGGGCAAGAGGACAGAATTTATCAATAGAACTTAGCACAATCCCCTCCCCAGTAGATTTGTCTTTTCCTCCCATCCCGCCACCCTGGTTCCAGAATTCTGGCTGTTCAAGAGAGTGCGGTCAAATAAAAAAACGAAGCCACAACCTGCGGGAGGGGCAGCTGCTGCTTTGAACCTCAGTTCCTCTGACATGGGCTCCCCAGGGGCCAAGGTCAGGTGCGGCCAAAGAGCAGGGCACAGCAGTCAGGGACCCCTGAACAACCAAGAACGTTTTTACAAAATAAATTAATTGGGTAAAATATTGTCTTTATTATCTGGTTCAAAAATTATTAAATTGATATCTTGTAAATTGTAATAATTAGATATTAAAGCCTTGGGAGTCATGCTTTGCTTACCGGGAGGTGGGCACTGTTTAAATTTATGATTATTGTACTGTGTTTCATGTTAAAGAAAAAAAATGGTTAAAACTTTGATTTAGCTTAGTTTGTTTAAAGGCAGTCTCAATTTGCACAGCAGAAATTGATAAGTCACTGTACTGTGTCTAGAAGTTAAACACAGCTGAAAAAGCACTGATAAAGGTTGAGTATCTGTACATGCCTCTCTTAAAGGGGACAGCAGCTTTTTGTTTGTAATCTTGGTTGTGAGGAGCCACAGCTGCCACCCTATATTGAACACCTGGTCTCTGGCCAAAGCAGAGAACATCAATAATCAAGCCATTAGTTGGAGAAGCTGAGTGCCTCCAGTTTGTGGTGCAAGCTGGTATGAATTTCCCCGCAGCCTATTATGCTTTGCCATGTAGCTGATGCTGATTGGGACCAGGAAAAGTATTTAACCTTCAAAGGCTGGGGGTTGAGGGACTACTACTGAGGAGATAAGAGAGACTACTAGAGACTACTACTAGAGAGACTAGATGAGATTAGAGAGATTATTAAGAAGAAGTAAAAATGAAGGTTCCTGAATAAAACCTTCTTGGAGAAGGACTTGTGTTTGCCTCCTTATTTCTGCTGGATGGAAAGGCGGCCAACACTTGGTAACAGAAAATTAGCTTAAAATTAGTAACTCAGGGTTAGACTCATGTTAAAGGACAACACATGGCATGAGCCAACCCAAGAAAACAGGTCTTCATGATATTTTATATAATTCTTAACCCTTGTAAATCTAGTGATGCCAATGGTGAGACCTGGGCCAGAGATAAAATTGAAAATAATGTCTTTTTAATGATATATTAAAAGTTACACTATAATGCATTCATATATAAATGAACAGTTGCCAGCTAAACTTTGTAACATGAATGTAATGTTTTTGATATTAATTTTTTAAAAAAATGGAATGTTTAAAACTGGGTTTTGTTTGTCAAAGTTATGGTTAAGGGTTACAAGATAAGTTGTTGAGAAATTTACTACAAATTGCTGAGGGATTTAGTGAAAGTTGTTGAGGGACAGAGAAGCAGAAAAAAAAAAAGAGCAAAGAGACAGAAACTTGAGGAAAAAAGCATGTAGCAGAAAGACTGTAAATGTATAAATGTAGAAAAGGCATAGTAAAAAGATAAAATGTTTGAAAGTGTATCTTAGAAGATAGAGTCTAGTAAAGTGGGGACAAACAATGAGCATTCTAGAGACAAATAGAAAAAAGAGTTAGTTTACCTTAAAACTAAAAAGACAATAGAAAAATAATCCAAATTCTATCAAAACATGGTAGTAATACTAAACTGCTAGTACCTTTGCCCCTAGAGTATACAAGCCTAGGAAGGAAACCTGAAACAGCTGTGGCTGTTGCTGGGAAGAGGCTGTTTTGCATGTACATTTGTCTGTTGTCACTGAGCCAGTAGGAGATGCCTTCCCTGCTGGTCCTTGGTCAAATGCACCTAGAATAGCTGGTGCACTCTTACCATTAGCAAAATAAAAAATTTTATCTTGTCATTTATACATCTTGATGATACTGAACTTGTTTTGAGATTCATATGTCACAGAAATATATAGCCTTGGTAAATTCCTTCATCAGATGTGCTGAACTTGCCTGCATAAACTCCTGGTGTCCTGAATTTCAGCCTGATCCAGTTAAGACATCAGAAGACTAATTCTGTTATTCCTTCCCTACCCCTTTTTTATATCTCTATGCCCCCGTTCAGCTTAAAGAAGTTATGATGAGTCATTTACCCAGTTCCCTGGGCTTTGGGGCTAGAGAAGGTTGTTAATAAGTTGTGTTTCTAGAATATTAAAAACAGGAAAGAAATATTAACTATATAGCTATAGAAAGCCTTGTAATTTGTCATTGAGTAGTGAAAGTGATTTAATTAGTATATAGATAATTTAAACTGAAAACATTGTGTGACTAGAATTTAGTCAGATATTTAAATATTTCTTCAGTTATACAGCTTATTCTCAGAAATTTTGCTTTGGTGTTTATATTATTAGTTTTAAGTTTTATATCCTAAAAGTTGAAGTTTGTGTTATAAACCCCTAATTGAGAATTTGTTGGTAAGTTAGGTACATGATAGTATTCTTATTGACTGTGAGGTATAGGTAATACAGTTCTGTTGTGCATACTTCAAGGCCAAAAGATGAAGTATTCTTTATTCACTTAAGAGATTTCTGGTTTCCGTGTTTCCTTAGTAGACAGGGCTTAGGACCAGTTCTTTTTACTGCTATTATAGACAGATCTGAGATATTTAGACCTGTGAGTTTAGGGCCAAATTAGCAAATTCATGGCTCTGAGTTTACTATTAGGGTAATTTCAAGAAAGAAGAACTGAGAGTAGTTTGTAGTCAATATTCCAGATTACTTTACATAGATAGTTGGTTTTCACAAACATCAGAAATCCACAGAATATGGCATTTGATATTATTTATTCATCTGGCTAGAGACCTGTATGCAACTGACAGTACCCCTCTCTCAGACTCAACAAAGAAACTGAGCATCATTTGAGCTGCTCCAGCTGTGGCAAGACATCCACTAGGCAAAAGTTGCCTCTTCTTTTGCAGATGATACTGTCCAAAAAAGGACACACAGGCATAGGACAGCGTATATCTGCTGAGACAGATTAGGCCAGTCCTTTAAGTTCCTGTCCTCAGACATTCATGGGCCAGAAGGCTAAAGATTGATGCTCCAACGTTTTAAAGTAAGGACTGTCCAGGTGTCCAGCAGTCTCTATTAATTGGTAATATTTCTGGAAGCTGTGTTAGGATTCCCGTATGTTCTCTATTATTCAGTCATTCCTAGATTTCTGGTGCAGTTGAAAGACTACGAAAGTTAGAAGAGATACAGGATAAGTCATTAAGAAAACTAGTGCAGGTAGCTAAAGAGGCTAGAGAGCTGGAAATAAAGACAAGAAAGAAAAAAAAAAAGCTAAAAAGCTTGAGAGCTAGTAAGATAGTGCCTGACAATAAAAGAGAGTTAAGAGCTGCCATTGATTTAAATATAGAAAAATGTTGCTTTTATGTAAACCATTCAGGAGTCATTAGAGACTCCATGAATAAGCTCAGAGAAAGACTAAATAACTATAGGTCCATGCATGCTAAATAACTTAGTTGCTTTTATCAGAAAAAAATAAGTGCTGTTCAGATTCTAATGTCACACCAACAATACTATACTTTGCAAGGCCAGGAAAATCTAAAATATAATAATACTAATATTTAGTTCTATGATTAGAACAATCTACTAGAAGGAGTGAGGAATGAAAGGAAAATTAAGTTTGAGGCCTGTACTGTCTAATAAGAAAATTCCAAATAGGCAAGCTAGCTGTTAGGCATCCCAGGAACTAGCAGGCCAAGAAGAGATAAACCATAAAAATAAGAAAAAAACATGCAAGGACATGTCTGGGCAAACGATCCAACTGAGTAATGGGCCATCTAGTCCTCTTAGATATGGTTTGAGGTCAGCCAGATGCTCTGTTGACTCAGATTAGCCCCACCCTTAAGAATTCCCATTCTGATTTGCACGTACTATGGTTGATATTTGAACTAGCCAATCATGTATAGCTATACCAATTCCCCTGTTCCCCCAGACCTTTTTCCTATATAAACCCCTAACCCCTGAGTCTCGGGGGTCGATTCCTCTGTCTCCTGCATGAGATACGTGTCGATCCAGAGCTCCAAAATTAAACAGCCTCTTGTGTTTACATCAAGATGGTCTCTCGTGTTTCCTTGAGTTCATGTCCTCCCGAGATTTGAGTGGGGTCTCCCCATGGGGGACTTTCAAGACTTTTGGTGAAGTATAGTTTCAGTGGAAGACCCCAATGTATTGGAGATGGCAGTACTATGGTATAAGCATCAAGGACATCAGTATCAGTGGAGTAGAGTCAATCAGAGGTACAGAAGGCAGACGTAGAGAAGTGAGTCAAGACTTTGGAGATGCTCAGAAAATTATGTGTGGATCCCAGACATTCAAACAAGAAGCTGTAACATTGAAGGTGCCCTGGAGACCCCATGATGTTAGAGATGCCAGAGCTGTGGAATACTTGCTGAGGAACATTGCTAACAGGGAGTGGAATCAGCCCAGGAGAAAGAAGTTTGTTACAGTCAACAAAGATTAAAAAGAAGTTGGAGAGTCAGCAGGGAGGCACAGACCCCAAGAGTTGCAGGGGAGCCGCCAGGCAGCAGGGACAGGATCCTCT
>NW_022196895.1:18889136-18889370 GCF_008632895.1 Mastomys coucha | reverse complement strand
GCAAAGTAGCTGGATATAAAATTAACTCATGCAAATCAGAGGCCTTCCTATACACAAAGGATAAACAGACAGAGAAAGAAATTAGGGATATAACACCCTTCACAATAGTTACAAATAATATAAAATACCTAATATATAAAATAAAATAAAATATAAATATAAAATACTAACTAAGCAAGTAAAATATCTGTTTGACAAGAACTTCAAGTCTCTGAAGAAGGAAATTGAAGAAGA
>NW_022196895.1:18865969-18886588 GCF_008632895.1 Mastomys coucha | reverse complement strand
AAAGAAGTTGGAGATCTGAAGACTGCTTTGACATCAGACATGGAGATGCAGAGTTTGGAGTTTGCCCACCTGATGTCCTGTCTTGCTTTGGGGATTACAATTAAGTAATTAGCTAAACCTTAGAAGAGACTTTGAACTTTTAACATTGTTGAGACTGCTATAGACTATGGAGATTTGGGAAGTTAGACTAAATGTATTTTTTATTATGCTATGGCTAGGTATGGCCCAAATAACTCATGTGTTAGAACAATCTTATGGAGGCCAAAGAATGGAGTATGGTGGATTGAATATACTTGGTCCAGGGAGTGGCACTATTAGGAGCTGTGACCTTGTTGGAGGAAATGTGTCATTGTGGGTGTGGACAATGTGACCCTCCTCTGAACAATGTGAAAATTAGTTTTCTCCTAGTGGCCTTCAGATAAAGATGTTGAACTCTCAGCTCCTCTTGTGCCATGCCTGTCTAGATGCTGTCAAGCTCCCACTTTGATAATAATGGACCTAACCTATGAACATGTAAGCAAGTTTCAATTAAATGTTGTCCTTATAAAAGTTGCCTTAGTCATGGTGTCTGGTCTCAGCAATAAAATCCTAAATAAGACAGCTGGACTTAGGGATCTCATTTTCTCTTTCTTTTTATTTCATTTATCCTTCTATTTCTCTTGTCTAGTGTTAGGGCAAAAGGAGAGGGGAGAGAGGACCAAAAGAAAAAAGGGGGAGGCAGTTACAGGAATAATGAGATAAATGAGTAGGTTATTTAATCTACTTTTAGACTAAAGAACATCAACAAGCCAATGATTTTACATTCAGTATGAATTTTATATATTGATATAAATTTAGGATTATATTTTGTTACAACATACTATATTTATATGTTTCAACTCCTGTATAAGGTATTATTCCTGTACAACTCATTTTAAAATGCAATATATAGTTCTATTCATTTTGAAAACTGCTATTGCAAACTGTTTAGGACAATTAAAAATATAATTTAGTCAATCAAATTTATAGTCATGTTAGGTACTAGTTTAGTTTATGACAGAAATTACCTTTGTTTAGTCTCTTGTTGATATTTTCAAAGTTAGACAATAAATAGCTAGAACTAAGCAGTGTTTGCCTATTCACATATACTATAGATAGATATATGGTCTTCAAAAAGCTCAGAGATCCACAAAATATGCCATTTAAAGAAGTTTTATTAATAAAGGTCCATTTTGACAGTGAGATATGCATTGAAGAACCTCAATATGGAGTTTTGCTTCAAATGTGGTGAGCTAACCAATGGGCAAAAAACTGCCCTTGCTTAACTGAAGAAAGAATGTTCTTCAAGCTGTGGATAATCAGGATGCACAGAAGCCAACCACATAGCTTTGCCAAGATAAAATAGTCAGTTCTTAATAATTCCTGCTTCAGAAAAAAGTCTGTCAGATTATTTTGGGCTGGAAAGCTGACTATGATGCTCCAACATTTCAGAAGTATCTTAGGTGATTCTCAAGGTAGCCAGTAACCTCTTGACCTCTGTCATTTCTACAGTATTGGAAGCTGCTTGCTCTGCACTTCCAATTTACTCAGGTAACATTTATCATTCATCAGCCTTTGATGGTGTTGAAGACTACATAGTTATAGTATCATAATTAAGGTTAAGTTGTTTAGGGTTTAAGAAAATGTTTTAAGATCTAAAAAGATATTTATAGGTTGATAAATGCAGGTTATGATAGAAAACTATTTAGATACATACATTTGGACTCATCAAGATAAGATAGATAGTAAAGTACTTTCTCAAAGGTTGCCAAATGCATATGTACTGGATATTGGGAATGTAATTCTTACCTGATTGTTTCCATAATTGGTCTTATTGTGTATAATTTATAGATGTTAGAAAAGGAGCCTTGTATTGAACCAAAAGGGAGAAATGTAGAGATAACCTCCTGTGTACTATCCATAAAAATCAAATAGCTAAACAGCTAAGTCAGGCTTAGGAAGCAGGACTTCTGTTTGAATTATAAAGTTAGGCTAGAGAAGAGGATTTTTTTTTTTTTTTTGACCAGGACACAGAGGAGTCGGACATGAGAAGCTGACAAGAGAAAAATAGGTGTGTAGCTCAACTCAGGTTAGAATACCAAGAGTTAGTCAAGGAACCAGTCTCCCTTATGGCCTAGGCATTTATTAAAATATTAAGCCTAGGAATTATTATTTGAGAATTGAAGCACTGCTGATAAAGCCAATGGTTTTATCATAGAAGAAAATTTCCCCAACCTAAACAGTGAGATACATGCAAACATGCAAGAAGCTTGCAGATGCCAAATAGATTAGACCAGAAAATAAAATCAAATAATAATCAAAATAGTAAATGTACAAAATAAAGAAAATATTAAAAGCCACAAGGGAAAAAATGCCAAGTAACATACAGAGGGAGACCAATCAGGATTATAACTGACTTCTCAAGATAAACTAACAGGAAGAATGGCCTGGAATGGTGTCTTGCAGTCTCTAAAAGACCACATATTTCCTCCCAGACTACTATATCCAGCAAGAATTTCAATCACCATAGATGGAGAAAACAAGATATTCCATGACAAACCAAATTTAAAAATATCTAGCCATAAATTCAGCCCTACAAAAGGTATTAGAAGGAAACTATAACCTAAGAAGCTTAACTACACCGAAGAAACATTCTATGAGGCCACAATTACACTGATACCCAAGTCAAACAAAGAGAATTTCAGACAAAGTTACACTTATGAACATTCATGCAGTAAAATAATTGTAAACTTAATCCAGCAACACATAAAAAGTTATCTATCATGATCAAGTAGTCTTCATTCCAGGAAATATAAAATAGCTAATAGACAACATCAAATTAAATGGAGAAAAAAATTAATGAAATTCCACTAAAATCAGGGACAAGGCAAGTCTGTTTACTCCATATACACTAATTGTAATAGTAGAGAAAGTGGGAGATAGCCTTGAATGCATTATTGTAAGAGACAACTTCCTGAACAGAGTATCAATAGCTCAGGCACTAAGATCAACAATTAATAAATGACACATTATGAAATTGAAAAGCTTCTATAAGGCAAAGGACACATTCAATAGGAAGAAATGACAGCCTGCAGAATGGGGAAAAAATCTCCACCCTTCACCAACTCTATATCCAACAGAGGGCTAATATCCAAAATGCATAAAAACTAATGACATTAGATACCAAAACCCAAATAGCCGAATTAAAAATAGGACAAAGAGCTAAAGAGAGAATTCTCAACAGAGGAATCTCTAATGGGCAAGAAACACTTTAAAAATGTTCATCTTCCTTAGTCAAGAAATGCATATCAAAATGACTCTGAAATTCCACCTTACACTTATCAGAATGACTACAATAAAAAACTCAACTGACAGCCCTGGCAGAGTTTAATCTTCTTTCTAATCCACACCTCTACCTGCAGTTGTGTGAATCAATGGGTTATCCCCCATCCCATAGCTCTGCCACCCTCCCAAGAGTCTTGTTCTAATCTGGGACACAGACCTCAATTCATCCAAGTGCAGGGACCCCACCAAGAACAGCAGCCATGGGCTCTGCCCCTATTGTGAAAACTCCATATTCCTTCTGGTCCACCCCTATATCTGCAATTGTGGATCAGTGCACCATGTCCCATCCACAATTCTGCCTGCTTCCCAGAATCATCCCCATCCCAAAACTCCCACCTGCTTGGACAGTAGCAAGCCCAATTGTCCTGGTCTCTGCTCCAGTCTGTCAGAGCTCTATCCTCCTTTCCATCAGCACCTACACATGCAGTTGCTGATCACTGCATCCTACCCCTCCCCACAGCACTCCTGACTCCTAAGAGGACTGCTCAAATCTGGAACACACAGGTCCACCTGCCTCCCAGGAGGTCTGATCCAAACCTTGACATCCAGGTCAGTCAACACCAGAGACAACAAGATAGTGAAAGGAAAGTGCAAGAATATAATCAACATATAATCAACCATATGCAATATGGCATCATGAGAACCCAGATGTCCTAATATAGCAATTCCTGGATATCCTAGTACCTGAAGAGCAAGACTCTGATCTGAAAACCCATCTCATGAAGATCATAGAGACCTTTAAAGAGGATACAAATAATTCCTTTAGAGAAATACAGAAAATACAATAAAGCAGGTAGAATCCCTTAAAGAGGAAACAAATAAATCCATTATAGAAATACAGGAAAATATAATGAAACAGGAGAAGGAAATGAATAAAATTGTCCAACATCTCAACACAGAAATAAAAGCAATAAATTAAAAAAAAATGGAAACAACCCTGAAGATGGAAAATGTAGGAAAGAGAATAGGAACTACAGACATGAGCATCACCAACAGAATTCAAGAAAAGGAAGAATGTTAAGCATAGAAGATACCATAGAAGAAATTAATACATCAGTCCAGGGAAATGACAAATGTAAAAAGTCCCTAAGTCATAACATCCAAAGAATGTGGGACACAGTGAAAAGACCAAACCTCAGAATGATAAGAATAGAAGGGGATGAATGTTCCCAGTACAAAGGGCCAGAAAACAACTTCAACAAAAGCACAGAAGAAAACTTTCCTAACACAAAGAAAGAGATGGCTATAAACATACAAGAAATCTACAGAACATCAAATAGATTGGACCAGAAAAGAAAATACTCCTGGCACATAGTAATCAAAACACTAAATGTAAAGAGCAAAGAAAGAATATTCAGAGTTGCAAGGGAAAAAAGCCAAGTAACATCTAAATGCAGACCTATCTGAAGTGCACCTGACTTCTCAACAGAGACTCTAAGAGATCCTGATCAGATATCTTGCAGACCCTAAAAGATAAAACATGCCATCTCAGACTACTATATGCAGCAAAACTCTCAATCACCACAGATGGAAAAATCAAGATGTTCTAGGATTCCATGACAAATCCAGACACAAACAATAACTTTCCACTAATTCAGCCCTACAGAGGACACTAAAAGGAATTCTCCAGTACAAGGAGGGTAACTATACCCAAGAAAACACAAGAAATTAAGCATCTCATGGCAAACACAAAAGAGATATTTATGCACACACAGTACAACCTCCAACATTTAAAAGCAAAAACAAAAACAGACAAACAAAAAACAGGCATTAACATCCATTGCTTATTAATAGCCCTCAACATCAATGGATTCAACTCACTTATAAAACGAGACAGGCTAACACACTGGGCTAGTAAACAGGATCCATTATTATGCTGCATACAAGAAACTAAACTCAGCAAAAAAGATAAGCACTACCTCAGAGTAAAGAGCTGGAAAAAAGGGTTTTTAAGCAAATTGACCCAAGAAACAAGGTGGAATAGCTATTCTGATGTCTAATAAAATAGACTTTGCACCAAAATTAATCAAAAGAGATGAGGATACTTATCAATAGAAAAATTCACCAAGTTGAGGTCTCAGTTCTGAGCATTTATGCCTCAAATGCAAGGGCACCCATATTTGTAAAGGAAATTTTACTAGGGCTCAAATCACACATTGAACCCTCACACAATAATAGTGGAAGACTTCAATAGACTCTCACCAATGGACAGGACATCAACACAGAAACTAAGCAGATAATGAAATTAACAGATGTTATGAGCCATTGGACTTAACAGATATCTACAGAGACTTTTACCCCAAAATAAGAGCTCCATGGGAGGAAGGCCAACAATGTCAACTAATATAGTCCCCTGGGAGCTCTCAAAAGAACAGACACAGGCTGTACAGAGGCCCGTGGCACATATGTAGCAAAGGGCTGCCTTGTTCTGCCTCAGTGGGAGAGAATGTGCCTAATCCTTAGAGACCTGATATGCCAGGATGTGGTTATATGGGAGACTGCATACTCGCTCAGAGGGGAAGATAAGGGGGATCAGGGTCAGCCTTTGGAATGTAAATAAATAAATTAATTTTTAAAACCTCAAGTGACAGCCCATGTGGCAAGGATGTGGAGCAAGGTGCAAGGGGAACACTTTTCTATTGTTTGTGGGAGTGCAACTTGCACAACCATTTTGTAAATCAATTTGATGGTTTCTCAGAAAATTGGGAATATTTTTATTTCTACCTCAAGATCCAGTTATACAGTTACACTACTCCTGGGCATATACCCAAAAGATGCTACACCATATCACAAGGACACTCACTCAACTATGTTTATAGCAGCTTTATTCATATTAGTCAGAAACTGGAAACAATTTATATGTCCTTCAACCAGAGAATAGATGCTAATTTAGTAAATCTTGTTGCTGGGTTTGCTACCTTACTCAATTGTTTACGTTCCCAAATGAAACACACACACACACACACACACACACACACACACAAACTTTGTATTTTCATATGTGTTAATCAGCACAATAGCTACTAATAGAATCTACCTCTTGCTGAAAATTCCAAATTACAACTTACTAAATTTTGTGTTTTATTTTGGCTGTTCTGGCTCCAGAAGGCTGTGTACCTGCACTGTGCTCATGCCATGCTTTCCCAGCTCCTTCACATGGTGGTCACACCTCTCTGTCCTGCACTCAGGTATGGTGTCTCTCTTCTGCTCCACACTCTCCCAACATGGTGGCTGTTGTGATTATAAAAAGATAAAGAAATAATAAGATATGTTCTATGAGGGTGTGGTGAGGTGTGGGGGAAGGGGGTGCCTTGGCAGGCCCATGCCAAGTCATCCCTTCTCCCTGAAGGACCAGCCACATGACAGTATAGCATGGAATAGAATTTATTCTCGGCATGGGGAAGGGAAGTTAAGAGGGTAGCAGAGGCAGAGAAAAGCAGAAAGAAGGAAAAAGTAGAGAAGTAGAAGCTGGCCATGACCACTTGGAGAGAGGGAGGAAGGAAATGGGACAAGTGGCAAGGGAGAGAAGCAGGAGTAAGAGAGCAAGAGTAACAGTGGGAGGAGGGGGGCAAGTAGCCCCTTTTATAGTGGGCCAGGCCTACCTGGCTGTTGCTAGGTAACTGTGGGGAGGAGCATACCTGGCTGTTGCCAGGTAACTGTGGGGGTGGAGTTTACACAGAATAGCAACAGTGGCTTTCTCCTTGTGTTCTACTGCTGATTTGGGTCCCCAAAACTCCTGAAAAGAATTTCTGGATGTAGCTTCTGAGAACCTGCCCACAGTTAGTTCTGATTGGTGAATAAAAATGCCAACAGCCAATAAATAGCTGGGAAGAACAGACAAAGGTGGGTTTTGGGGGATTTCTCAGGCTTGAGACTGGGAGAAGGAGGAAGGAGAAGGGAGATCCATCATTCTGGCAAGGAAGGAAAAGAGAGACACCATGCCTGAGAATAGTACAGGACAGAGACACATGGTTACCATGTGTAGAGTCTAGGGGAGTATGGCCCAGTTGGGCAGCCCTCTGGGTTCAGAGCAGCCAAGGTGGGACATAGAATTAGTAAGTAATAATTTGGGATTAATCATGTGGAAGTTAGGCAGTGGCCCAGCTATTGAGCTGCTTAAGGCACATTCAAATGTAAAGGCTGAGTGTAATTCATCCGGGAACATTAAACTTGCGGTGGATAGCAAGCCTGCTACCTGAGTTTACTAGTTAATTAAATAATTAAATCAACAGATGGCATTCAACATATCCGGCAAAAACTTACTCTTAAAAATTAATTGGAGATTCTCGAATGGTATGCACATGCCTCCCCTTTAGATGAAGAGGTGGGAGAATTGGTTTCTCAGTCAAGCTGAGCTGATTCACATGGTTCCTCCCCAAGCCGCACAGGTTCAGAAGTAGGATAGAAGTTTATGCTAGCTTGGCACTCATGATTCTGGGGTTCTGGCTTAAGGCTAGGACACACCCAGGCTGATCCAGAGATGTGGGCAGGATAGTGATACAACTGGACACTCTCTCAGGTTCTGTCCTGTGGACTGTATATTGAGAATTCTGTACCTTTTTTTTTTTTTTTTTTTTTTTTTTTTTTTTTTGCCTAACATCCACTTATTAGTGAGTACATACCATGAATGTCCTTTTGTTTCTGAGTTACCTCACTCAGGATGGTATTTTCTAGTTCCATTTATTTTGCCTGCAAAACTCAGGATGTCCTCGTTCTTAATAGCTTCTGGCTATCACAAATAAGACCACTATGAACATAGTGGAACATGTGTCCCTGTGGAATGTTGAAACATCTTTTGGGTATATTCCCAAGAGTGGTATTGCTGGGTCTTCAGGTAGATATATTTCCAATTTTCTGAGGAACCTCCAGATTGATTTCCAGAGTACTTGTACCAGTTTGCAATCCCACAAGTAATGGAGGAGTGTTCCTCTTTCTCCACATCCTCTCCAACATGTGTTGTCACTGTGGTTTTGATCTTAGCCATTCTGATTGATGTAAGGTGGAATCTTAGGGTCGTTTGGTTTGGATTTCTCTGATCACAAAGCACTGTGAACATTTCTTTGGGTGCTTCTCAGCCATTTAACATTCCTCAGTTGTGAAATCTCGGTTTAGTTCTATACCTCAGTTTTTGATTGGGTTGTTTGTTTTTTTGGTGATTAGCTTCTTGAGTTCTTTATATATTTTGGATATTAGCCCTCTATTGGATGTGGGATTAGTGAAGATTTTTTCCCAATTTGTAGGTTGCCGATTTGTCTTATGGACTATGTCCTTTGAAGCCTTCCAGTTTCATGAGGTCCCATTTATTAATTCTTGATCTTCGAGCATGAGCCATTGGAGTTCTATTTAGGAAATTTCCCACTGTGCCAATGAGTTCAAGGCTGTTTCCTACTTTCTCTTCTATTGGATTTAGTGTATCTGGTTTTATGTTGAGGTCCTTGACCCATTTGAGAGGGAGAAGAAAGGAGTCACAAGTGGGGAGAGAGGGAGGGACCTGGGAGAGAAAGTGAATGGGAAGACTAAGGAGTGGACGTTAGAGGGTAACCTGATCTAGTATGAGTGAGGGAAAAGTACTGAAGCCTTGAGGGCCAGCAGAAAGAATGGAAATAGGGAACCTCTGGAAATAGAAGTTGGGGGGACCCTCCAGAATATACCAGAGACCTGGGAGGTAAGAGACTCTCAGGTCTCAAAGGGAGGGACCTTAGATGAAATGCCTGATAGTAGAGAGAGGGAACTTATAGAGCCCACCTCCAGCAGGAAGACAGGGCATCAAATGAGGGAGGGGGGCATCCCACAATCACAACTCTGACCCATAATTGTTCCTGTCTGAAAGAATTACAGGGATGGAAATGAAGAGAAGCCTGAGGAAAAGAAGGTCCAGTGACAGACTCAAAGAGGGATCCAGCTCAAGGGGAGGTCCCAAGGCTATGGGGCGCTCACAAAAAGGGACCTATTATGACTGTCCTTCAAAGACCTAACAAGCAGCTAAAAGATTCAGATGCAGATATTTGCACCCAATCAATGGACAGAAGCAGCTGATCCCTGTTGTTGAATTAGGGAAGGCTGAAAGAAGCTGAGAAGGGCGATACTATAGGAGGAACAACAGTCTTAATTAATCTGGACTCTCCTGAGATTTCTCAAACACTGGACCACCAACCAGGCAGCATATACCAGCTGATATGAGGCTCCCAACACACATACAGTAGAGGACCGCCAGGTCTGTTTTCATTCACAGATGATGAACCTAACCCTCAAGAGACTGGAAGCCCCAGGGAGTTTAGAAGTCAGATGTGGTGGGGGGTGGGGACATCTGTGTGGAGACAGGGGTCTGGGGAGGAGGTATGGGATGTGGAACAGTTGGAGGGTAGATGGGGGTCCAATAAAATTTGGAGTGAAAAAAAAAAAGCTTAAGCTTAAGCTCTAGATACTAACAGCTCCTGCTGGGAGAAGGCAAGCAACAGAGAACTTTAACAAGATGGAGAAATTAATGGAAAATTATATCAAGGCTTTGCAAGCAGCTGGATTCTTGGAATGTGGGGATTCTGGGAGAGCTTAGCATGGCATTTATTTTAAATTAGTCTGAAAATATGCTCATACACAAAATAGAAGGGGCTTAATTGAAGTTAAATACATAGGAAAGGATGGTAATCCAAGTAATTCAAAAAGAAAAGGGATATAAATATACACACAGATACTAATCTTCTTAGAATGGAGGAATTAAAGAAATTCAGGCCTTTGATTTCAAATGTAAGAAACAAAGGCACAGAGAGAGAATCCCTATCTCAACAGATAATAACAAAGAGATATTAGTCTTTAATGGTTTTAAGGATAGAAGGGAGAAATAGTGGTAATTGCTTTGAATGTGTTTAAGGAATAAACACTTTAAATCTCCATAGAAGGGAAGAAATAGTGCATTCATTGTCTTAAGGATAGAAGGGAGAAATAGTGGTAATTGTTTATATATGGAAAGGAAATCTTGGCTTGTGACCTCAAATGTGGGAAACAAAGACACAGACATGGAAAGAAACCCTATCTCAACAGATACTTGTTTAAAATTGTTTTAATTTCTTTGAGTTTAAGTGTGGTGGCATTAATAATATTCCTAATCATCTGGGAGAGAGGTCAGAGAAGGGCAGGCCCTAAGAAAAGGGAGACTACAAAATTAAACGAACTGATTTTGAGTTACCAGACCAAGGGCATCCTATTTTGGGAGAGGTGCTCAGTATTTGTGTTAACAGGAAAGGACAAAAGGCTTTGGACCCCTTCCAAAGTAATACAGATCAGATATGATAGGGGAAGACCCCGTGAATGTCTGGACTACAGATAGGAAAGAGAAATTGAAGAAGACCAAACAGGACAGGTAACATAAATTGCTGACACATCTATAGTGGTACAGCCCTGAAGCTGACTTAGACATAAAAATGTCTCTAGCCAAAACTTCAGCTAAAATTAGCCAATATCTTTTGTTGGTTATGGAATCCTTAAAATTCATCATGCCATTCTTCACATGGCTTGAATGAAGATTTATTATAATTGGTTATTAATCAACCTAGCTCATAAAAAGACAGCTGTCTTTCACCTGCTCAAACAAGTAGTAGCAATTCATCCCTAACTGACCTGTGCACCTTGTACAATCCATACAAATATCTTTATAGAACTAAAAATTTTGATTGTAAGATTCATATATTGCAAGCTAAACACCAAGATACAACTGTGACAAGATTCATCCTTGAGGATGCTGGGATAGCCTGCTATTCCAACTCCCTGCCTCACCTAGTGCTGTTTCCAGAGATTTGCTCCCAGAACAGGCTTAGGAATAAGTGCTGATTCTCGATGACCTCAATTATCCAGCCTTTCAGACAGATCCAGTGAGAACTTAAGTTAAGTCGCAAACTTTCAAAGCATACAGAGATAACAAATGCTATATCTAGCTTTTTTGTTGTTGTTGTTGTTGTTGTTTTGTTTTTTTGTTTTTTGTTTTTTATGAGACAGGGTTTCTCTGTGTATCCCTGGATTTCCTGGAACTCACACTGTAGACCAGGCTGGCCTTGAACTCAGAGATCCGCCTGCTTCTGCCTCCCAAGTGCTGAGATTAAAGGCGTGCACCACCACCGCCTGGAATATGTCTAGCTTTTTTAAGGCTAACCAAATTTTCCAATTTTCTTGTCCTCCCATTCCTTAAAAAAAATCATCTCCCAAATTCAGCATGAGGAAGCTATGAAGAATCATTATCCCAGTTCCTTGGGTTTGGGTGTCTGGTTATGGATATTTTTTAAATTATAGATAGTCATTTTAAGTGATAATTTGGAAATGATCATAATTTGTACAGGGAGGAAACTAAGTAGAGAACTTGGACTTGCGAATTTCTGTGTTTCCTTTCCTATTCTCCATCCTTTCTTTCCTGGGGAAGGAGCTTGAATAGAAAAAGGAGGATAGAGTTATAAAAAACTAGATATATGGGAATGGATTACTAAATTTACTCTTAAATAAAATATTTTAAAGCCACAATCTTTCATTGGTTGAAATCTTTAAATTTTGATGCAGAATTGAAGGTATATTTTCTTACTTTGGTACAGAATTTATATATTGATACAGTTTTAAAGTTTTCATTGGTATAAATCTTTGTATATTGATACAAAATTTAAAATTAACTGTGTTACTCTTAGGCACTATGCCTTTGCAACTCATTTAAGAATACAAAGTTTAGACCTAATCTTTCTAATAGTTGCTACTACAAACTATTTAGTATGATTAAGCAAGGTAAGTTAAAGGTCAGACAGTAAACTCATGGTAATATTAGATTCTGATTTAATTACAAAAAATATTTTCAAGACTATTCAAATAGTAAATAGCTAAGAATAGTTGAGTTTCAGCAGTTCAGATATATTATATATAGAGAGATAGTATTCAAAAGCATCAGACATCCACAGAATATGGCATGTTAAAATCATTTCATTATTAATAGATCTTTATACTAGGAGACATGTCTGACAGTACCTCTATCCCACTTCTCAGAAGATATTGAGCATAATTACTTCCAATTGGTGTTGCTTCAGTTGTGGCAAGCTAGTTACTCAGTAAGAAATACCTAATTTCATTTTACAGACAATTACTGTCTAAAAAAGGACACATGGATGTGGGATTGTCATCTGGTAAGCTCTGTCAAGACAGGGTAAGCTAGGCCTTCATAATTCCTACTTCACTTAAGGTCCATCAGATGGTTCTGGGTCAGGAGGCTAAAGGCAGATGTTCCAATATTATGGAGAATATTGAGGACTGTCCAAACAGTCACTTGTCTCTACAAATTGTATAAGTTTTGGAAGCTATGTCTTTGTGCTTCTTACATATTCATGTAATATTTAATTTCTTCTCAGATCTCTGATGGGGTTAAAGACTAGTTATAGTCTCATAGTTGAACTTAAGTTATTTAACACTAAAGAAGATGTTCTAGATTTGAAAGAATGGCTTTCAGATGGTATTACAAGTTAAAATCAAACATAATTCAGGTAAAGAGTTTACAGTTCTATAAGTTTTTAAGTTAGGGTGGATGATAGAGTTCTCTATCTAAATTGACAAATATGACAGACTGGATGTCCTTACAGTTTGCATAACTGTAATAATTATGTTCAATCTACATCTGAAGAAAAGAGCCTTTTTAATTGGACAAAAAGGGGAAATTTAGCTGCTTGTATTATGAATTCTAATTACATTTCCCCAAAAATTGCTTAAACATGTCTCTATGCATAGCTTCTGGGAACCTGCCCCTAGTTAGTTCTGAGTAGTAAATAAAAATACCAACAGCCAATATCTGTGAAAGACAGACAGAGGCATATTTTTGGAATTTCCTGGGCTTGGAACCTAGAGAAGGAGAAAACAGAAGGTAGCTCTACCATACCAGAAGAGGAAGGAGTAGAGAAGAGATACCATTTCTGAAAATAGTGCAGGAAGGAGGGGTATGGTCACCATGTGGAGGGTGAGAGCATGGCCAACTTGGGCAGCCCTCATGGTCCAGAGCAGCCAAGATAGGACATAGAATTAGTATGCAATAACTTTGGGATTAACCATGTGGAAGTTAGGCAGTAGCCCAGCTGCTTAAGGCATATTCAAGTATAAAGACTGTGTGTAATTCATTCAGGACCATAAACCTGCAGCTGGTAGCAAACCCACTGCTAGAATTTATTAATTAAATAAATAATTCAACAAATGGACAAAGAAATTACAGAATATTTACACTATTAAGTATTACTCAACTATTAAAAAACATGATATGAAATTTGTAGGCAAATGGAAGGAACCTAGAAAAGATAATAGGGATTGAGGTAAGCCAGACCTAGAAAGACAAGAAGTACATAGTAGGTACTCACAAGTAAGTGGATATTGGCTATTAAGTACAGGATAACCATGCTGCAATCCAAAAAAATAAAAGCTAAGTAACAAGGATAGTTCACGGGAGGATGTTTGAATCCCACTGAGGAGAAACACAATAGAGATTACAGGTGGATGGAGGGAGGGAACTGGATGGGAGAGGGGGTGATGAAGGGAATAGGAGAGATCAAGGGTGGGAATGACAGGGGGAGAATTGAAACTGTGGTTGTTGATGGTGAGGCATCTTTGGGACTAGTAAGAACCCTAGAACAATCGAATCTCTCAGGAATCTATGAAGGTGACTCTAGCTTGTAACAATAGGGCATATGGAACCTAGAATGGCCACCTCC
This sequence comes from Mastomys coucha, assembly GCF_008632895.1. Classification (NCBI taxonomy): domain Eukaryota; kingdom Metazoa; phylum Chordata; class Mammalia; order Rodentia; family Muridae; genus Mastomys; species Mastomys coucha. Next base: position 18,872,513 of record NW_022196895.1, on the reverse strand, counting down.
TGTAATCAGGTAAGACTTCCAATGGAGGGATGAGGATACCAACCCCACTGCAGAACCTTTGATGCACAATTTTTCCTCCCTACAAGATGTACAGGGATAAAGATGGAAGAGAATTGGAGGGAATGGACAACCAGTGATTGACTCAACTTGAGATCTATTTCATGAGAGAAAGCCTCTCCCTGAGGCTGTTAATTGTATGCTACTATACTTGCAAACAGAAGCTTACCATAACTGTCACCTGAAAGGTTTCACCCCAGCAGCTGTTGGAAACAGATGCAGAGACCTGTAGCCAAATATCAGGAGGAACTTAGGAAGTCTGGAAGAGGGTGAAGAACGATTGGAGGAGCTAGATAGATGAAGGACAGCACAAGAAACCTATAGAAACTACTAACCTGCACCCATAGGAATTCACTGAGACTGAACCACCAATCAGAAAATATGCTTGGGATAGATCTAGGCACCTATGTAGCAGATGTAACAGATGTGGAGCTTGGTCTTCTTGTAGGAATCATAATAGCAGGAGCAGGGGTTGTCTCTGACTCTATTGCCTGCCTTTGTTCCAAAACCCTTTGCCAAAAGTGGCCTGCCTTGTCTAACCTCCATAGGAGAAGATGCATCTAGTCCTACAGCAACTTGATATGCCAAGGTGGGGATGATATCTCTGAGAAGAAAAAGAGAATGTGGGGATGGAGGCACTGAGATGGATAAGTGGGTGGAGGGGCAGCTGCAATCTGGATGTTTTAAGTAAATAAAGTAATTAATGAAAAATGCAAAGTGGTTGAAATTTAAATAAAAAGAAAAAAGAAAAAACCTTAAGTGCCATTCTATGCAGTTTACATGTGTTGTTTATTTCACAGGAGAAATCCCAAGTTACCCTACTATCATATTCACAGACAAGATTCCAAGATCAAGGAACACAGAGGGAAGTCTGCATTCAGAGGAGTTATCCTGGCTGTATGATCTGTGTTCAAATTTGGACTCTGTCAGGCTTTATGCAGAAACCTAGTCATCAAAAAAGCAGGTAATTGTCTTACTTGTTCAACACAGATTGCATTTCAGAGCTGCTACCGGTATACGTGAAAACATGCACTGCAAGGCTTTTATTTAATTTGTTTTTTAGATTTTTAAACTTTTGCACTTAAGATTGTTGACTGGAATGGTACACACATTGTACAGAAGTTTAAGGGGAAATGTAATACAATGCTCCACATGAAAAAAACCATATGCCCTCTAACAACCTTCATAAAATTTGCATCTACTCACAACTACAAGGGAGCTGCACGTTAGAGACTCAATCTGGAGTAGTTGATGCATGTGCTCATTTACCCAGAACTTCTTGGATTGCAATGGTCACCTATGGAAACAGTAAGTCCTTTTCACTTACTGTGTCTATCTCTTTCTTTATCTGGAAAGGTCACTTTCTTAGAGGTAGATTTAGACCTAGGAAGGCTGGAATAGTGCAAAACACAGGTCCTTTCAATATGTTACCTGATGTATAATTAGTTAACCTGTTTATTAGATATCTGATGATATATACAGTGGCCAAAGAGTTGATTTTAATAGTTCATAGGGAAAGATTTTATTTTTATCTTAAGTTGCACCATTGGAAATAGTTGGTCATTATTTTGTTGAATGTTATTGTGGATTCTTGGTATTAAAAATAAATTTATGGGTCTGTAGAGACAGCTCATTGGTAAGGAGCACAGGCACTCACATAGAGCCTCACAACCACCCGTAACTCCAGTTCCAGGGGAGTAGATGCTCTTTTATGTTATTCACAAACACTACACACACATGATACACTGACATGTAAAACACTTATACACATAATACAAAAATAAGGAAATCCTAAAATTAAACATATATAAACTATCTAATATTTTGTTTGAATCTACACTGTCTCCTATTGGGTCATGAGTTGAAAGCTAAATACTTGGCCTAAGAAATGAGTTTGAAGGCTGGATATCATTTAGCAGGTAGGGCCTGGCTTGTAGAAAGAGGTTCTTAGGGTGGACCTTGAAAAGTTATTCCCGACTCTGGTTCTGCTATGGTCTTTGCCTCCTCATCTCTAGCTCTGCGCAGAACACATGCCTTACACTGCTACTATTTTAGACCATACTCCTATGCCTGTCTTGCTATGTGAAACAGAAATTCCTCTAAAATACTGGGCCAAAATGGGCTTTTATCCTTTTAAGTATTGGGCATTTTGTCACAAGAAGAAAAAAAAAAACTCTGATACATTTGTGACACACAGCATACTGAGATTATTGGTCATTTACTTTATCTTCTGTTCAGTATGTCTCACTGCTGTCTGTTGAACACATTCCTGTACTTTTAGGACATAAGCATCTGTGGCGATTTAAATGAGAAATGTCCTTTTCCCTCAAGCTCAGGTATTTGAACTCTTGATCCTCAGTTGATGGCACTGTTTGGACAGGTTTAGGATGCGTAGCCTTGCTACAGGAGGTGGGCCTTGACAGTTCATAGCTCCACCTTACTTCTAGTTTACACCTGAGAAGCCTGGGTACTCTTTCATTGGTTTCTATACCGTCTCTGGGTCAGAGCCACACCTAGATCGATGAGACAAGCTCACCTTCTTCTTCACCAAATGCTAGATGGCACTCATCCACTGGCAATTGGGTAAGTCAACCCTTCCATGAGTGTAACTCACTCCTGGGTCCAAGTGTTTGGTACTTCTCTGGAGGAAGGGGAGGTATCCTTAGCCATTGTCTTTAATACTATGGCTTGCCTTCTTTACTAACCTTGCTCCCAAACTTTTTCCTTGGATCAGAACTTTTCTCATTCTGGCTTTATTCAAAAGCCCTAGTACCAGGCAGCACCAAATTTCCTCAGACTATCTACTGTGACCCTTGTTAAGTGTATCAGTGACTTACTGATTGGTTGGTCTTCTCTTGGTCCTCCCTGAATCTTAGGGACACCCTTGTCTATGGCCTACCTCATCATGGGAACAGCATTCTGACACCCATTGGGATGTTTCTTACTATCGAATCTAGAGTCCCCTAAGCTTATCCACTTTTACAAACAAATTTAGCCTCAATACCTCTTAGATTGATTAGTCCAAATGGCTACCTGATGATATTTTGGATCCCTTTGTTATTTGGGATCTTGACAATTGCTGTGAGAAATTGGGAAATGAAAATAGCTTCTCTATGGCCAGGCTTTCTCTTACATCTCCCCTAAACCCTTACTCTGGACTGTCTGTATCCCAAAGCTCAAACCTCTGACCTAGTCTTCCTATACTACTTTTGAGCAGGTTGGCAAACCTCCTTTTACTGTCTTCAATCCATGGCTCTCACCCTATCACCATCCTCATCACTATAATTTAGCCCTACAACTACCCACTCCTTTACTTTGCTAGGCCTTTCCTCCAAATCTGCTCCAGGTCCTGTTCTTCTCTTACATTATGTGGCCAAGCTGACAGCCTAGTCAGGGTTCATATGCTTTTCTGTGAGTGAACTCTCCCAAACTGAAAAAGGACTGGGGTCCTATACTGCCAACTCCCCTACTTTTATCAAAGAGTTCCAATATGTCACACAGTCTTATAACCTTACCTTACATGACATCTAAATGATTCTTATCAACAATCTTCTCTCTGAGGAATGCAAGTGAGTCTAGGAGCAGGTTAGAGGACATGCAGATGGGATCTATCAAACAAACTGGGTACTAGCTAATTGAAACTATAGTACTACAGTGCTTATCCTATCTAGAGGTAGAGACTTACAACCTGTCTCCTGACTGATCTTCATAAGACTGCTGTTAAAGCAGTAAAGTATTTTTAAAAATCCAAGAAGTCATCTAAAACAAACATTAAAACCTGTCTCAATTCCCAGACCACTTTACAAAGGCCCTTTCCAATATACCATTCAGGATCCCAAAACCCAAGATTGGAAACAACTCCTCATGACCTACTGTTCCCAGAATTCCTCTGACATTAGGGCCAAATTTAAACATTTAGAGAGGAGATCCTTACCTTTACAGGTAGAAGTACTGGTGCTGGCCTTCAAGGTGTACCATGGGCAAGATGAAAGAGCTCCAAAATACTAACTGCCAGCTAAGGTCTTTTGTGGGGAGCCGTGAAGGGGAGAGGCATTCGCCATGACAAGATGGCGCCTACTTCCGCTGTCGAGTAAACAACTGTTTACGCATGTGCGTAGAGAACTGTTTGCGCATGTGCGTAGAGTGAAAAAGACGCCATGTCACGGCCCATCTGGGGGCATTACGTAGGGTAATGAGCGAACAGCCAATCATGAGCAGACATGCCACGCTGTGGGCAGACACGCCGCACTGTGGTGTATATAAGCAGTGCGGATTTTGGGCTCGACCCTTTTTTCCCTCTGGGAGAGGGCAGTAAACGTTGCTGCAGAAGGAACCTAGTGTGTCCATGTGTCTTCTTCCTGGCGAGACGACTGCGCGGGCTACAGCCTTTCAACTGGCCACAGCAACTATCCAGGTTTCCTTGTCTCCAAAGCCCTAGAACTACTCTGTCCCTGCTTCAAATGTGGTCAAAAGGGTAACTGAGCCACAGCGTGCCCTAAGCCTTGCAGGCCATCCTGATCATGTCTAAAGTGCCATCAAGAAGTACATTGAATGCCTATGTGTCCCTCAGAGTTTGGGTACATCAGTCCCATATTGCCCTTCCACTGAACTCCTAGATCTGGTCATGGACTGAGGTGGTCTGTTCCAAACACCATCGTTTCCTATAAGGATCCCAGAATAATCATCATGGTATTATGGAGACCTATCTCCTTCATTCTGGACACCGAGGTCACTTACTTAGTCTTGATGAAGTTTTGAGGATCCATATCTTCTAGTTCTTCTATTGTCAGAGTAGGGGTACATCTTTACCAACATTACCAAAGTCTACCACTCACTTACATTCTTAAGCGTATTGCTATTAGTCATTCTTTCTTAGTGGTATCACCTGTCCCATTCCCTTATTGGGAAGGGATTTTCTAGATAAAGTGGGAGCCTCTGTTGTATCCTGTGTCTCCCTATCTGATTGGGACCAGACTCACTAAGTGCCTCAGTCCTCCTTCAAACTACACAGCAAGACATACCATTTCCCTTAGCAATTTCTTAGATAGACCCCAAGCTCTGGGATATCCAAAACCCCTCTATAGCAAAATATCACACACACACACACACACACACACACACACACCTGTCATTCTGTTACAAAACCCTACCTAGTACATTACTCAAGCAAAGTACCCATTCTTGCTCCAGAGTCTCAAGGGGCATAAACCTATCAACTCTGACCTCTTAAGAAAAAAAACTTTTATACTCCCCATCTTCCCCTTTTAGCAATCCCATACTTGCAATTATAAAAAGCCCAATGGAACCTATTGCTTTGTTCAGGACCTCCAACTCATCAACTTTGGGATGCTTTCTCTTTATCTCACGGTGCTCAAATCCATGAACTCTCCTTTCCACCATCCACATAGCAACATCCCGATCCTCTGCTTTGGACCTCAAAGAGACTTTCTTTTCCATCCATCTTGCACAGTCACAAAATATCTTTACCTTTATTTGGACTGACCTGGATACCCACCTTTCCATCCAACTCCCTACCTCAGAAGTTCCTGCACAGCCTGCATATATTTGGCTAGGATTTGACCTCTGATTTACTGTCTCTCCCTACATCTAACTTATACAATATGTAAATGATCTTCTCTTCTGTAATATATCCCTACAAATTAGCCAAAATGACATCTTGACTCTTCTAAACTTCCTGTCTGTTCAGTGCTACAAGGTTTCACACTCTAATGTCCAACTGTTAAATGATCAAGTTACTTATCTGGGACTATTACTCCAATTTACAAAGCTAACCTTTAAGGCAGAAAATGACTAGTACAATTGACCACCAAAGATGAAGTTCTATCCTTCTTAGGGGTGGCTCTTAGATAATGTGCTCTTAGATCCCATGTTTCTCATTTCTTGTTGAGCTCCTATATGAGGCAGCCAATGGGCCCTCACATAAGTCTCTAATCAGATCCATTGTAAAACCCTTTTATAAATCTCAAGGTCCGGCCATTTTCTCTCGGGTGAGATTCTGAGACTGGAGCAGCCAGCCCGGAGGCACCTTAGGCCAGAGACTCGGGCGGGATTCGCCATTTTCTCTCGGGTGAGATTCTGAGACTGGAGCAGCCAGCTCGGAGGCGCCTTAGGTCAGAGACTCGGGCAGGATTCGCCATTTTCTCTCGGGTGAGTTTCTGAGACTGGAGCAGCCAGCGCGGAGGCGCCTTAGGCCAGAGACTCAGGCGGGATTCGCCATTTTCTCTCGGGTGAGATTTTGAGACTGGAGCAGCCAGCCCGGAGGCGCCTTAGGCCAGAGACTCGGGCGGGATTCGCCATTTTCTCTTGGGTGAGATTCTGAGACTGGAGCAGCCAGCCCGGAGGCGCCTTAAGCCAGAGACCCGGGCGGGATTCGCCATTTTCTCCCGGGTGAGTTTCTAAGACCTGAGCAGCCAGCCGGGAGCCACAAGCCCCACGACTCCCAGGGGAGCCGCAGGGCGGCAGGGAC
>NW_022196895.1:18813237-18865314 GCF_008632895.1 Mastomys coucha | reverse complement strand
AATAAAGAAATAAAAAAAAAAAAATCTCAAGGTCCTCCTCCATGCTCCAGTACTAAACCTTCTAGACCTAATCTGCCTCCTCTCTCTCTCTCTCTCTTTCTCTCTCTCTCTGTCTCTCTCATATATATGTATGTGTGTGTGAAAATGTAAGAATTCTTAAATACACATACACGCACACACACATACACACACACCACAAATGTAAGAATTCTTCACAAGTTCTTACACTTCAGATAGCTACAATAGATCCAGCTGTGTCTACCCCTCAATATCTCAATATGTTAAACTCTCCCCTTTCTATCCATATATATATATATATATATATATATATATATATATATATATATATATATTAGAGATTACTGCTTACCACCAAAGAATTGGAACCTGCTGTGGCCAAATTTATTATTCATAAATTTACAATCAGCAATAAATTAACGTTCTTATAATCTATCCCATCTCCTAATACACAAATGTCTTCAAACACTGACTGAACTTTATGAGTTCTTGCCTTTCAGGTAGCTACAATAGTTCCAGTTGTGCCAACCCCTCAATATTTCAAATTTCCTTCATGGGCCAATCCCAGGATACTCCCCATCTAACTTTTTTATGGAGAACCCTAGATGAACTACTATCTCACCCCTCACATATACATGAGGGCACATTAGCTCAAAATGCCTTCACCTGGTACACTGATGGTAGTTTATTTTACTCAAAGGGGCCTGAAAAATAGGATGTGCCACTGCTTTGGATACCAAGGTGGTTGAGCCACAGGACCTCCTAATGCAGACCACAAATCAACTGGCCGAAATAATAGCTTTTACCCATACCTTTCAACTAGCATGAGGACATTCCTTAAATCTTTACATAGACTCCAAGTATGCCTTTCACATACTCTGTCATATGGCAATCTGGGGGGAGTACAGACTACTAACAACAAAGGAAGGATCAATAACCAACTCAGACCAAATCATGGTCATGTTAAGGGCCTCTCATTTTCACTCAGCCATAAGAATTATCAACTTCTGATTCCACTAGACTGACAGCTACATCATCTATAAGAAAAATAAGCTAGCCATCCAGGCAGCTAGAGCCTCAGTATCATTCACTACAGAACAACCTCCCCTTATAATCCACATCTTTGCTTTTATTTTCCCACACCCCAAAAATTTTTTTTCCTATCTACAGCAGCTCTTTCATCCTAATAGTGAAGCCTAAATAATTCTTTGAATTACTTTGTTAAGGCTCATCTATAGCCCACCCCTGAAGATTTGCCTTTCTTAAAAATCATCACTGACTCTTGTAAAATCTGTCAAATATCTAACCCCAAGTTCAATTACTCTAGTATCCCTTTTCCTACTCATTAGGTCAAGGGACCAGGAACTGACTGGCTATTTGATTTCACCCATATGCTCACTGTCAAATGTATCAGGTACCTCCTGGTCTTTGTGGATACCTTCTTAGTGTATATCAATGCATTCTTTATCATCAACAAAATGGCACAGTCTCTGACTTTCTCTTCCAAGATATTATCCTCATGTAATAGTCCCTACTTCCCTCTAATCAGATAAGGGTCATAAATTCACCTCCCAGATCTCCCAAAACCCTCTCTAAAACTCTTAGCATTCCTTGGTATTTCCACATCCCATACAATGCCTATACTCAGGAAAGGTGTAAAAATGAATCATTCTCTCAAAAACATCTTTATTTAAACTCTCACAAGAGTTTCACCTTGACTGGGATACATTCTTGCCATTAGCCTTTTTCAGGCTAAGAACCCTTCCCAAACAACTTCTTTCTGTCTCTACTTTTGGGATTATGTATGGATTACAGACTCTAAACTCAGTCCTTTCACCTTTACCATCACCTCTCCCTGTCTACTTACTCAATCCCTTACCCTGTCATCTTTGCTCCCTGAGATGTATCTTTACAGACTACCACCATCCCTGGCTACACATTGACTCCTGTTAACACTGGAGTTATTTCTCTCTAGGCTACCAAGCTTCATCTTTTTGTTGTTGTTATAGGATAACACTGTGTGCAACTTGAGATTGTGTTATTTGCTGGGAAAACCTGTTTGTAGTTGTGGTGTGGCACAGCCTTAGCACATACTTTTAATTCGAGAGGTTTCTGCTTGAATACTGTAAACAGAATTAAATAATGCCAGCCATAAGTCAAGAGGCAACCAGTGGACAGGAAGTGAACATAAGATTATTAAGGAAAAAAAAGAGAGTTAGAGGAAGTCAGGAGGGTGGATAGAGAGATGGACAGGATGGAGAAGAGAAGGGCATTCAGTTTGAAGTAGGGATTTTAGAGATGGCTTCTGAGAGGGGATTCCTTCAGGGATGTTGGCTGAGGAGGAAGGTCAGGTGGGTGTTTTCTCCACCTTTCTGAGCTAGCAGGATTTCACTCCAGCATCTGGCTCCCAAGTCTTCATTGGCAATATTGAACTATTGAGAGTTTGCTAAAATACACTTGATACTCCAATGCAAGGCATGACCACATGGAGAGAAAAATTACTCCAGGTGCCAGCAAACTGAGAAGCCATGAGATTTGATAAGATATCTGGAAAGTTAAGGATAGAGTCAAGTAGTATTCAAAGGAAAAATCTTTCCCACATTAAGAATGGGAAATATAATATAGGGCTTGCTACTTTAGATGGCTTGAAAATAGAAGCAGAAAATGAAAAGATAAATGACATAATTAAAATTGACATAATATCAATTATAATTAATAAGTCTGGTAATCCTCATTTTACTCCTAATAGCCATATTGGATTTCTGTGCCAAATGTGAAAAATGTTTTGATAATTGTGCCAGATATAAAAAGTAGATTGATAAGATACAAACCTTAGAGAGTCTTATAGATGAAAACAAGAAAAATACTCAGACACAGAGAAATTTAGATAAAAACAACAATATTGGAAGTTGGTCCTCAATTACAATGATGAACATGGTTGAAAGAAGAATCTAGGACCATAAAACAATAATATACGGCTAGAAGTATTAATAATTCCTAGGATCACTTGCTAGGTGAAGGTCAATATGCTGTTACAAAGGCAATATGAGTTTGATGTTATGTGCTCATTGATGCTATGTCACTTAGCAAGTTTAAATGCTTTGAACAAGTTTAGAGAAATAGAAAAGAGGTCTGAGTCATTTATGAAAATTACACGAGGAACAAAAGAAGTTTTTACTGATTTTTTGGAAAGATTGACTTCAGCTGTAAATAGAATAGTATCAGATTCAGATGTCAGACAAATATTAATCAAATCCTTTTCTTGCCTTTTGAAAATGCTAATTCATAATGCAAAGGGGTGACTAGGCCTTTAAAGACAAGATCAGCACCAATAAATGAATGGATAAGAAATATGTCAGATATTGGATTTCTACTCTGATAGAAGTAACTTCTAAAAGTTTTAAGAAAAATGAAAATGTCAGATGCTTTTATTGTAGTAAGAAAAGTTATCTTAAAAAAAATTGTAGCTAGACAGTGGTGGTACATGCCTTTAATCCCAGCACTTGGGAGGCAGAGGCAGGTGGATTTCTGAGTTCGAGGCCAACCTGGTCTACAGAGTGAGTTCCAGGACAGCCAGGGCTACACAGAGAAAAAAAGCAATTGTAAGCAAGACATTCCTAGAAACAATGTGTTTTCTAGAGATTATCCAAAAAGAAGGCCTCAGCCTTCTGGATTATGTAGAAGGTGTGGAAAAAGCTGACACTGGAGTGATGAATTATTATTAAGAAGGGACAGGCAAGGTAACACTTTGCCATTCAGAAATGCCATAGGGACACTACTTGCAGGGTTAAATTTTATTCAGTCATTCCTTGTCAGCTTTGGAGCAACTCATCCACATACCAAATCAAAGTGGCACAAACAGTACCGCTCTGGATGTAATGAAAGGCAGAGAATTTTCAATAGATAAAACAAAAAAATCAGGAGAGACCAGAGAAAAAATTATAAATGACCAGAGGCCAAAACTAAAAGTACAACTAGACAGCATTGAAATTGAATGAATTGAAAGTGAAGACACAGAAGGAGATGCAACAACAATGTTACCAAAATCTTGACATCTAGATTGGCCTCTTTGGGAAGTAAATATTCAACTTCTAGAGACTGGAGGTTTATCTCATGTGAAGCAAAGTGCAAGATAGGTTGAGTTCATATGGCCAGAAGAACAAATAGGAGAATTAAACCTATATGTGGCTAATACCACTATGAATTTATGGAGAGGTGGTTTGTTGCAGCAATGGGAAAGACAGGTCAACATTACTCCAATCTCAGAAACAAACCATAAAAAAAAGAATGCTTCTGAGAAAAATATTAAAAGATATTATCAAGAACAATCATAGATCATTAAGTTTGTACACAAACAGGACATAACAGCTATTGGTCTTTCAAAACCACCAACCATCCTACCTTTAAAATGGTTAATTGATAACCCTGTGTAGATGGAACAATTGTCTTTGACATCAGAAAAATTATAGTTACTAGGATAGCTAGTGTAGGAATAGATAAATGCTCAACATATAGAAGAATCAAACCAGGCTTGAGCTTGGCTTGGTGGCAACTGTGGCTGGGAGCAGAGTGGTCTTCTATGGGAGATTAGACAGCAGGTCTATAGGCAGAGGCCTTCTCCATGGCTCCCCATGGTGAATCCTGATGAGAAGAGGCAGTCTATGGTGTTAGGGCATTTATTGTCATGGTGGAAAGTGGATGAGTAAAACGATACCCCACTTTTTAGAGTGGGCCTCAGGTTAAATACCTTTTGCAGGAAGGAGTGTCTAGGAAGGAAAGCTTATTCGCCAAACCTCCCGGCCTTTAGGTACCTCATTAAAGTGGAGATCTGTCTCAAATCTACATGACCACATGTTTTACTCTCTACCTGTGGAGGGGTTTGGGTTGTTGCCCTTACATGACTGACGGCCACAAATCTATAGAGGGCTTTGGCTAGTGATAGAGGCCTGGTGCCTGGGAATCATGTGAATCGTTTACCATCCCTTCAGGGGTCACCAGGGCTTCTAGCCTTAGCTCAACTGGGAACCAGGCTTCCTTTCACAACCCCACAACCCAGGGAGAGCAGGCTTAAACATAGAAAGCCAGGTGATTGCTATGGGGGCAGGAACAAAGAGATGCTTTTGTAACTGTAGGTAAGCCCATCTCTGTGCTTACAACCCTAACCACTCCCTGGATCAGATGATAGCCTAATGATAGCCAAATTATGAATATCATATTTATTGGTGAATTGGCAACTAGGAGCTCTTCATAAAGGAAATGTGGTCTACCAACATTTGCCTGCTAGAATCCATTCCAAATGATTATTTTTTTATACAGATAACAAATATTCTGTCTTTGAAAAACAAGTCTGGAGATTTTACAAAGCATGGAGAACCTCATACTGGGTCATTGCCAACCAACCACCCTATGGTCATATGGTTACTGTATTAGTCAGGGTTCTCTAGAGTCACAGAACTTATGGTAGTCTCTATGTAGTAAAGGAATTTATTGATGGCTTACAGTCTGTAGTCCAACTCCCAACAATGGTTGGCAGTAGCTGTGAATGGAAGTCCAAGGATCTAGCAGTTACTCAGTCCCACAGGGCAAGCAGGCGAAGCAGAGCAAGCCTTCCTTCTTCCAATGTCCTTATATAGGTCTCCAGCAAAAGGTATGGCACAGATTAAAGATGTGTACCACCACACATTTAATCCTAGATGACCTTGAACTTGTAGATCTTCCTATTTTAATCTTCTGGGATTCATAGCCACTATGCCTCAAGATCTCCATGCCAAGATTCAGGTCAGAAACTTGTATCTCTCAGCCTCCAGATTAGGGCCACAAGTGAGCCTTCTAATTCTGGATTGTAGTTCATTTCAGATATAGGAAAGTTGACAACCAGGAATAGCCACTATAGACACCCATTACAATGATGGATTGGATCTTCACATACTTAGCCATGGAAAGAAAGTTATTACAGTGGAACTGGTACCTATTTTAATTCGTGTGTAACTAAGATATGGTAGCAAAGGAGTTTGTGCCTTCCTACAATGAAGAAATAGCTCAGTAGGCTAATTTGTTCATCCCTCCCCCAAGGTGGCGCCTATTGAACAAATAGAACAGTCACAACATTTGGCTAACACATGGTTTAAAACTAATAGAATGACCAACATTCAGGAAGGAACTACAAAATCAGCACAGCACTATTGGGTGTATGACAAATAACTAGGAAAGCAAAAGAAAAATCTCTACTTCAACTCATGGTGTATGGGTAATGATATATTTATGTGATCATCAAAATGGAAAACCACTACCTGGCAGATAAATGGCAAAGACATCTGGTCATGTGAGGCATGAATGGAAATATCAAAACCTCACAAAACTTAGCAAAGACATTAAAGTTTATGCAGCTACTACAGGCAAGACAGACAAACATCTGAAAATAATGAAATAGTGAAGAAATTAGCATCATGTTTAATAAAGAGTAAAATATTAAAATTTTTCCAGGGAACAAATTCAGAATAAATTGTCAAGAATGATAGATTACACATTCAAAAAACTTGAAAATTTACCCTTAACACTAAAAAATAAGGGGAAATGAAGAACCAAATTAAACTAGGACAACTGTTTTAGCACATTCATCAGTTATTGAAAAAAATCTAATCATACTTTAAAAGATATGCTTAATAAACAGGAAAGGGTAAAGAAGACGAGTACAGATAGATTACACACAGTGCTTTAGTAACTTAAGAAAATTTAAATGCTAATAAGAATGGAAAAGCAGTTGTGGAGAGACACTGGATAGTAGATAAACCTAGAGAATTAAATCAGCCTGCTATTTTAAAGATGTGTTGACCTCAGAATAGAAACAGAGTTATGTGTTCTGTTAGGGGAGGGATTTTAGCAACATTATCAAAAAGTTACCCCATGAGAATAACATTATAAGAAATCCATAGCCAGGCAATGGTTCATACCTTTAATTCCAGCAATTGGGAGGCACACATCTGTAATTCCAACTCTTGGGAGGTACAGGTAGGTACATAAGAATTGCAGTGATTTAAATTTAAAATTATCTTGCAAGAGTCAGGCTGGAATTCAATGTAAATGTCTTTTATGATCTAAAAAGAAATATACTTAAAGCTTGATTTTATATATAATGATAAAAGTTCATAAGCATTTTTAAAATTTCAACTGAAAGATAGTTTTTCTGTTACTAAAACCATATTTTACCCTTGGAAAGGTATAACCTGCCAAAAAAGGAAACCCCAGAATTATGGTTGACACAAGGTTTTGGTTTTGTCTTTTCAGGAGAATAAAAACATTCAACTATGGAAGCCAGAGGCCAGTGGACAAGTAAACCATCTGAGAAAAAAAGATCATCAAGAGAAAATGTCCTGGGAAAATAGAGTAAATTGGCCAAATGGTATCAGCCAGGTGTAGCTCTCTCCTTTCTTCTTGCAATGCAGTGTCAGCACATGGCTGATTCTCAAACGCTTGTCTCTGCTCCACTCTTCAGATATAAATGGCAAATGGTCTTTATGTTGGCCAAATTCAATTAAAAATTAATGTTGGCTTTGAGGTTGGAGTGTGACTCTTTCCTTTTCTAAACCCATATTGGCTTGTGGGAAAAAAACAAAAAACAAATCTCTGTCTCATATCAGAAGAGCCACCTGATATGGAACAGAAGAAAACAAAAATTAAGGGACTATTCTATTGCCACAAATATCATAATCTTTTGGTTTTTATTTGACTTCCTAAAACTTTTCTTAAGATACAATTATTATCTGACAATCTGTAAAAACATTATGTATATATAAACTTAATATCATGGCACTTATCCAAAAGTACTAATTCTAGAAATAAGCTTCATCTAGCTTTCTATATGTATTTTCAGATTTCAGTTTGATGCAGGTAAGTAGGAGCAAATTTTATGTACCTCAGGTGTGCTTAGTAGATAGTTGTCTTCAAACATTTTGAAGATCTGTTGACTATGGCATTTAATTGATTTAATTTATTTTTACAATAAACCTTAACCATTCTTAACAGTAACTTTTGACGTACCCAAGAAGATGGTGGCCCCTGCCATGATGAGTCCACCTGGATTGTGGCAATACTAACCACTGGGAAAAACTGTCCCATGCCTCTTCTCCTGCCACGTTCTGCACAAACAGTGGACACCTTTTGGCTAGCTTCTGGATCTAGCTAGCCAAGATTGTCACTAAGCTGACAAACAACATCCAAAGATCAGCTTCATATCACAAACTGCTCAGGACATTCAAATTGCTGAGTTCACACAACACTGGCAGGAACATTTTGTCAGAACTTCAAACTCAAAAATATTTAATCCTAAGCCTGCCAAGTAGACCCTGTCTGAACATTATGGAAAGCTTAGCAAAAACAGCTTCATTACTGTAAATAGTTTTACTATGTTAAAGTTAAAAACCATTCTTATTTATACAAAAATACAGGAAATGTTGCAGGATGTTTGATCTCACCATGAACCCCAAGTTTGTGTTATTTACTGGAAAAATTTGTTTGTAGTGGAGGAATGGCTCAGCCTTTAATCCAAGAGCTTTCTTCATTAATATTTCAAACAGGATTAAATAAAGTTCAACCATTGGTGAAGAAGTAGAACAAGCAACCAGTTAACAGAAAGTGAATATAAGATTATTAAGAAAAAAACAGTAAGAGTCAGGAAAATGGTTAGAGAGATGCACAGAAATTAGAAGGGCAAGAGATTGAGTTGAAGAAGGGTTTTGGAGTCAGTGTGTGAGAGAGGATTCCTGTGGAGACTTCAGCTGAGGGGGAAGGTCAGCTGGGTGCTTTCTCTTCCTCTCTGAGCTAGTAATAGTAAGCTTTCACCCCAGCATCTGGCTCCCAAGTCTTCATTGGTAAAATTGAGCGATTGAGCTTTTGCTAAAAAAAACAAAACAAAGCATACAAACAAACAAAAAACCCACCTTTTCCCTAAATGGAAAGGCCTTTAGATTCTTCCAAACCACCTAACCCACACCAAGCTTACTCAATTCACCCACTGGATTTTTCTATTCTGCAGTGGACTGGGGAGCCTTGGTGATCCCTCAATCTGTGGGAGAAACTGAAAGACCCCCAGAGCTAGGGAGACCCTCACTCAAGCCTCAGGATGATGTGACCACCCAATAACTCACAAGAGACCGATCTTGCTGCAAGTGTACGAGGTTTATTGGGGATAGGCTGGTACCGGGTCAATCTCATAACCTTACAGGCCAGAGGAGTTCGACCCCAACACAAGAAGTGAGGGGTATTTAAAGGGAAAAAACCACAAACTGGGGGGGGGGGTTGAGGGGGTTACCAAGGAAACAACAAAAAACACTGGAAAATTTCAGAGGGACCCAACCCAAGGTAATCAGTCAGTTAGGGAGGGGAACATATTCCTTCTAGGAATATAATCTTCATCTATCAGTCGTTGGCAGGGTGGAGAGCCTCGTAAACCAGTAGACCTTCATTCCTAGTTCCGTCCTCATTGTGGATCAGTCAGGAGGGGCAGGTATCAGGAACCAGAGCCCTGAGGCTCTGAGTTAGCCAAGTTCCTGGAACTGGCTACTCCACCTTTTTGGCTTGTTGCAGAGGTTTTCCATGCCCCCTTTTAGGTAAAGGTTATACGTTATACATATATTTCTATTAAATGCCCTCATTTTAAATTCTAAGATTCTCCAGCCTTTCAAAACCAGGTTCCGGTAATCAGGCGGGCAAGGAGTCGGTGATTGAAAAATAGAAGACACAACACAAGGAAGTGCAGGATCTGAATGTATATTCTTAAAGTTAGGCATCAGCCCTTTATAGTCACGACAAATGAAAAAGAAAAGTCAGGCAGTGATGGGTCTAAAACAGCAGTTGCCTCTTCTGGACAGGCACTGTACTCCCCAGGCCCAGAGCATTCGGGCCTCGTTGGGACTATGGATTGCATGAGGATAGAAGCTTGAAGGCCTCGTACTCTCCCCCCCCCTCTCTCTCTCTCTCTCTCTCACACACACACACACACACACACACACACACACACACACACATACACACACACACACACACATACACACCAGGCTCAAGGTCCAGCCCATCCTTAGTAAACACCCACCCTGGGGCTAGCAGAGATATGCCCCAGGGGTCCCATTCTCCTAATCCCTGGGAGTGGCTTAGCTGCAATTCTAATGTGGTCTGTCCTACTTGACTGAAATGAGGATTCTTAGTTGACCTTGCCCTGGGGTTATCAACTTTTATTCAGTAAACTTCAATGCTCGACCTCCTTCATTATCTTCCTAACAATGCCGGAGGCAATTAGTCTGAATGTGTAACATTCCCTACAAAATTCCAAGCCAGGGTTTGGCTAAGATGTTGGAACATTGATGAAGGTCAGAGAGCAACATCTAATTTTGTTTAGCTATTAGTAAACCATATCTTGGGGGGCACCTAGCACTCAAGACCTTCAATCGACTATCGCAAGGACAAATCTGGGCTACCTCTGAGTTAGGGAAAGCCAAAAGGTGACAGGAGACTAGCTTTCTTTGAAACTTTTCACCTCATAAACTGCTGTCATGCAGACTTGAGTGGAGTGTATGTTCTACTATTCCATCTTAAACCCTTTACATTGCCTCCCAAGCAGGAGGCTCCACTCTTCTTATCAACCCCAAAGGGCCATCTCTCCATCAAACTTCAGATCACCCATCTACCTCCCATCACCAAAGAAATGGGAGGTCATCTCACCTGTTTTCTCTCCTTTTCCTCATTCTTTCTCCCTTCTCACAAACCTCTCAGGGATTGACTTCCCTCTCTTCCTGTTACACCCTGCCCCTCAAACCAACCCCTGTGTTCTATCCCTCTCATCCTTACACCTTCGGTTGCAGACCCTAACCTCTGCCCACAGACTCTGATTGCTGTCTTTGCGTATCAGTCTATCTAAGACCTCCAAAAGACTGATCATACAATTCCCCCCTTTTTATTTATTTATATTTATATGAGTACACTGTAGCTGTCTTCAGACACACCAGAAGAGATCATCAGATTCCATTACAGATGGTTGTGAGCCACCATGTAGTTGCTAGGAATTGAACTCAGGACATCTAGAGGAATAGTCAGTGCTCTTAACTGCTGAGCTATTTTACCAGCCTGACTATACATACCATCTTTACTCTTCAAATCAGATAGACTCTCTCACTCACATGGCCTTACAAAACTGGAGGGGACCATATCTCTTCACCACTGAAAAGGGTGGCCTTTGCTTAGTCCTCCAATAAGACTGCTGTTTAAACCAATCGACTTTCCACAGACCTCCCACACAAGCAGAAGGATTCCATTCCTAATCCCTTCTCTTTTCTTACTATCCATTGCCTATTAACCCCTTTCCACCAAAAGAGAAGCCCACAATGTGGTAATTTCTTAGCCCAATATAAAAATATACAACTCAGTTATTATATTTGTGAGCTATATGCCTAGATTGGGCAGATCTATCACTATACTAATTTATTCCCCAGCTATGAAATCCCTTGGTACTTGCAGCTTCTCTAGGCTATACTGTTCTGCTCCATCTTCTTTCCACTGTTCTTTTCTCTCTCCTCCTCTTTCTCTGACACCCCTAGTACTACTTTTTCCTTCCACTTCCCAATTATCAGGTCTAACCTTTATATGAAGAGTCAGAATGGGGAGAAGTTTCAGTGAGATCACCTAAGTACTTGATCTACTCCTTCTCAGGAGCATATTTTCCTGAGGATGCAGGATTAACATGAAAATAAAAACAGCACCACAGTAACTCACAACACCACAAATCCTAGATTGCTCTGACTCTCGAAGGTGGGGACTAACCTTACTCCAATTACATCTGAAGTTCCTAAACAACAGGAAATAGCTCAACCAGTACGCTGTGCCATGCCTCATCCTCACCAGCCTTAATTTTGACCTTCCTCTTCTAATTGAGAAGCCAAAAAAAAGGAGGAATGTTGGGAAAATGGGAAATTTGTAAGGCCCTGACCTTTGCTTAATGCCAGAACTAGGTTTCACAGAGTGTGTTGCTCCACCTCAAGGGGATAAGCCCTTGATGACTTAACCACAATCTCTGTACTTTTCTACCTCCATGTGTGCATGTTCCTGCTTGCTTTATTTTAACCCCCATCCTGGCTCCACTTACTGCTGACTCTGTTTTCTACTCAGAGGAAGCCATTTTGTATCTTAGTGTCATAAATCTCTTGAGTTAAGACATTGTGTGTGATGTGTCTCTGTGGTAACTCTTGCATTCTTGAAAAGCTCAGGAACCCTTTACTCTGCTTCATATTGCAGGTAAAAATATAACTGATCAGCTTCCTTCTCCTGTCACCAAGCTTGCTGCTGGCTGTCATGTCTCTCCACTGTGATGGACTCCTATCATTTCAGAATCATAAAACAAAATAAATTACTTTTCCCTTTAGTTCCCTTGGACATGATGTTTTATCACAGCAACATAAAAGTAATGAATATATAATTCTAGGTGTATCACAACAGAGCCTCTTGGACCATGTGGATTCAGGAAATAAAAATTATATTTTCATAGTTCTGGAGGGTGGCCATTCACGTGCTAGGTTCCAGGGTTTCTAATGACGCATGTCTTTTTGCCTTGTAGATGAAGATCTCCTCAATGCATCCTGATATGACTGGTCCTTCCTGCTCATGTAGAAAAACAGGTGTGTATCCTCACTTTTTATCAGATTTATAGTTCTGCTACATGAATCCAATCCCTAACACTTAACTAATGTTCATTGCTTGCTATAAGTTTCCACTCCAGATACAGTCACACTGTTGGGTAGGGACAGAAAGAATTCAGTCCCAAGAATCTTCTCAGTGAGCTCTGCCTTGAGAGCCCTAACTACACTCTGGTATAAGATCTGCTGGGCTCTCATTTTACTTTCCTTTCCTCCCTAACATTTAACATTTTCACATATATTATTGAAAGGCTGGAGAATCTTAGAATGTATAATGTATAACTTTTACCTAAAAGGGTGCATGGAAAACCTCTGCCACAAGCCAAAAAAAGGTGGAGTAGCTAGTTCCAGGAACTTTGCTAACCCAGAGCCTCAGGGCTCTGGTTCCCGATACCTGCCCCTCCTGAATGATCCACTATGAGGGCGGAACTAAGAATGAAGGTCTACTGGTTTATGAGACTCTCCACCCTGCCGACTGATAGATGAAGATTACATTCCTAGAATGAATGTGTTCCCCTCCCTAACTGAATACCTTGGGTTGGGTCCCTCTGAAACTCTCCACTGTTTATGTTCCGTTTCCTTGGTAACCCTCTCCCTGCCCCCAACTTGTGGGTTAAATACCTCACACTTCTTGTGTTCGGTGTCGAACTCCTCTGACTGGCAAGGTCATGAGATCGACCCGGTACCAGTATCCCCAATAAACCTTATGTGATTGCAGCAAGTTCGGTCTCTCGTGAGTCATTGGGTGGTCGCGTCATCCCGAGACTTGAGTAAGGATCTCCCCAGTTCTGGGGGTCTTTCATTATCTATGCTAGATACTTAATAAAACACTCATTACTTTGCTCTTCTTTAGTAAACTCAAAAATCACTGCTTTTTTTTTACTTACTGTTCATTTTTTTACTGTTCCTTGCAGTATTTGTGGCATTTTTTTTGATAGAGACTGACACTGAAGACAACATAGCATCAATATTTTCTATGTGCAGTACTGTTGTGTTCACCTGATGAAATCAGCTTGAGATATCAGATTAAATGAGATTCCATGCCTGTTCCTGCGTGCTTTCAGTCTACTGACATTTATGTGCCACTATAAACAAATGATAGGTCTCTAAAACAGTAAAATATGACTCAGGGGATGATCAAAGAGAAAAGAGAGGTCTCTATTATACACAATCCAGGGAGACATTTACTTCCTAGGCAAAGTTCAACAGATTTGCATAAATCTATTTGTTGAACTACAACTCAGGAAATCAGAGCTTCCATAAAAATTGTTGTACGTTCTTGGCAATATGTATACAAGCTAACTGCACATCAGGAGGAAAAGAATAAATCTTTGTATTGAAGTGTATTTCAAACATCCATCACCTCAGGCATGAGGTAACAGCACCCATCCCTATGACAACAGTGTAATGCAGAGCAATGCTGAGAACAACCACCTACTCAGCCCTGCATTTCCTTTCTGATGTATGAGTTTGAAACACTTTTCAAAAATATTTACTAAGTTGTGGCCATAGATATTTCCAAGTCAAGAAGTATCTAAGTCAAGTATTAACTTGGCAATGGGTTTTTGTTTGCTTGGTTTTAGGTTTTACTAGCATCCTCTTGTTAACTTGAATGGAGAATTATGGGAGGTGTGGAGAGAATCTCTATTTAGAAAAAAAGTTAATATTCCTAAGTGGGGTCTAGCTATAAAATAGCTCTAATGCATATTGCTGCCTGGTAGTACAATAGTGCACACAAAATGGAGCAAGCAGATGCTGCCTCACCTTCTCTGGTGTATCATGCATGGCATGTAACCATAGTCCTGAAGCAAGCTTGGCCATCTGTGCTGTTTGTTCCAGATGGGCCAAAAGAAATGACAAAACCATTCCCTATACACAAGGGTTTCCTTTCTTTGCATTTTTCCATTTTTAAATGAGAAATGTGCAGTTTCCTCAAATATGAGACATTGAAGAAATTTCTTTCTTATCCTGTATTGCTAGTTTCCCTTTGAACCTGGAAATTAGATTGTAACCTCAAAGCAGACTCATCACAGTAGTTATGCCTATGTCCATTGACAGAACGTTGGACAGAAAACTTATAAGAGGATTTGTTTTGTCTCAGTAACAGGGATTGTTACTGTGGTTGTTTAGACTCTAGTGCTTGGGGAGAGCATCATGGTAGTGGTAGCTGGTTGAAGCCTGTCTTAACTCCTGTGCGGATGAGAAGCAGAAAAATAGGGAACATAGAAAGGGGCCAAGGAATGAGGTCACTCCCTTAGTATCTCACTTCTACAAAGTCGGCCATACCTCCTCCCTTTTACCACTTCCTAATAATGCTATCACACTCTGAACTCATTGAGAGATTGGTTAGTAGATCAATAAGAACTCTTATGATACATTTGTCTTGGGGGGCTGGGGTACCATGGCAGACAACCACAGAGTTAAACTTACTCACAATCAGAGTTTCTTCTCCATCCTTCATTCCCAAACCCTGAAGAAGGGGTTTCTTTGTGTAGCTCTAGCTGCCCTGGAACTCACTCTGAATACCAGGCCAGCCTCAAACTCAGAAATCTGCCCAGCGCTGCCTCCCAAATGCTGGGAATAAAGACATATACCCCCCAGAGCTCCCAGAGACTAAAACACCAACCAAAGAGTACACATGGAGGCACCCATGGCTCCAGCTGCATATGTAGCAGAGGAAGGACTTGTCTGGCATCAATGGGAGGAGATGTCCTTGGTCCTGTGAAGGCTTGATGCCCCAGTGTAGGGGAATTCGAGGGCGGGGAGGCAGGAGTGGGTAAGTGGATGGAGGCACACCCTCATAGAAGCAGGGAAGATGAGATAGGGAGTTTTGGGAGGGGAACTAGAAAAGGAGGTAACATTTGAAATGCAAATAAAGAAAATATCCAATAAAAAAAGACATGTGCTTATATAATACCTCTGTTTCTTTTCTTTTTTATTTTTTTTCACATTTTACTGATTCTTTGTTAATTTACATCATGCACCCCAATCACACTCATCTTCCTGTCCCTTCATATATACCCTCCACCCTTGCAACCTCCCCTACAAAATAAAAGTTTTAATTATAGGCAAAACCAAAAACAAACAAAATATCATTTTATGGAAGCTGTAGTGTGTCACAGTGTGTTCCACAGTATACCCTTGTATATTTCTTGCAAAATGTTAACTGCAGTGAGTCCCTGGTCTGTTTCAAGACTTCTGGTTTCTGCTACACTATCTATATTGGATCCACAGAGACATTTCTTGGATATATTGTTGTTGTCCTGTGTCATGGAGATCCTGGATCTTTGGATCTGCAGGATCTGTTCTTTAATATTATCTAGCAGATCATAGAGGAGTAGATGTTGGAGTGGGCCAACTCAAAGTGCTGGATGTGGGCCTCAGAGGTGCTGAGTTTGATCTGCTCACCTGTGCCTACACTACTGTTAACTAAATTCTGCTTCTGTTCTTAGGATATCCAGGCACCATTGTGCACTGTGCCAGACTGGAAGAAACGAAGTTTATACTGGTCTGTCTATGTGGGGGGGTTCCCAGATTCTTGACCAGCATTAGTGCAGGAGAAACAGCCTTCTCTGGATTCAGTTTTCAGTAAAACAGCTCTTTTAGTGGGAGTACCTACCCATCTTGGGATTTGGGAGGTGTTCTTGCATGAGTGTACATCATTGACTGAGGCTTTCAGGTGCTGGGGATGCTTCATTTGCATGAAGGGAAATTTCAGGTGCTTGCTGGCCATGTACTTACAGGGAGAGAGGAAGTTTAACCTATAATTTGGCTATGAGGTTACATGATTATCTCAAGCATGGTAGAGGTAAGTGTTGTAAGGCTTGGAATATGCAGGGGGAAGAAGCAAGGAGTAAAACAGTACTACTCCTGTTGGTCTCAGGATGAGATTTTTGGTGTTTGGACACATCTTGACCTCACTCTTGCTCTGACTGGCTCCCCAAGTCTGACAGCTTTCTGGCTTCATACACCATCAGAATGAGCTCTCCAGCACTGTTCCTGGTTAGTTCACCAAATGTCACAGCAGGCAAGGGATAGTGTCAGCTCTCCTGCTCTCATCTCATTGGAGCTGGCTCATCTGCACCTTTGCCACAGGAGCCAGCTCTACTGTGCTGCCCAGGTAGGGTTCAGGACTCACTCTCCATAGTGCTGCAGCCGGTGAGATGATGGGTTCAGCACTCCTACGCTCATGACCTTGAGACCATCTTAGCTGACTGTCACAGGCAGAGGGGCAAGGGAGCCATCTCTCTCTCATCCATGTTATTCCATGGTGGGGTCAACTCTTTATCATGCCCCAGGGCAGGCTCACTTACACACCAGCCAATAGCGTTGGCTCTACTGTGCTGCCCAGGTGAGGGGCAGGGCCTACTCTCCAGAGTATGACTCTTGAGACCAGGCTGGGTACTTAGGTATCTTCCTTCAGGCCACCCCTTCAGTATTTGGCTTTAAAAAGTAAAATATAATTGGTTCTCTGAAAAGACAGAGGCTACTCCATCCAGGAAAGCAGGGAGGATAACTACGCACATTTATTACTTGTGTTTCACCAAATCAGATCTTCCAGTCTCATCCCAAGGTCTGCAACAGAATACCTACCATAGCTTCTCTTGCTCCCACCTCCAGTAAGTCACACATTTCTTCCCTTCAAACTTCCACACCCACACCAATTGCTTTGTCCCAGACCCTAACACCAGCAGACACTCTATGGGAATCCACAGGCTACAAGGACCAGGAAAGCAAGTAGGCTAGCTGCAGATCTTCACACCTCCCTTCATTTCTCTAAGTCTAGCAAATCTCTGTACCTCAGATGTTTAGCATATCTTCTACTGTGATCTTACCTTCTACTGTAGCATACCTTCTACTGTGGGAAAATCTTCCCAAGCTTAGATACCAGCAAAAAACTACAATCAAACCAGCCAGGACAATGTGTCTCCACTGAAGTTCAACAACCCTGCCACAGAGTCCCTGAACTTTGCAACACACTTGAAACACAAGAAACAGCTTCAAACAGCATCTATGAATATGATAGAGGTCTTTAAAGAGAAGATGTATGACTACCTTAGAGAAGTATATGAAAACACAAACAATGGAAGGAAATGAATAAAAGAATTTAAGACTTGAAAGTAGAAATAGTCTGTAGTGTTTTGAATAGATTTGGTCCCCATGTAGTGTTTGAATGTTTGGCCCACAGAGAGGGACACTCTTGGGAGGTGTGGCCTTTTGATACAGTCTTCTTGAGTGAAGTGTGTCACTGTGGGGGTGGGCTCCAAGCTTGGAATACCCAAAATACAATCCACAAACCACAAGAAAGAAGAAGGAAGACCAAAGTGTAGATACTTTGTTCCTTCTTAAAAGGGGAAAAAATACCCATGGAAGGAGTTGCAGAGACAATCTATGGAGCAGAGATTGAAGGCAGAACAATCCAGAGACTGCTCCACCTGGGACTCCTTCTCATATTCAATCATCAAATCTAGACACTATTGTGGATGCCAGCAAGTGCTTGCTGACAGAAGCCTGATGTAGCTGCCTCCTGAGAGGTTCTGACAGTGCCTGACTAATACAGAAGTAGAGGCTCACAGCCATCCATTGGACTGAGTACAGGGTCCCCAGTGAAGGAGCTAGAGAAAGGACCCAAGGAGCTGAAGGGTTTGCAGCCCCTTAGGACGAACAACAATATGAACTATCTAGTACCCTCAGAGCTCCCAAGGACTAAACCACCAACCAAAGAGTAAACATGGTGGGACTAATGGCTCCTGCAGTATATGTATAGTAGAGGATGGCCAAGTCAATCATCAATAAGAGGAGAAGCCCTTGTTCCTGTGAAGGTTCTATGCTCCAGTGTAGGGAAATTCCAGGACCAGGAAGCAGGAGAGGCTGGGTTGTTGAGCAGGGGGAGGGGAGAAGCAACAGGGTTTTTGGTTTTTTTTTAATTTTTTTTTCTTTTTTAAATTTATTTTTTTTTCAGAAGGAAACTGGGAAAGGAGATATCATATGACATTTAAATAAAGAAAATATCTAATAAAAAATAGAAAGACCCTCTTACTAGCTGCCTGCAGAAGAGCCAGTATCCTCCTGAATGCCTTTGGATCAAAATATAGAACTTTCAGCTCCTCCAGAACCATGTTTGCCTGCCTGCTGCTATAGTTGCTGCCATGCTTCCTGCCATAATGTTAATGGAATGAACCTCTGAAACTGTAAGCCAGCCCAATTAAATGTTTTCCTTTACTAGAATTGTCTTGGTTATGTGTTTCTTTGCAACAATAGAAACTCTAAGACAGTATCAATAAAGAGAACACAAAGTCAGGGAAATCTAAAAGTGAAATATGTATGAACTCAAACATGAACCACAGAGGCAAGCTTTGCCAATGGAATGCGAGAAGAGAGAATCTCAGGAATTGAAGACAAGATAGAAGAAAAAGATACATCTGTCAAAGAAAATGTCAAGTCTAAAATATTCCTGGCACAAAACATCCAGGAAATCTGAAAACAGTAAGAAAAGACCAAAGCTAAGAATCACAGGAAAAGAGGGAGGAGAAGAAGTCCAGGTCAAAGGAACAGAAAATATTTTTAACAAAATCACAGAAGAAAAATTTTCTAATCTAAAAAGGAGGTGCCTATCAAAGAACACAAAGGATGCAGATCACTAAATAGATTGGACCGGAAAAGAAAGTCTCCTTGGCACTAATAGTCAAAACACTAAATGAACAGAACAAAAGAATATTAAACACTTCAAAGGAAAAAGACAAAGTCACATGTAAAGGCAGACCTACAGAATTACATCCAGCTACTTTGTCTTTCTGTTTTTCTGCATTTCTCTCATCCTGCTGTGGTATCTGTCTCTTGTCTTGAATTTTTTTCATGTATTGAAATCAGATTCTTATACAAAATATCTTAAATACAGTTTCCCCTCCTTCTACTCCTCTCAGTTACTCTAAACTTCCCTTTTTCTCCTGATATACTCCTTTTCTGTCTCTCATTAGAAAAGGTTTCTAAGAGATAGCAACTAAACATGACAAAATACATTATAATAAGAGAAAACAAAAAAGAAATCACATCAAACCTGGGATAGAGCAACTTGACAGAAAAGAGCCCTAAGAGGAACCACAAGAATCAGAAATCCACTTTTCACACACTCAGGGGGTTCATAAAAATACTAAAGTGAAAGCTGTAATATATATGCAGAGGACCTGGTCCAGAGCACATTGGGAGCTCTGTTCTTGCTGTTTCAGTCTCTGGGATTCATATGAGCCTTACTCAGTTGACTCAGATGGCCTTGTTTTCCTGGTGTCTTTCATCCCCTCTGGCTCTTATACTCTTTCTACATTCTCTTCTGAGTTCCATGAGCTCTGCTGGAGAAGGATTTGATGAAGACTTCCCCATTAGAGATCTATGTTCTAAGGTCTCTCTCTCTCTCTCTCTCTCTCTCTCTCTCTCTCTCTCTCTCTCTCTCTCTTTCTCTCTCTCTCTCTGAACAATGTCTGGCTGTGAGTATCCTTATTGGTTGCTATCTGTCACAGAAAGATAATAGCTGTTCTGATGATGGGTGAATAAGTCTACCTATGAATATAACAGAATATCATTAAGTATCATTTTACTGTTATCCTTTTCTTGGTAGTATTTGATTTTATCCTAGGTCTCTGGGCTCTCTAGTTTTGGCTCTTGGTCATCTAAATAGTGTTGGGTATGGGTTCTATCTAAAGGATATGCTGTAAGTCAAAAGAGACATTGGTGGGCTACTCCCACACGTTCTGTTTTATCATTGCTCTAGCATATTATATGGGCAGGACAAACTGTAGGTCAAAGGTTTTGTGAATGGGTTGGTATTTACTTTTATCTTTTGGTAGCCTGCAAAGCAGTTACCAACACCAAAGACCCTAGAACATGGGGGTGAAGGCTCCATGTAGACTTTCCATGTTCATTGAGTTGTGTAAGTATTGTTCTTAGCAATGAAGCCCCACAGTTAGCAGAGGGCAGGAAGCAAAGCATTGTCTTAGGAGCAGCCTGAGTTGTTTGAGGATTTACCTAGGACTCTCTTGGCCAATGACTCAGGTAAATGTAACCCAGTTCCAATACTGGAAAAATCATTTGGTGGCAAGTTATAGACAGAAAAGATATGACAAGAGGCAGGATTCTCTTACCCCACTACTAGGAGACCTCATTCTATTGCCTTTATATATTTTAGGAAGATTCCACTGCACTAGGTTTCCATATCATCCCTCCGATGCCCTTTAAATCTAGCTGTCTCTTGCTACAATCCCCCATTAACCCTATTGTCCCTCCTCCTCCCAACCTGATTCTCCCATTTGCATTATGCCCAGCTCCCAGTCCCCCCCATAAAATTTATTCTAATTTTGCCTCAGGGAAATCCATATGCTCCCCCCACCTAATTTTTTTCCCTCTATACCTAATCAATGACATAAAGGGTTGGTTCTTCAAAAAAAAAAAAATCAAATCAATAAGATTGACAAACCCCTACCTAAACTAACTAAAAATCAGAGAAAGAATATCCAAATTAACAAAATGAAATGGGGGCATAAAAACAGAGAACAAGAAAATACAGAGAATTGTAAAATTATAAAATTGTAAGAACTAACACTTAAAAAAAAGATAATTTTCTTGATAGATACTACTAACCAAGGTTAAAGCTGAATCAGGTAAATCTATATCCCTTAATGAAAGAGAAAGTCATTAAATATCTTCCAAAACAAAACAAAACAAAAAACCAAATAACAACAAAAACAAACTAATAAACAAATGAACAATCAAACAAAACACCCAAGGCCATATGGTTTTAGGGCAGAACTTGACCAGATTTTCAAAGAAGCTTCAAAGACAATACTTCTAAAATTGTTCCACAAAGTAAAAACAGAAGAAACATTGCCCAATTCATTTCATGAGGCCATAGTTATCTGATACCTGAACTACACAAAGATCCATCAAAGTAAGAGAATTACTTTGATTACCAATTTCCCTTACAAACATAGATGTAAAACTTTCATCATGCAAATTGAATCCAAACAAGAAATCATCAAGAAAAATCAAATGGCTGAGAAACAAATACATGATCAACATCCTTAAGCATCATGAAATGCAACTCAATACTACTTTGAGACTTCATCTTACTCCTGCCAGAATGGTGTTGATCAGCAACTCCAGCTCATTCTGGCAAGTAAGTGGAGTAAGAGGAACACTTCTCACTGCTGGTCGAAGTACAAACATGTGCAGCCACTATGGAAATAAAGATGGCAGTTCTTCAGAAAATTGGAAATATATCTACCTAGCTACACCTCTCTTGGGCATATAGACAAAGTTGGTCTATCCTAACACAAGCATATATGTTCAACCATGTTGATTGCAACTTCGTTCATAATAGCCAGAAACTGGAAACAACTTAGATGTCCCTCAATAGAAGAAAAATGCATAAAAATTGAGTTAACACAATGAAGTATGACTCAGAGATGACATCATAAAATTTGCAGGGCAATGCATGGGATTAGAAAAAAAAATCATCTTGTGTAAGGTAACCCAAACTCAGAAAGACAAATATGACATGTACTCACTTATATGTGCATACTAGTTATTAATCCAATGATAAGCAAGCTACAATCTGTAGAACCACAGGTGGTAATTATAGAGTAAGAGACTAGAAAAAAAAACACAGAGAGATCTCATTAGGAAAGGGAAATTGAATAGATGATTATGGATAGACTTAAAGTAGGGGAGCCTGGAATAGGAGGATCAAATGAGGGGGAGAGAGGAGAGGGGGGTTGTAGGTGAGATGAGGGGAGAGACAATTAAGGCGAATGTAAAGGGTTGTATAGAAAACGAATACAGTAGAAACTTTCTAAGTTATGTACATCGATGGAGGTGATCTAAATGACATTCTCAAATATTAGGGGAGAAAGAGTCCCAATTGGCTACCTCTTGTCACCAAAGGAAGTTTCTAGTACTTAGATTAGTTACATCTAATTGAGTTGTTGGTCAAAGGGACCCCGCTGAACTGCCCAAATAGCCTTAGCTGTTGGCAAGACAATAGGTTGTTCTCTACAAACTCATGGCAAAAGCCTATTGCTAGAGATACAGCACACAACTCACTGGGGATGAAGATGTGGAGCTGGTGCCTAATAGAGCCTCCACCACAATGTTCTAGGGTTTTTTTTTTTTTTTTTTTTTTTTTTTTTTTTTTGGTACAGAAAGGTACTAAAAGTACCGCAAGCTACCAAAGAGAAACATAAACACCAACCCTGCCACAAAACCTTTGATCCTGCCTGCAAGATATGCTAGGGCAATGGTGGCGGAAAGCTTATGGAGGTAACCAACCAATATCCTTTTTGACTTAAGGTACTCTCCACAAGATGGAACCCATACCTGACACTGCTTAGATGACCAACAACCTTAGACTAAGCCCTCTAAATAAACACAGCCCAGAGACCTAGTTTAAAACCAAGTAATCCTGGTCTAACAAGAAAAAAAAATCCATAGCGTTAAAATGACTCTTAGTGGCATTCTGCTACCCTTAGATCAGAGTCTGGTTAGCCATCCTCGGAGAAGCCTCTTTATGCAGCAGATGAAAACAAACATAGACTGATCGTGGGTCACTGTGTAGAGAGTAAGGGACATTGGAATACTCAGACCTTAGTGCAAAATTTCCACAAAATCCCTCTCCTCAGAGCACAGAAAAAGATGTAGAAAGAATGGAAGGGCCAGAGAAGAAGGAGCACACCAGGAAAACAAGGCCCTCTAAATCAACGTGAGCAAAGGCGATATGAACTCACAGAGACTGAAGCAACATGCAGAGAGGCTGCACAGGTCAGCACCAGGTCCTCACTGCATATACTGTGGCCTCCAGTTTGGCGTTTATACGGCATTCCTGAGTGAACAAACAAATGAGTCTCTGACTCCCGTGTCTCCTGTAGGGCTCCTTTTCTTCTGTCAGTTTGTCCTACTTCAATGTGATAGGTTTTGTTTTATCTCGTATTTTAATTTTGTTATTTTTTTAAATGAATGAATGAATTCAAGAAAGAAAATCTAGTCAGTAGGAAAAAGTTTAACAACTCACAGTAAAATATATCTTCTGGGAGGGGGGAAAAATCTGTTTTCTGCAATAGAGTAACACTGGGGATATCAATCACTTGTGGGCAGACCTCATATTAAGGAGAAACCAACATTTGACTAGCATATAATGGATTCCACGGATTGTGTGTGTCTGTCTGTGTGTGTGTGTATTCACGCTTTTATTTTGTTACACTGTTTTGTTTTAATTTGCAGTTGTTTTATTTTGTTTTCTTGAATTGGGTGTTTGATTGTGTTGGTTTTGATGTTGAGTGGATAGGGAAGAGGAGAGGATCTGGAAGGGCTTGGGGAAAGGAAGAATATGAAAATATATTTGATATGATCAAAATATATTTAAATTTTAAAATTATTTTAAATAATAAATAGCAAAAGAAAAAAGAAAAAAACCTTCACCAACACAAGGAGTGAGAACCTGGCTTGGAGGTCACAGGTTCTCCTCTGCCCGTGAACTTGCAAGGCCTTCTAAATTTGAAATTCTTAGATGAGATATTCACGTACTCTCTGCATAAAGGGGCCAGAGCTGGCACTGTCATTCCAAAGAGCATCATGATGCCATTCTCTTGAAATTTAAAATGAAGTATCTTTTTCTAAATATTTCCTACTAATAGGTAATATTGATTAAACAATGTTCATTAAAAGCATGGTTTTCAAAGTCATACTATCTGCCATGTATTTAAAGGCTACATATATGTCAACTTAATTTGTGTCATTAGTTCATTCATTTAGAAATACTGTGAATAGCAACAACTTCCCACAGGGCTGCCGCATTAATGCATCAATATGTACAGAGTGTTTCACATGGTGACTGGATCACAGTCAGTAAGTGCCAGCTGTTCTCATATCCAGGCCTTGTATGATACTTTTCGAGACAGGGTTTCTCTGTATAGCTCTGGCTGTCCTGGAACTCACTGTGTAGACCAGGCTGGCCTCGAACTCAGAAATCCCCCTGCCTCTGCCTCCCACGTGCTGGGATTAAAGGCGTGTGCCACCACCACCCGCTACTTTTCTTCTTAATCTAAAGCATAAAAGTTCTGGATAGTTGATCACATATCAGCCTAAAGTTCAGGTTTCCATAATTTTATTTGTAACATGATGAATATAGTTCAAAGGGCATTAAAAGTATTTTCCTTTAAAACATTAAAAATAAATTAAAATGGAGTTTGTACTGTAGGAATAATCCTGAGAAATTACTGTGTTTGCTAGTGTATGTAGATAAAACTTCAAAATTTATACAAAGATAAGTATCTATGGGTAGAAAATAAGATTTATTTGCTTTTGAGACTGTATTTTAATTACAATATTTCTACCTTCTCTCTCCTCTCCCCAAGCATTCCTATAAACCCCTCTCTACTCTCCTTCAAATTCGCAGTCTCTTTCTCTTTCTTTTTTCATACACTAAATTATTTTTTATTTATTGTTCTATTTCTTTACATTCCTGGTCCGCCCTCCCTGTTTGTCACCCCAATCCCCTGCCTCAGAGTCGGTGCTCCCCCACCCACTCACCCACCCTCTCCCACCTCACTCCACTAGCATCCTCCTTCCCTGAGGCATCCAGTTTCTACAGGATTAGGCGCATTCCCTCCCACTGAGGCCAGACAAAGCAGTCCTCTCTACTCCATACATAGCTGGGGGCCATGGACAAGGCCAGTAAGCTCTTCGGTTGGTGGACTAGCCTCTGGGAATTCCTAGGGGTCTAGGCTAACTGTTGTTCTTATGGGATTACAATCCCCTTCAGCTTCTTCAGTTCTTTCCCTAAGTCTTCCATAGAGGTCTCTGACCTCTTTTTTTTTTTTTTTTTCTTAAAAAGAATTGTTATTGAATACATACGCATATTAGCATATACATATGCAACATATACATCCCTAATTATAACCCATTGTGTCCATAAAATGGTTTGTTTATGTGAGTGTGTCAAAATGGGGTCCCGCATCTGGCCTGCCACAGACGCGGAAAGTTTGACTGTGCAAGGGACCCCACTCCACGGCTGGGCAGGTGTCAGGGTGTGAGAAGTTGCAGGACCCCCCCCCCCCACTTCAGGGGTGGGAAAGGCACAGTCTGAGGTCCCGCGGGGGTCCCGGGGCCTTCAAGGAGGCTGAGGATGGCTCTTGGACATTCTTGAACACTTGGGCCTGAGGGAGGGTTCTGGCCCAGGGGCTGGGTGGGGAGAAAGGAAAAGGGCAGGAGGAGAGAGCTCCAGCTGGTTACCGTTGGACGAGAGTCCTTGGCTTGCTTGGCAGCTAGCTTGGTTTGGCAGCTTGGTTTGGCAGAAACTGTGGCTGGAGTACAGGGAGGCCTCCGGAGGTTAGACGCGTGGCTCCTTAGGGGAAGACCTGTTCCATTGCTCCAGCATGGCAGATACTGATGAGAAGAGGCAGTTCATGGTTTTCAGGTGTTTATTGTAGAAAGATAGAGAGGGGCCCATGGCCAGAGGCAAGAGTAAGAGCAAGAGGGTAATAGAGTAAGAGAGGGAGGAGAGAGCAAACAGCCCCTTTTATAGTGGGCTGGTCTACCTGGCTGTTGTCAGGTAACTGTGGGGAAGAGCGTACCAGGCTGTTGCCAGGTAACTGTGGGGGTGGAGTCCAGACAGAATTCGAGGAGCTTGGGGCATTGTCTATGTGACTGATGGCCACACATCTCTCTGCTGTTGAATGGGGCTGTGGGAGGCTTTAGCTGCTACAGGAGCCAGGGGACCAAGGGGCGTGGCCAAACACCTGCTGTCCCATTCAGGCAGAAGTCACCGCCCACTAGGTCACAGGGTTCAAGGCCTGTGCTCCATCAATGGGGACCAGGGGATCTGTGCACAGCTCACCGTCGTGTGTGTGTGTGTGTGTGTGTGTGTGTGTGTGTGTGTGTGTGTGTGTGTGTGTGTGTCTGCGTGTGTGTGTGTGTGTCTGTGTAACTTTTGATGGGTTTTGAGTCGCAGCAGGAAGCATCTGCAGACACCAGGCCCAGGCAGTTTCATGTGTAAGAGGTTTAATTGGAAGGGGGGTAGGGGGTAACAGCGCAAGAAGGGAGAGGGGAGAGAGAGAAGAAGAGAGAGAAGAGAGAAAGATGGAGGGAACTATCCATATATTTATATGTGTGGTGACGTAGTAATGCAGGTAAAGGTGGGAGCTGAGCCCAATGGATTCTGGGAATATGGTCGCCGTTGCCCTGGCGACAGGCCTGTGGACCAGCCCACATATCTGCTGCAGGCAGGTTCTGGATGCTAACAACTTTTCTTTTCAGTTCTAGCCATTTATTTGTCACTGGACAATGAACTAATATACTCTACTCCTGCGGGGAAGCCACTTCACCACCTGCTTCTTTACTCAGTTGCCTATGAAACCAGATCCTTGATCAGTCCCAGTACTTCTGAAGTGAAGCTTTTGGAAAGAAAAGTTGGCACTAAAACATCTTTCATTTACCAAGAAGTTAGTGAAAGAGGGATGTTGAGGGAGGAGGGAAAGGCGATGGGGCTAGGTGGAGAAAAGCTGGAAGAGAAGGAGCATCTCACTGGCCCAGAAAACTTTAAGTAGGTGGGATTAGGTGGCCAGGGAGCTTGCAGGAGCTGTCTGTCTCTGCAGCCCTGGGATTACAAGGGTACATTCCCATGCCTGACCTTGTAAAGGCATAAGTTCTTCATACATCCCAGGCAGGAGCTTTACTAAATGAGCTAACTCTAAGCCCCATCCTGTCTTCCTGGTGCTTGACAGGCATGCAGTAATGCAAGAAGAACTATTATGCAAATAGCACTCAATTTAAAAAAAAATTTTAAAAAGTTTTAAAGTTTTTATTTTTGATGTTGAATGTTTCTTTTTCAAGTTACCACTTGATTTACCATAGCATTTTCTCCACAGAGAAATCTTTGATTTATATAAAACTGTATAGTATTGAAAGCAAACAAAAATATTTATGTTGAATCTGCATAGGAAGGAGTCTTCTAAAGGAAGAGGCTGTAAAGTACCCTAGGGGCTCCTAGGAACTGGCTGGGGGACTCTCCCCAGGTCTTTCAGTTTATTTTGAGATCTGAAATGATAGGCAGATGTTTACAATATTTAATATTTCTGCCTAATTGGAAACACATAAGCATTGCAAGTTCCATGAGGTGAGTCCATTCAGAAGAAGTTCCTGTTTGCAAATTACTCAGGTAACCCCACTTTCTTAGGCCAGGAAGAATTGGATACCAGACACTAAAAAACTAAGCAAAATTTTAGTAGCGCCTGGCCCTACACTGGCTTTCCCTGTATTCCTTTATTAATGAGGAGTAGAAAGTCTCAACACTGTGTTCCTCAAGTAAGAGTGTGTCTCGGAACCAGAGATGGATATTTGGTTCACAAGTGAAATCTATTTTCAACTGAGAAGTTTGTGGTAAATTCAGAAACTAGGTAATCCATATGTCACTTTCAAGTGTCCCTGATGTTCTCGGAATGTAGCCAATATTCTGGGCTTTATGAAGAGTGCCCATTGTTCTACTTACAAAAAGTCCAAGGGGAAGTTTCAAAACATTCCATTATGGTTTGGGAAGCTTACTTTGAACCGGGAAGAAATGATTTCCTTCAAAAGTGAGGGCTGAGGAGTTGGCTCAGCAGGTAAAGCGTACAGTAAAAGCATGAAGTCCCAAGTCTAGTTCCTCAGCACACATATAATTGCTTGGGCATCCACAGGCACATGTACACATGTGTATACTTAACATACACATGACTCCACACATGCCATATAGGGTACACAGATATACATATTGAAAGACTGAATTTAGAAATTTGGAAAAAGCATGTTAATG
The DNA here is from genome assembly GCF_008632895.1 of Mastomys coucha. Lineage (NCBI taxonomy): Eukaryota > Metazoa > Chordata > Mammalia > Rodentia > Muridae > Mastomys > Mastomys coucha. The sequence continues at coordinate 18,836,787 of NW_022196895.1, read as the reverse complement.
GAAATGCATTAATGCATAACCTTTACCTAAAAGGGGGCATGGAAAACCTCTGTAACAAGCCAAAAAGGTGGAGTAGCCAGTTCCAGGAACTTGGCTAACTCAGAGCCTCAGGGCTCTGGTTCCTGATACCTGCCCCTCCTAACTGATCCACAAATGAGGGCGGAAGGAGGAATGAAGGTCTACTGGTTTACAAGGCTCTACACCCTGCTGAGGCTCTCCACCCTGCCGACCAATAGATAAAGATTACATTCCTAGAAGGAATATGCTCCCCTCCCTAACTGAATACCTTGGGTTGGGTCCCTCTGAAAATTTCCACTGTTTTTATGTTATGTTTCCTTGGTAACCCTCTCCCCACCCCCAATTTGTGGTTTTTCCCTTTAAATACCCCTCACTTCTTGTGTTCGGGGTCGAACTCCTCTGGCCAGCATGGTCATGAGATCGACCCTGGCACCGGCCTATCCCAAAAAAACCTCATGTGATTGTAGCAAGTTCGCTCTCTCATGAGTTATTGGGTGGTCGCATCATCCCGAGACTTGAGTAAGGATCTCCCCAGTTCTGGGGGGTCTTTCATTATCATACACATATGTACTTCTTTCTCTTATATGTATATGCCTTTGTGTGTAAAGGAGACATCTGTGTTGTGAGATAGTAAATGGTAATTGTTGCTTAAAATAGTAGCATAGACATTGACTTTTCCATTAAAGTACACAATGTACACAGCATAAGGTCTCCTCACTGAGAAGTGTGGATGCAGGGGACAGCTTTGTCTACACAGACTCCCAGTCAATAAAACAGGTTTGTTGTCTCAGAGACACTTTTTTTTTCTTTTGGAGACCTCTTAGGATTGATCAATTCCTTCCAGGATTAATGGTTACTTTTACCATTAGTTTTCCATAAGAATAGGTACCATGATGGGATATCACTCAATATAGCTACAAAACATTAGTGGAAGTAAAATGGCCAGATAGGTAGCATTTGCCTCACAGGTCAGGGTAGTCCCCTGACCAGTGAGCAACAATGATATTTAATTATATGAGCAACTTGGATAAAAGGGTTTTGTGGGACTAACAGTCACTGCTCACCTGAAGTTTAATTTAGGACAAAAAGACTCCAATTACTTCTGTGGACTGAAGAATATCCACTAGGATTTCTATCCAATTGTTTTATATAGAAGAGAGCTCACAAATCACTGTAGCAAACACTTTCCTAGTGAGGCTGCTTTTGGTTTTTTGTTTGTTCATTTGTTGTTGTTTTTTTAATGATTTATTTATATTTTGTGTGTACAACTTTTTGGCCTTCATGCATGTTTGCGAATCACATGTGTGTAGTACCTGTGGATGCCAGAGAGAGTGTGAGATTCCCTGGTTCTGAGTTACACTTTGTTCTGATTGTACTTGCTGGTAATCAACTTGGGGGCTCTGCAGAACAATGAATATTCTTAGACACTGAGCAATCTTTCTGATCCTATGAGCGTGCTTCTAAAAGTCTTAGTTTGCTTTTATTATAGTGAGATAGGCCATTAGAACTAAAGAAACACCAGACACAGAGAAAGGCCATGACTTGATGAAAATAGTTTACATCCTAAGAAAGATTGTTACTAAGTCCCATTAGTAATTAAAATAAAGGAATGTTTACACAAAACTGTGTATTCATATCCATCTTATGAGAATAAGTTAAAGTATGTAAACATTTCAAGTCATTTTAAATAAATGTAAGCTGCTCAATTTCTAAGGAGTGTGTGTGTGTGTGTGTGTGTGTGTGTGTGTGTGTGTGTGTATGTACCCTTGGAGACCAGAAGAACAATGTTAGGTCTGCTGAAACTTGAGTTTCAAGTGGTTGTGAGTCACCCAGTATGGGAGCTGAGACATGAAGAAAGGTTTGTTTCCCTGCAAGAACAGCGAGGACAAAGACTTTGAAGTGTTGAGTTATCTCTCCAGTCCTATAGTTTGTTTAATTTGATATAGTGGATTTTGGACTAGAATATGTCTGTGGAATAATGCAACAGAAGCACTTCCAAAGGGCCATGATTGTAAATAAAGTGAATTACGTTAACTGGTTTAACAGCTGCTGAAAATAATGGAGTGTAATTTAGACCCGGGCTCCAAAAGTAAGCATCCTCTTTCGCCATCTGGTGGTGAAAGACAATGATTTCCATGTGCATAAAGCACCCTTGCACTCAGACTGAACAGCAAACTACATTTAATGGCTTCTGATTCATTTTACCAGGAATATATGCATATTTCCATACCTTGATAAACACGACTGGGGTAATTTTGTTCTAATGGTTCATAGTGCTGGATACAAATAACTACAGCTCCAATCGCTCAGCTCTGATACAATATTAACCAGACCAATTCTCTTAAGATTGCTTTCATTTTGTAATATAAGTTAATTCTGGTAGTAACCATTTATTGAAATGAATGCTTCTGATGTAAGAAATTAAGATGTTCCTGACAAGGCCCAAACATTGCTGTAGACAGTATGCTGAGCAGATACCATCAATTTCTGATTTTACTCTGCTAATAATGGTTACAATCATATGTTGACAGTTCCTCACACCAAGAATAAGAGTAGATAACTGAACACTATATGCATGTTTTCCCAAAGAGAACTCTCAAACCTCATAACATCCACAAATTAAAATGACAAGTATTTCGTGTTTTCACTTCTTTATTTTCTCCAGAATATTTTGATACTGAAACCAAATTCTTACTTGGAGAAAGGGAGGAACATGGAAACATAGAGACGGACGTTCCATTTAACTTACATCATCATGAGCAGTCACTTGTGTAGGCAACACTTTTTATTCTTTGTAGAAAAGAAGAAATAAAAAAACAAACAGCACCATTAAAGAATGCATGATCCCTGAATTCTAAACAAAACACTGCCTAAAACTTTCTTTTGAAACGCTTGTTGCAGCCAGTCACATTTAGTCAGGTATCAGAGCAAGCATAACGCTATTCCGTTGTAGCAGTCTTATGGATCAACTGCACCTCCTCCTGAGGGTTTTACACACCTTTCTGAGTTTTTCCTGTGGGAATAATATATTCTTTGGTAGAGGACTGAAGGAGGGTTTCACTTTTCTCTATGCTGATAGGAAATGTCTGTGTACAGGCAGGGCCTTGGCCCCCAGTCTGTGTGTGCCATGCGTGGTGTGTTCTGGTTGACTTCACATTTTGCTGTCACGCTGGAGGAGTAAATTCCGCCTTTGAAAAAAAAAAGGCATTACACGGCTAATGTCAGACAGATGTAAACATTTAGAATACTGACCAAAAGAAGGAACAATACACACGAACACATTTTAAAATCAAATGATACTGAAAACATAAATGAGACCAGATTTCTGCGAAGCAAGGAGGGAATACAGCAGAGTCAGGAAATGAGGGGAACCAGGTAAAGCACTTTTCTGGAACATTCGTGAACAGCACAAACACAACAAATTCTCTCTACAGTCTAGATTATTTTGTGACTATAAAATATAGGTCAAAGCTAAATAGTGTATGCTATTAAAAAAAGCAGCTCCTTTAAATTATAGTAGAAATGCCGTTTGCTTGCCTTACTGTGACAAACATGAGAACAGGAGGCAACACAATTTTACAGTGACATTTTGGCTACATAGGCCCCTGACAGTTGATGAGTTCTGTTCCAGGACTCTTCACATTGTTCTCGGGGAACACAGATGGACTGAAGTCTGAGCTGTGTGTGTTCGGTGGGGTAGGTATCCCCAGGCAGTTATTAGGATGCTGAGCTTCCACACCAGGCTACGACCATACAAGCCTAAGCTTGACTTCAGCATCTAATGCCTGGGCTTCATCACATCCCACCTAAAGAAGCAGGGAGACTGGCCACAGCAAATCCCTCTTTTGAAATTGTGCGAGTGTTTGTAAAGGAAACAGGCTTGCAGCATCGTGTACTTTAAAAAAACAATATGTGTGACTATATTATAAAGCACCACAGGTACCAGACAATTTCTGTATGCTTATTTTGAACTGAATATGAATATCCAGGGTCCAGAAGTAAGCTATGCCTCTATAGCTCACCTGGGAAACAGACAGTGCTATGAAGTCTTTCAAGGAACCTGGCTCAGCCTCATAGGTGTTCAAGTTTGTTTCGTTAATGCCAGGCCTTCACAGGGAAATACTCTATTGTAACTGTGGTGCTCTGGTCACTGGAGTTTGCATTCTTACTTTGGGGAAGGATAAATATTTTCATTTTGAAAATGAATTTTGCATCAGAATTCTCTTATTAACATGCCCATTAACTAGCTAAATGTTTTATACACCTCAGGCATATGCATATCCCATGGAGGGTTATAGAGCATGGCAGTTTCCCTCCCTCCCCTGCTCCAAAAGTGCTATTTTGAGAAATACATCCTTTGTGATTAAAAATAAATACATGTTACATGTGCAAGTTCTGTTCCTGATAGGGGACTAATAATGTCCAATGATCAGGAAAATGCACATATGAAGTTTGCACATTACATCACCATAATCGCATAGTCAATAACATTGTCAAGTTGCACACACGCAGAAACATGTCGAATCAGGAAGCCGAGAAGCTGCTCACCTAATTCAGATATGCTGGCTTTTATACAAAAGTGAAATGCATACCTACAAAATACCTAGCCGACATTTTGCTTCTGAATTTCATTATTGTATTCACCCAAAGACAATGACTCAGGAAAATAAGCTATAAGAGAACATTGAGAATTTAAATTGGGGCAGAAAAGAGGAAGCTGTAGAAAAATTATGATCTTTGGACTTGGGTGACAGAATCCATGCACTATCAACATTTGAATTTCCAAACTTACTATGTGAAAAATCCAAACATACAGAAGGACACTTTTCGTTATTCCCAGGAAGCAATTGGCAGGCAGTACTCAACAAAGGTGCAACTGACAATGAGCTCAATATCCCTTCAGCCTCAACTGTTCCTCTCATACAGAGTGCAAAGGCTTCGTAGACTTGGGTTTCTTTAACAGGTGTCAGCTACTGACGTTGTAGTTCAGAATCTGCTGGTGTAGACAGTATCTGACGCTGGAATAGCAGCGATTAAATAGGAAGGGGTTGGCATGCAAGTGTCATTGTGTATTGGGGTGACCAGCTGTGAGGCTAATCTTCAAAATTAAGATGATATGATACCCATGCAGACCATAAGGGCATCACTGATAAGCACAGCATGCAGATACACCCTGGCAAGGCAGGCAGCTCACCACCCCAGCCTTAAGACTGCAGTCCTGGGGTGTAGCTGGTTAAGCCCACCATTGGCTTTCTCCATTGTCAATTCTGTTAGCTTTAATATGGAAAGGCAGCAACAGGACCAGAGCCCCAATCAGCCATAGGCAGGCCTTTCTTTGCTTTGTTGTCTTAAGATAAAGGATCTTTCACATTCAGTGTTTTGTTAAAACAATGTCTCTGTCACCTAAAGAAATTTGGCAACATCACAATAATAAATTTAGAAGGGGAAAAACCCACTGTAGTTGGTTATGATTTTTTAAGCGTGGCTTTTGTTTCTTTCAGGAATGTGTTTTCTACTCATTCTGGTTAACTTTTAAGATGCATTTTCAAGGAATGTCAAAAAAGTTTACATTGATCCCACATGAAAATACCTTTCACTCTTACCCTGGACACATAATTTTCTTCCATTCTGAATTCTTTTAATTCTATAGGCACAAACAATGGGCTAATGGCACTGTGTTTTGTGCTCTGAATCTGGAATTAACTGGGTGTACTTCTCCTTCCTTTCGTCTTCCAGTTGTGAGCCTGTGCTTTTGAGCTTGCTTTTTGGGAACCAAGCCTCTTGCCAAGCACAGCTGTGTCTGGAATGCAAGGAGTCAGTATATGGGAGGAGCTCAAATCCTCAGTTTTTACTGGATGAACTTTGAAGGGAACTGTGTGAGGTGCGGCATCCCCTTTCCAGTTCCTCTCATAGCTATGAGGAATGAAAACAGCAACACATGCAGGAGGGAGCATTTTTTTTTTTTTAAATAAGTTACTTCAGAGTCGAAGGCAACTATATAGATTGTGAATCAAGAGGGAATAAATGGATCTGAAAAATGTCACCATTCATAGTGCCTTCTGTAGTCACTGTCATCAATGATACCTGTGAAAAGAGGTGGTCAATCTCTGGAAAGGCCAGGGTACCCTGGCATGACTGAGGGCTGCATCCACTCCATGTGTCCCCAATTTCCATGTGGTATTTCCATTGTGAGTAAAATGGCTAATATTTTATCTCGTCAGCCCACCATAATGCATGTACAATGTTTTATTGTTTGATTTCAATATCAGGTAGGGCACAGATTTTCAGATTTGCTCTTAAAAGCCACATGTGGAACACCACAATACTCGGCCCATGATTATCAGTCAATGGATCTTACATTATTAAATATCCAAGGGCTAAAATCAGACTACCTATCGAATGAAGTCTAGTTGTCAATTCAGATGCAATACGTATTCAACCACAATTTGTGGGCAAAATCCAAAGCCAACTTAGGTTTTCGCCCAGTCTCTGAGAAAGAGTAAGAAGGGGGGAAAGAGGTCTGGGACAGTGGACTCCACAGACACATCCTTCATGGACCTTCTGTGATTAGAGGCAACAGAAGGAATCAGATTTTTAAAGCAGGCTCCCATTCCTATTATGACTTGAACCATTGGTTAAGGATAGGTCCTCCAGAATTCCTGCAGAAATGCTCGCTGTGCTGTTGAGCTATGGGAGGACACACGCCTAGCTCAGATCATGCTTATCGTAGTTTTTCAACAGCTGCTTTAGACAACTCATGATGTTCTAACTGTCTAGGCCTGGGTTGCAAGAAAAAAAAAAAGTCAAAATGAAAAAACATGAGGCAGTGACCTGTATACACAGAAACACACCAAGCTGTGAATCGTGACCGAACAGGCAAAAGCCATTCATTCCCGTGCTTTGCCATCATCCCCTATATGAGAAACGTAAGAAAATAATCCCTTAGGAAAAAAAACCAAGATGACTTACTTTTCAATGAAAATATGCTGGCACAGAAGCCAATGCCTTACTTGACTCCTTGCTAATTATGTTAGGCTTTTTCATGTTAAAAATTTGGGGTGCAGGGTGGAGGTGCCAAATCCTTCACTCAGCTCACTTATCGGACAACCAGGCAAGCTACACAAAGTTTGGATGGACCTATGCAGTCATCGTGGCAGAAGGCCCCACAGCCTTTGCACACAATCATGGCTTTGAGCCGGCAAGAACATTTCAGCTCTAACTCGTCTGCATTGCTGTTGTCTGCAAAGTTCTGAACCGGCATCTGAGGGTTTTGACCTGCCAGACCCGTGGTGGTGGTGGTGGCGGGGCTGGAACCACTTCCCAGAATCCCGATGGACTTTTCGATGGCAGAGGCTGCCCTTTTGAAATTTGTGCTCCCAAAGTGTATCGTCGGGTAACTTCCACAGAGCGGTTGTTGCTGGGGTACTGGTAGTTTCTGTGCAGCTAATTGGGTAAAAGGCTTTTGGGGCTCAGAGAGCAGGTAGGAAGAAAAATCTGCATTTTTTAATGCAAATGCCTTCAGCTGCTCTTTCACTTCATTCTGGTCATATGGAACCTGTTTCATGCCCAGTTCACAGCTGCTGCTTAAACCTTCCTCAAAAGAAAGAGGTTCTGATTTGATATTGCTACATATGCCCGTGGACTGGGGCCAATTAAGTCGCTTAGTGGTTTCCATGGTAACCGGTGGTTGCTTTTGATCGGATGGGACTTCTACAGCGGGAAGAGGTGGAGGTAGTGGAGGGGGTGGAGGGGGTGGTGGAGGCAAGGCCAAGGGTGGAGGGGGTGGTGGTGGTGGAGGGGGTGGTGGAGGTGGCAGCGGAGCATGGACCACCGCTTTGCTTGGCATTGTGTGGGTGCTGCCTCCCCCATCCTCGCCATCTTTTATAGGCATGTTGGGGGACAACATATTGGCTAGTCTTAGCTGGTGAGGTGCTGTGGGAAGATTCACGTCTCCCAATGTTTTTTGTTCAAGATGCCTATTGAAGGCAAATGCATTGCAGCCCACTGGGGTCTTGGGAGAGTTCTGTAACATAGCAGCAGAGGGAAGGGGTCCCCTGGCAGCCATGGGCATTTGGTAGAACTGCTGTCTATGTGAGGTACCAGTGTCAGCATGGAAGCCTTCATTTTTGTTCACGTGGAACAGGCTCGGCTGGAAGCTACATGCAGGCAGCAGCCGCTTTTGTTGTTTGACCTCAGGGCTGGGCATGATCCTGTTGGCCATGGAGGGCTTATTAAGCCGTTCCTGCTTAAATGACTGGCTGTGTCCTAGCTGACTCATGCCTGGACTGATGACGCAGGGTACCGCTTTGACATCGGGCTCCATCACCATCTTCCCTGGCTCACATTTAACTTGAGTATGGTCTCCCACTGTCCTGGCTGCTCTCTTTTTGGGATGGTTTTCTCGCTTTCTCATTTGGACTGGTGCTAGAGTCCCTGCCAAATAGCCCTTACCCTCTGGATTTGGAGAGCTGGATGGCATCTCAACCATGCTTCTTTCCAGCCCGGTCTTACCCACTGAGGTAGTCTGAAGGGGCAGAGGGAGCCTGTTGATTTCAAGTTTGGCTCCCAATCTTGGCTGTGGTAACACCTTTTCCAGAGGCAGGTTGCCCTGAAGTAACTGCGTCACCAGTGGGTTATTAGCTTCCACAGAAGACAGGCGGCAGCTTGAGCTGCCTGCGCTTGGAAGTCTTTTCAGGTTGTCTGCGGCCAAGGAGATAGCCTCTTGCACGGGGCTGGTGGTGGAAGGCTTTGTGGCCTGTGTTTGTTGCACACTAGCACTGTTTGTCACCTCTGTGGCTGGAGGAGGACGCTCAGGGACAGGAAAATCCTCAGTGTCCATTCTAAAGCCCTTGTCTACTTCATGAGGTTCGGGCTTCACGGGAAGACTGACATTCGTGATGAGATTCCTAGGGTGGAGATCTGACACGTGTGCATAGTTGGCGTGCTCCGTTTTCACAGCCTTCAGGCCAGTGTGCTCTGCATGTTCTTTCTGTTTACTTGAGCCTGAATGACTAACCACGGGCTGTGTTGTGTTTCTCACTGGGTCTTCGCTCCAGCAAATCCGGTTTCCTGGGTTATATTGATTGCTACAGGTTGTGTCTGTTTCGCTCTTGAAAGTACTTGAGCTTCGTGCTGGCTCAGCAAAGCCATGAACAGGTATGTTCACTTCATTTAGTTTATCTGAAAGAGTAAGGGGCAGCTCTCGGAGACCAGTGCAAGTGGCCTGCAATGTCTTACAGTCCTGTTTGGCCGCAGGAGCAGCAATGAAAACAGAACTATGGTCAAGTCCTTCACTTGTGGCCTGCTCAGGTCTACTGATGACAGACACCTGAGGGCATGCCACAGGCTGGATGGATACATCTGTCCTCACTGACCTAGTCTGGGAATCCAAGCTTGAGTCTCCACTTTCAATGGAGACCGTCAGAGACAAGTTGGAGGTCAGTGTCGTGCTGTGGTCCACAATGACTTTACAAGGAATTGATCTGTTTATGGTCGCTGGGACAAAGCTCCCTGGTGGCTGCTGAGGTTTCTCAGAATTGTCTGTTTTGTTTCGAGGCCCTGAAGTGTTGTCCAAGCTCTCCCCACTTATTTTGGGAGGACAGTTGTAAGAGTTTACAGTGAGCATGTTTCCTGCAAACATTGAGATGGGCGGGCGCGGAACCAGTGAATCAGTGACGGCCACTGAATCGTCACCGCTGAGGGCTGTTCTCACGGTGGCACCCATGGACACGGTGGCCTGTTCTTCACTCCCAGGCATGGCTATCTTCTCAGAAGCAAATCTGTTATTAATCCCTGTGGGGGGAATCAAGACAGAGCTGGTGCAGAGGTGGTTTGGCAAATTACTTCCAATGGTGGGAGCTGGCACAGAAGTGTACTGATTGGACATTACGTTAGCAGCCTTGCTACTGGGTACCAGCAGGGCCTTCCCATCCATGGAGTTTGACTGTCCGGTACCTTCTGGAGCAGCTGGTATAGGAGTCCTGTTGATACATTTTGGTACAAGGGCAATGCATGGAGTGTCAGATCCCTGGATGGATTTCAACATGCTTATATTACAAGCAGAAATCGTACTGTTTGCACTGTCAACAGACATGAGGACAGAAGATTTGTCAACAGGACTCACAAAGGGATGCTCTTTAATTGCTCCCGACATAGCAGTGCTGCAGACAGACATAGGGATGGGGTTGATGGGACTTTTATTATGAAGTATGGGTACACTGCTATTTTCTGAAGAGGTAGATGAAGCAATTTTCTCAGTTAAATGTGACACAGGTATGTTGTCATCAGAACTATGTACAGACAAGTCAGTGGCAGTTTCTGGAATCTGAGGTGGGTTCAGAGGCTGCTGTAATACAGTGGTGGTCTCCCGGATGTGTGCAGGCTTGCTGCTAGGAGATCTGCAGTTTGGATTGATGATAATGACTCCTGTAGAGCCTTCCATTTTTGTCTCAGGGGTAGGAGAGGCTTCCATATTGAGAGATTCTTCCTTGGTGCTGACAGTAGGTAACCGGGTCTCCTTGGAGGTCTGGAAGAGGTGGACTCTGGACTGATGTTTCGCAAAGAGCTTAGCTTTGGTCTGCTCTTTGATGTGGGCTAGGGTTCTCACCTTTCCACCTTCTCCTGGGCTTCCCATGGCTCCTGAGACAATGCTCGCTGCAGCTGCAACCGCAGCAGCTGCAGCAGCCTCACGCTGGGCCCGGGCTTGTTGAGCACGGGCCTTGATGTCTGCAAGAGTCCTGGCTCCCGTGTTCCTCCCACTGCTGACTGATGTACTAGGGGATGCCCTTGACTCTGCTTTGGAGACTGGCTGGCTCTTAATGATAAAAGGTGGCCCAATTTTAGAAAGCTGTATCTGAAAGAGGAGAGAATAAAATGATATCAGCATGCAACCAGTAAGGAGGGTGCTGGAGCACAGTAACTCAAGGGAAGAAGGAGGACTATGGATACAATTCAGTTGGTTCAGAACTTGTCTAGCATGCATGAAGTCCTGGGTTATATCTCTGTAATCCTAACACCAGCAGGAAATAAAGGCAGGTGATTCTCTATAATCTTGGATCCAATCTGGTCTACAAAACTAGTTTCAGACTACACAGTGAGACCTGATCTCATCTTAGGCTATCTATTGAGCTTGAAGGAAGCTAGAACTCCATGACCTCTGCCTTAATAAAAGATGGTTAGTGGGATGGGAGTAAGCTGCATTCAGTTAAAATGTGGATTGAAATATGTCCCAATGCCTGCATGTACATTTAGGGGACAAACAAAATGTGCAGTATGAATGTGACAATGAAGTTTTTCACCTATGAAGGCATCAGCCAATAATTTCATTTAGCAAAATATGAAGAATACTCTTAAAGTCACATATGAATAAAAGCAAACCACATGCTTCTTAGGATGAGATTAGCTCATGGTTGAGCACTCTTTTAATCAGGAGGCCAGTGAGAGTCTGAGGTTAGCCTAGTGAGTTTTGGGTCAGCATGGGCAACATAGAAAGACCATGCCTTAAAAAATAGATGATAGATAGATAGATAGATAGATAGATAGATAGATAGATAGATAGATGAAACATAGATAATACATATATAGATAGATGATAGATAATAGAGGGATTATTATATATACACAGAGAGAATAGGGATAGATAGATGATACATATATAGACAGATGATAGATGGATTATATGTATATGTGTATATATACATATATATGTGTGTATGCACATATGTGTATATATATATATATTTATACACACACAGAGAGAGAGAGAGAATAAGTGATAGTCAGAAAGATTCATAGATACTTACTTTTAAAATTATCTTCCCTGTTAGAGAAAAACAAACCAACTGAGATGTTTACTACTACTTTAATCTTCCTTCACTTAATCCAAAGAAAATAGCTCTGGCCAAGAAGCATGGAGACCACGGATCTTATCCTGGCTTTGTAGAAGATTACTGTGTGCCTCAGTGGCTCTATGATCAGAGGGTGGTACAGTTTTGATGGACTCTCATAAACATCTGGCATACTGCCTAACATGTGCAATAAGCATACTATGACTGTGTATAAATTCAGTTATTTCTGGCCAGCAGCTTTATGTAGTCAGAGGATGCTGTACTTAAGCTGTGTATTACCATGACATTTTAATTTAAAAAGGGATAGGTGACTTGACTACCTTTGCATTACAAAACAAATGAGTTGAGTGAATTCTTCTAACACTGATCATCTACAGGGACACTGTACCTGTCCCAGTCCAGTCTACACTGCCTACCTAGTCATTTAATAGGCCAAAAAGTCAATATAGGTCAATAGGTCAAAAAGTCATCATGTCATGTGGGAGGTACAAGAGCTCTTGTGCAGCCTCCCATGGTAAGGCTGTGATGAACCAGTCACTAAGAACATCCTCAGAGTCACAGTTTTGGGGCTGGTAGGGCTCTGGTTGCTGTCCTCATTTCAAACTTGGAAGCTATCTGCCCGGGGATTTGACAATCATATAGTGACAGAGAGTTTGTAATTACCTAATTTGACTGTTCACAGGTATGATCCCTGTGGCCTGCCCTTCCTCAGGTAGAACAAGGCTGCACCAGAAGATTTATATATTTCTCCAAAACATATATGTATATTGGCATTATAATTCCTGTGTGGGTACAGAATCTTCCCACTTGGGATGCATTTCTGGGCTTCTAGATAACTTCTTATCTCTCTCAGCAATCTTTTATTCTTATGTACAAACTGCTTATAAATCATGTCCTCCAATCCGTAGCCAAGAATCACCTATTTACCAGAAAGGTTACTTTTTTTTTCGAGACAGGGTTTCTCTGTATAGCCCTGGCTGTCCTGGAACTCACTCTGTAGACCAGGCTGGCCTCGAACTTAGAAATCTGCCTGCCTCTGCCTCCCAAGTGCTGGGATTAAAGGCGTGTACCACCACTGCCTGGCTAGGATTACATTTTTTTTTGTTTGTAATATTTCCCTTAGTCTAAATAATTAAAATAATAAAATTCTATCTATGTCTGCTTAATCAAGAGGTCCAAGACAAATACTAAGGGCATAAATTACTTTCTGACTTTCTGAAAACACATATCTATTATATATGTATCTACTCAACCTAGTAATATATACTTAAATAAAGTCAATAGCAATCTGAATATCAGCTTCTGGTTAGAAAAATAACACTGGCATGAATAACATAAGGATATTTATGCTTTTCTTTCTATGGTTTATAATTTAAGCAGTAGAGTGATTTATTAATTGGTGTTTGCAATGGACCTTTAAATGATCAGAATCTTATTTAATAGACACTGTTTTATTAAATAAAATAACTAAAACCACACTCTTAAAACTCAGCCTTTTAAAGATCCTAAATCACCTATAAGATTGGGTGTAACAGAGAAAAATAAAAAAAAAACCTGTCCTTTTAAAAAGCTTAAGATTATTTTAATTCTACAGTGACCTACGATGAGGAAATCATCCATTGTACAAACATAAACTGAAATAGACAAAAGACACAAATGAACATGACAGAGCGTAGCATAATTTGTAATCAGAGATTTCTTTTGAACCAGCCTTAATTTTCGTTTTTCTTACCCACCTACAACTTATATAGCATATGTAACTTCTTAAAGGACACACTGATTCAGGATAAAATCAAAGTATTTAAAGAGGGTTATCTATTCAAAAAGCTTTATAATTTGGTGACATCCAAGCCTTCTTTAATATCTTGGAAACAAAATCTTAGATTTATTGATACATCTACTGCATTTTTTCCTAGTTCATAATGATCTTTTTAAAAATTTGCTTAAAAAATATTCAAAGGTGCTGCATAAGCCATGCTCTTTATCTGTGGCAGTGGCAGTGGCAGTGGATGTTCCATGTTTGCTGGCCCTTCATCTCTCAGTGCCAGCTTTGCTCCTGACTCAAACCTGTGGGATTTTATCTTTTACACTTTCCCAAGTTCCTCGTCTGTACCATGATATCCATAAAATTCCTGACCTCTCCATGTTGTACAGGGTCTACCAGGCCCTACCCTTTCCTACATTGTTCCTAAATCTTGCTTTTAAACCGACAGGTAATTCAGATCATCTTGCATGAACTCATGGTGTAATTTATTAAGGTTTTTAAAAATGTGTGTGTCTGTATGTGTGCTGCAGTGTGCTTGCAAGTACCAGGAACAACAGAAAGCTACAGATCCTCTGAAACTGGAGTTAAAGGTGCTGTTGAGCCACCTGGTATGGACGCTGGAATGGAATATGGGTCATCTGCAAGAGTGATAAATGTTCTTAACCATTGATTCATCTCCGAAGTCTTCTCTATGAGGTTTTTAAAGATAATCTAATGTTAGAGTGAATATAAGCAGATTAGATTATAGTTTGCTATGTGAAGCCCCAAAAGGGAAGCATCTAACTTTTGGAAATAAAGTTTCTAAATAAGGGGCCATATATATGATAGTCTGTTTTCAAACATCTTACCTTGAGAGGGGGAACCCTGGGCTCCTCTCGTGGTGGTTGTTCTCTCTCAGGAGGGCTGCTGGATGCTAGGCTCCGAGCTGACTGATCATCTTCTATCCTAGCTCTTTTTTCTTTACATATTCCAAAGCTATGCTCCACAGTTTTCCTCTTTGATATCTCTGACTCTCTATTTTCATTTCTTATCCCATCGGGTGACTTGGAGGGCTCAGATATTTTGGAAGTATGCGAGGTCTCCAATCGATTCAGTGTACTGCTCTGCTTATGTACTTTGTTTCTTGAGCCTTCTAAAAATGTAGCCTTATCTACTGATGGTACATATTGCTTGTCCTGTAGTTTAGCTGGAGGGAGCTCATTTCCCTTGGTCTCTGTTTCCTCAGAAAAGACAGGGACTTCCAATGGTGAAGAAACCCCTTTCTGTTCAGTTCTTTGCAGAACACCGTGGTTTTTAACTTTTGTCATTTCTGTAGAAGGAAGTTCTGGGATGGAAGTGGCATAGAGCTTCTCCATTTCAACGCGAGAGTTACAAGGCTCCTGACTCAGAGTCTGGCTATGTGATTCTTCAGTTGGAAGAGCTTCAGGCACCATGGCAGAACTCATGTTGATGGGCTCTGGAATGGTGGACAAAGGCTTTGGGTGGGAGATGAGGTTCTCTCCCAGGGACTTGGTGGGGATGGAAGGCTCCTCTTTCTGTGGAGAGATAGCTTCTTCTTCAGATCCTGAAGGCGACTTTCTCTGTTGATGCACCATTCTTTCATTCATGGAAGAATTAGAAATTGGAGAAGTCTC
Source organism: Mastomys coucha (assembly GCF_008632895.1). Classification (NCBI taxonomy): domain Eukaryota; kingdom Metazoa; phylum Chordata; class Mammalia; order Rodentia; family Muridae; genus Mastomys; species Mastomys coucha. The sequence goes on along the minus strand of NW_022196895.1, from coordinate 18,821,524 downwards.
TGCAGGAATTGGCAAACTGGATACAAAAGGCGTCTCAGAGGCGAGAGGCATGGAAGACACTGAAGAAGTTTCTGATGTCAGTGGTAAATCAGACATTGGAGATGCTTCGGACGTTAGAGGTAAGTTGGATACTGGTGATGCCTCAGACGTCAGAGGCAAGTTGGACATAAGAGATGCTTCTGAGATTTCAGGTGAGGTGGCTAGTGGAGAGACTTCTGACACCAGAGATGCATGAAGGCTCTCCCCAGTGGGGTTTCTCTGGTTGTATTTATCTGTATTCTCAGTGCTGGACACCTCAGAACAGAATGTTGTTTCCAGAGAAGCTGGAGTGCATGACTCTTCAGATGTGGACTGTGTTTCCCCACCTGGGGATGGAAGGCTGGCACACACTCCCTCTGGGCTCTCAGGGGAGAAGGAAGTCTCAGAGATACAAGCGTTTTCAGAGAGCTGTTCTTCAGGGTCACTTTGCAGCTCCATATCCACAGCAATTCCCTCATTTGGAAGTTGGCTTTCTAGAGAAGATGGCCCTGCTCTCAGGGTCATGGCACTGGTCTCTATGGTAGTTTCTTGCTCCTTCTGTTCCACATCAAGGACATGGGTGACAGATGAAGGGCAAGGAAGAAGAGAGTCACAGATTTCTAGTTGGTCAATAACAACTGACATTTCTTCCTGGGGACATTCTAATTTCTCAACTATCTTCACTTCAATGTGAGGTAAAGTGTCTAAAATATCATTCATTACAACACAGGACTCCAAGCTGTCTTCCGGGGCTGCTACCTGGGGTTCTTCACAAGATGTGGCAGGACTTTCAGACTCCTCAGAAAACTCAGGAATTGTCTTAAGGTCTTCATCTTGGCATTCGTAGATAGTTGTCTCTACCTCTTCTGCCACTTCCTCTTGAATCACAGATTCCTCCGGGATAAGTATGTCTTCTGTCTCTGATTCTGTCATCATGTCCTTCACTGGAACCTCTGTCATAGGGCAAACGGTAGTGCAGAATTCAGGCTCCAAGGAAGCTGAACTTTTCATGATTTTTGGTTGCTGTTCTTCTAATATATTCTGAGCAGAAGGACCAGGAATGCCAGAGTCCCCATGTGAAGAACTCCCTTCAGCTCCTTCATGATTTGGTCCAGTAGTAAGCTTCATAGATTCTTCTCTGGACATGCCCAATCTGAGGAAGAAGTAAAGACATCAATGTATAGCCATGAAATAAAAGGCTCACATTGGATCTCTTACAAGTTCAGAATTCAATAAAGGTAAATGTGTCAATGTAATCATACAACCACTAAGCCATTTGATTGATTTATATTAAGTAGTTACTGATATAGGCGCAGTGCTACCATTATACCTAAAAGAAGCTACAGCTAATTAAGAAAGGCAAATTTTGTTTTATATGTAAAGAGTGATGAATCTTACCAAGCATTGGTAAAGTGAATTTAAATGTTATAAATAACAATGAATCAGAGAATATGGCTAGAAAAATCAAAGAATAAATAAAACCTAAGTTTTTTTAATCAGAAAGCAAAAAATATATCTTTGTAATATAAAAATTATGGTGAGTTTAAAGCATAAAATGGAAATAATTAAATAAATGGGAATTTGGAGAAATCTATCAGATTTTAAAATTGAAATGACATTCAAACATTGGGTATCTTAGAAACAATCTAAGAAGTTACTCAATCTTTATCTTACTATCTAATTGTCTAATTAACATGAAGATAAGACAATTTTGAAGTTATTCTAACAGATGATACTTGTGTCAATCAAATGTGTGTGCATGCCTTATTATGAAGATGTTCCATATAGCATAGCAGAGAAAAATTGCAAGATTATTTATTCTAATGTTGAGTGCCCAAGCAAGGCTAAGAAGATACAGTGAAATATGCAATGAGTCACTGTTTTCTTCATATTAAGTTGCAGCATCAGCAGCAGATGGTAGAGAAAAACATCATAAATGAAGCCAAATTAGGGTGCAGGAAAATTTTGGATAACAAAATTCTTAGGAAACCTCAAAGCAATGAAAAGACACATGGTATCAGTCACCTGAGAGGTGTCTGGTGCTGTGGCGGATCTCCCAAACAGTGGGGAGTCCAAGTAACGTCGCAAGAGCAAAAGAGAAGAAGCCACTACTGCTGTGTGTCACTTCTCCAATATGAATTAATAAGGTAGTAAAGATCAAAGGACAAGTTATATGATGTCAAAAAGTAAAAATAACAACCTAGTGATGGTCTACAGCTCTGGCTTCTCAGTCCTCCTTATACTATGACCCTTTAATACAGTTTCTCATGCTGTGGTGATCCCCAGCCATAAAATCATTTTCATTGCTACTTCATAACTGTAATTTCCCTACTGTTATGAATCGTAATGTAAATATTTGACATACAGGATATCTGCTATTCAAGCCCCCTAAAAGTTCATTTGACCGCCAAAGGAGTTATGACCCATAGGTTGAGACTTACCGGACTACAACAAGGAAAGTCTCTAGGGTATGGTCTTGTGTTTCAGAATGTGATAATGGCTGTGGAAAGTTGTTAGTTGTGGTATAGTCGCTGACATCTTCTGTGACAATGCCTCTCCATCAAATGTGCTTGGGAATCTGGGAGTATCCAAACTTCTTGGATAAAATGTGCATCTTTGTGAATTTTTATGGGGATTATTTGTGGAATTAAGATTTTAAACAACTAATTGAACTTTAAAATATAGACTGTACCATTTAGCTTCATGTTTCCTGCTACCTACCTAACCTTTTATAATAACATCAATGTAGATGATCTATGGGTAGGCTTCAGGCATGTACTTCACACCTTTTCATGCTTCCAAGCTTCAGAATAACCTAGAAAGCCGCCAACAATGTGAATTTCTGGGTTTAAGTCCTAGAGTTGCTCCATCAATACATTTCAAGTGGATGTTGAAATCTGTGTGTATATTTAAATAAATTATATGAATTTATCTCTATTTAGTTTTGCATATGTGTATGTGCATCTAAGAACCCAGCTAGAGAAATCAAAGACCTCACTGCTTAGAAGTACTGTGAATGAGGACAATTCACCAAGGCTGGCCCATAGTGAATAAGAAGCTTATTTGTATGAGCGAATGTGTATATGCATGTGAATATTTTCACGTGTGTATAGCTGCATGTGTGCACATGGATGTGTATGTATGTGAACAATAAGGTCATCCTCCAGTGTTATTCCTCAGACATTAGTCACATTGGTTTTATTTATTTGTTAATTTATTTACAATTTATTTGTTTCTATGTGTGTACATGAGTGTATTGTGCATATACATACATGTATAAAAGCCAGAAAAAGACATCTGATCCCTTGGAGCTTGAGTTATAGGTGTCTTCAGGATGTGTTGTTTTGTTGTGTGGGTGTTAGGATCCTCATGGTTACATAGAAAGTGCTTTTAATTGCCGGGCCATCTATCTGACTCCCCATCTGCCTGCTGGTGTTTGTATGCTGTGTATGAATGCTACTTGGGCTGGGCAGTGGTGGCACACGCCTTTAATCCCAGCACTTGGGAGGCAGAGGCAGGCAGATTTCTGAGTTTGAGGCTAGCCTGGTCTACAGAGTGAGTTCCAGGAAAGCCAGGGCTACACAGAGAGACCCTGTCTTGAAAAATCCAAAAAGAAACAAAACAAACAAACAAAAAAGAATGCTACTTGGCTTTTGATACTGATTTTGTTCACTGACCTTTGAGCTTATCAAACAGGTAAGGCCAGCTGACCAGCAGCCCCACCTTCCCAGTGCTAAGATTATAAACGTGCCATCCCAAACACCATTTACATTGGTTCTGGAGCTTCACTGAGCTCCTCCTGGGTGCACAGGAAGCACTTTATGAACCAGGCTACTCTCCTTTGCACATATACAGTCAGCCCCTTAAGACAGATTGCTTCCATTTGCAGAAAAGCTCAAGTGAGACTTCTGGGGGTTATTTAACCACTGACAGGAGATGTCTACGAAATGAAACAGAAGATATTCCCTGAAACCATCTCTGTACCTTTTATAAAAACATTAGTCAGCACAATTTCCTCTACAAAGACCTGGAGCTACAAATTAATAGCTTCTTGCTCTCCATTCCTAGAAATCTGGTTGTCTGAGACAGAGATTCTTCCCAAACAATGCCTGTCTGCTAAACAGGACGCAGAGCGAGAACTGCTGTCAGGTTCAGTTCTTACTGTATATATATATATGGTTGCTATTGCTTACAGCATACTCAGAGAGAAGGCCCTAGCCAGTAGGTAAAAGTCCTAGCCATACACATATGATAGACAAAGACTGATAACTTCAGAACCCATGCAAAAAGCTAGACAGAATGGGGAGCACCTGTAATTCCAACTTTCCTACAGTGAGATGGGAGAGAAAGACAGGAGACTCAGCTGAAGGCCGCAGAGCCAGCTAGCCAGGAGTATGCAGTACAATGGCAGGGACCCTGGATGATACCCAGTCGTTGTTCTCTGACCTCTACACAGGTGCTGCATCAGAATGTTCATTATGAACATACACATCATACACATATACACACTAAATTGAAAAAAAAAAACAACACACAATGCTCACTAAAAATGTTAAATCAAACTGCACTATATACATAGAATGGAAGATGATATCTCAGGCTCTCTCCAACACAAGAAATAGGCACACACTAGAATGGACACCTCAACTCACTATTTGCAGAGGACAAGCATGAGAATTAAGTGTTCCTCAACTGTGTGTCTTCAGAATATTTATTAATGAAAATACTTGGATTGAAAACTAAGGGAACTTAATCAAAATCCACTGAAGAAAACTACAACTGACTTCTTCGAGATTTCACCTGTAATTTTAGACCTAAGATGATGTTTCATGCACATGTTATAAACCTTGAAAGCTCATTTTTAAAATTTAAGTGCTGATATGCCACTATAATTTTACCTCCAATTTCGTTCACTGGGGGACCATTGCCTTTTCTCGCAGGTTTATTAAGTTTTACAGCATCTGAGGGTGCCATGGGAAGCAGAGAATTACGTTTTCATTTCCTTCTAAGAGAAATAAGAGAAAATCTCTAGTACTTACCTCTCTCCATAAAACCTCTCAAAGAATTTTTCTTTCCAAGGTTCTGTTTTCTTTTCCTTCTCAATTTCTTGCCTTATTCTTAATTGCATTTCTGGGGTAAACTCTCCTAGAAAGAAAATTGCAATAAATTGAATTAAAATGCTCATGCCTTCTGCCAATTTGGAAAGACCATGTGCCATTCAGTTGAGTAAACTTCACTGGATATTAAAAGTAAGAAGCGTAATGATCACACTTTTAATATTGTCCATTTTATGAACATCGCTCAAATGCTCATTTCACATTAGACCAACTCTAAAACATTTGGCATAGATATTACATACTATGGGTTGGAAATGAAACTGCATATTTACTGTCCTGGAGGAAATCATCCTGATGGAAGTAGAAGGTGCATAATGGACTATGAAATACTGTCCAAAGCCCTGTACCGGCCGTAAGAACATATGCATTGAATGTAGAGACAGGACAGCACTTAATTTTCCCTAAGTCAATTAAAGAGGATTACATTTAGGAGTTGAATCTTGATTTAGCTTTTAAAGGAAGATCAGGCTTATGTGATTAAATCACAAGGTGCAGAGCCATGCATATGCATATTTATGTCCTTTTGAGTGGTCAATTCTTAACAGAATATCGGACGAAATTAAGCAGAGAAGGAAGGCTGAAGCTAATTACCCAATGCACACTCTAAGGAGAGATCAGCATTTCCTTCAGGAGATAGGAGTACCTTATGGCATCCCATGAGGGAAGAACACAGACAAGTAAGTAGTCTGGAAAGACAAGAGACAAAGTGGTGGAGAAGCCAACGGTCTCCTGCCTGAAGGCTGCTGAACAGCATGGAGAGAAAGATGTAGGTTATAATTGGGCCAGCAACAGTGGGAAGGCTAACAGGTATTAAAAGTAGAGTCACAGATACCATCCAGGTTTTAGAGTCCCCATGTGTGAGGGGAGGATGATAGTTCGGAGAGAGCAGAAGGAAGAAGAGAAAAGCAAGGGGAAATCCTAGGTTTAGTACACAGCATTTGGAATTTAGAGTCTGTAGAACAAGCTAGTGAGATTTATAAATGCTGATAAAAGACCTGAGGTGAAGGGAAGGGACCATAGACCCGGGTGGTAAACAAGGTTGCTTGGAGAAAATGTACGGTTTGAAAGAAAATGTTATGTTAAAAATGTCATTATTTACTACAAAAAAAGGAGTTCCCAATAGAAGCCATGAGGACACTGTGAAAATGCAGGCTTAGGGAATAATCTTAAATATACTACAAACCTCTAAGGTATGTCGTTTGATATAAAATAGGGTTAAAAAGTATGAACAGTAAGAATAAACAGCAGTATGAGGAGAGGAAGTGCCCGGTGAGGACTGAAAAGGCACAAGGTGGAGGCATTCGCATTGCCAGGAGAAGCTTAGGTTTGCAACCAGGGCCAGCAACTCAGAGTGAGGGAGTCATGTGCTGCATTGGGATTTTAGTCTATCCTAAACCCTGGGTTGAGTTCAAAGGAAGGAAATGATGACAGAAGCTCTGGGGCAAAAGACGGTCCAAGTTTCCTTAGAGTCCAGTGACCATGGAAAAACACAGTGGTTCAAACTATGTTGTAATTTCAAAAAAATTATATTATATATAAAAATGTATATGTAAAATCTATGGTATATCACACATTCTTCACAAATGTCTGATATTAACAATGCTCCCCATCATGAAAGAATTAGTATGTTGCTTTAGAAAAGGGGGGAAATTAAAAAATAAAAAGAAATACTCTCAAAAAAACCAGAATAGCGGAGGAACTGTACTAAGTGAAAATGTGTCTCAGTGGGGAGTGGGGAAGACCTGGAAGTCAGAGAAACATAAAGCTCAGTACAGTATATGCAGGTACACTCCACAAGTGTGTGCATTTTACAGTGTGTGAGTATATGACAGTGTTGTGTGCTTTACTGAGTGTGTGTGCTCTCCAGTGTGTACTCTCCAGTGTGTATACTCTAGAGTGTGTACATGTTAGAGTGTATGTACTCTAGAAAAGCACATTTACTCCACCATAGTGTATGTACTTTAGCACAGTGTGTGTGTGCATTCTAGCAGTATGTGGGTACTCTAGTCGAGTGTGAACTCTAGCAGTGTGTGTTCTCTAACAAAGTGCATTACTGCCATATGTCCTCTAGCACAGTGTGTGCACTCTAGCATAGTATGTCTGCTCTAGCAGAGTACATGAATTCTAATGCAATACATATGCTCTAACATAGTTGTGGCAGTTTGAATATGCTTGGCCCATTGGAACTGACACTATTAGGGGGTATAGCCTTGTTGGTGTAGGTGTGGCCTTGTTCGAGGAAGTGCGTCACTGTAGGGGTGGGCTTTGAGTTCCTGTGCTCAAGTCCCACTCAATGTGAAAGAGAGCCTCCTCTTGGCTGCTGCTGAAGCCTTTCTCCTCCTGCCTGCTTTCAGATCAAGATGTAGAAATTTCAGCTCCTTCTCTAGTACCATGTCTGCCTGCATACTGCTAAGCATCCCACTATGATGATAAGGGACTAAACCTTTGAAACTGTAAGCTAGCCTCAATTAAATCTTTGCCCTCTTATGAGGGTTGCCTTGGCTACAGTGTCTCATAGCAATAAGACCCTAACTAATAAGACAATAGTGTATACACTGTATCAGTTTGTGTGTCTCTCTGTGTGTGTTGTGTTCCTGCAGCACATGTGTATACTCACATAGTACATGTACTGTAGCAGTGTGGGGTGTATCTAATATCATATATGTGCCCTAGCAGAGCATGCACACTCAGCATAGTGTGTTGTAATAAAGTGTGTGTACTCTAGCACAGTCCAGGTGCTCTAGCACAGTCTGTACACTCTAATGTACTACCACCTGTGTTCTAATACTCTATATATGCTTGAGCATGTCACATAATAACAGGAAACTGAGATTTACCTTCTGCCAGTCGTTGTTTCCACCCTTGTGCTGCGTATGCAAAGAATTCATTATTTAGAGCTGAAGTACTGAGGCGTAAAATTCCATCACTTCCCATCTAGGAAATAAGCCGACAAAACAATATTCCATCAGAGATAATTCAAAGGAAAAGCATGCAAAAGAGAAGCAAAACTTGAGCAGTAGTGTGTGTGTGTGTGTGTGTGTGTGTATGTGTGTGTGTGTATGTGTGTGTATGTGTGTGTGTGTACGTGTGTGTGTGTGTATATGTGTGTGTGTGTGTATATGTGTGTGTGTGTATGTGTGTGTATGTGTGTA